>NC_084822.1:25975497-26575497 GCF_958449725.1 Rosa rugosa
TGGATCTCTTCTTCTTTCTTGTGACAGACATGTCAAGGACTTTGACAGGTGTCTAGAGCAATTCACCCTTGTCATCAGACTGTGGTAGAGAGGTAGTGATTAGAGTGGAGTCTCCTACATGCTTTTTTAGCAATGAAACAGGGAAGGTAGGGTGAATTTTGGAATGAGGAGGAAGCTTCAAGCGGTAGGCCACTTGACCAACACGAGCAGCAATCTGGAAGGATCCATAAAAATGGGGTGCGAGCTTGTGAGTTGGTTTGCGCACCAAGGATTGCTGGCGATAGGGATACAGCTTGAGAAATACTCATTCACCTTCTTGAAATTCTGTCTCGGTTCACTGTTTATCTGCCTGTTGCTTCATGCGGTTTTGTGCCACTTCCAAGTGGTGCATGAGTTGTTGGAGCAATTGATCCCGAGTGCGGAGGGATATATCAACCGCGTGTACCGTAGTAGTACTAGGCAAATAGCGATGAATTGAAGGTGGTGGCTGACCGTATAGGGCCTGGAATGGAGTCTCTGTATGGAGGAGTGGAATAAGGTGGTATTGTACCACCACTCCATGGAAGAGGTCTACCCAAGAGGAAGGCTTGTCTGCAACATAGCAACGGAGGTAGTATTTCAAGGATCTGTTAACTACCTCAGTTTGCCCATCAGATTGGCGGTGGTATGCCGAGCTAAGATAGAGTTTGGTTCCCTGAAGTTGAGCAAATGCCTTCCAAAATTGGCTGATAATGATAGGGTCTCGGTCACTGACTATGCACTTAGGCATCCCATTTAAGCAAAACACTTCCTTGGTGAAGATATTAGCAATACCCGCTGCAGAGTAAGGGTGAGATACTACAATAAAATGGTCATACTTGAAGAGACGATCAACAACCACCATGATAGCATTGTGGCCGTGTGAAGTGGGTAGCCCATCAATGAAATCCATCGAGATATTAGTGTAAACCTCGTCAAGAATGGGTAGAGGTTGAGCAATCTGGGTAGCGGGATTGTTTTGTATGATGTCTCTGACACTGATCACAGGAGGCAATGTAATTCTCGATGTCTCGGCGCATGCCCGACTATGCGAAACTGCGAGAGAGGTATGCATAAGTGCGCAGGTAGCTAGAGTGGTCTACTTGCAGCGAGGAGTGATACTCAAATAGCAATTTAGAGTGCCACTCAGAAGAATCAGGGATCAAGACTTTGCCTTTGTAGCACAGGCGATTGATGATCAAAGAAAATCCCTTTCTGGTGGGTGAACCAGCTTTTAGAGCAGCTGTGATGGTTTGGACCTCCATGTCTAGGTGACAAACTTGATCAATTTGTTGGAAAAATTCAAATACTGGAGCTGAGATAGTTTGGATAGAGCATACCTCAAATTTCCTGGAGAGAGCGTCCAGGATTGTGTTCAAGGATCCGGGGCAGTATTCGATTTTGTAATCGTAGCCCAAAAGCTTGGCTAACCACTTGTGTTGGGATGGAAATCCGTTAATTTAGAAGATGGCGCAAGGTTTGTTTGTTGACCGGTGATGATTGTGAATTGTTAACCTAAGAGGTATGGGCGCCACTTCTTGACAGCGAATAGAATCGCCATCATCTCCTTGTGGTATACCGAAAGGGCCTGGTTTCTGGGTGATAATGCTTTGGTCAAGTATGCGACCGGATGCTTGTCTTGGGAGAGCACGGCGCCAAAGCCAGAACCAGATGCATAAGTTTCTATGGTGAATGGCTTAGAGAAGTCGGGCAAGGCGAGAATTGGTGTCGTGGTGACGACTTTCTTGAGTTGTTCAAAGGCTGCTTCTGAATGCAGCTTCCAATTGAACTGATCGAAGCACAGCATGTCTGTTAGGGGTTTCGCAATGGGCCCAAAGTTGCGGACCAATCTGCGATAGTAACCCGCTAAGCCCAAAAAAACTCTTAAAGCTTTCACCATTTTGGGCTTGGGTCAGTCAACCAAGCATTGAAATTTCACTGGATCAGCAGACACACCTACACCCGAAATGATATGGCCCAGATATTGGACTGTGGGCTGGGTAATGGTGCATTTAGACTCCTTGAGCTTGAGCTGATTGTCGTGCAGAATGGTGAAAACCACTTGAAGGTGTTGTACATGAGATTCTAAAATTTTCTATATATCAAGATGTCATCAAAGAAAACTAGTACAAAGTGCCTCAAAAATGGTTTGAACAAATGATTCATCAAGGCTTGAAAAGTAGAGGGGGCATTAGAGAGCCCAAAGGGCATTACCACAAATTTATAATGTTCGTCGTGTGTACGAAAGGCGGTTTTGTGGATGTCCGCTTCGTTCATGTAAATTTGGTGGTAGCTGGAGCGAAGATCAAGCTTTCTAAAGCGGGTAGCACCATGTAACTCATCTAGAAGCTCATCAACAACAGGAATAGGGAACCGATCCTTTATGGTTACCACATTGAGTGAACGGTAATCCACACAAAACCTCCATGTGTCCTCTTTCTTGCGGACAAGGAGAACCGGTGAGGAGAATAGGCTCCTAATAGGCCGGATTAGGCCTTGGGCAAGCATTGACCAATCAAATATACAACCCATAAGAAATTTCAAATCAAATTCTCAAAAAGCCACAAATACCTTCCACTTGTGTTGTTTTAATCAAGAGCTTCCGGTATGTCTCTTCTCTTTCTCTTCCTTCTTCTCCATTCTCTTCTCCCTTTCTTTCGTCTCGCCTCTTTCTCTGTATTGGGCGAACACAAAAATCCGGAGAAAAAAAAAAAACAGTTTTTATCGAGTGCTAAAACCGATTAGCTCGAAGAGTCAATACCCTGAAAATTCAATTGCTAACCTTGGTTCTGCAGCAAAGATGGTGGCTTTGTGCTCGTCTGAGAAAACCAACTTTTGGGTCGGCTCTGTTTTGGAAGTTATGGTCGTCAGCACAGTTCTTTGTGAGGTGGATTTTGACTCTCTACTATTTTTTGTGACTCTTTGAGTTGCTCTTTTTTGTAGTGATTTTTGAGTTTTGAGGTGGATTTTGACTCGCGTGTGAGGGATTAGAGTAGATGGCTCTAGAAGAGAGAAGAAGATCAAATCGATACGCAGCAAAACAAAAGAATATCAAGGGAGGGTAGAACGTCTTTTCTAGCCCCACGAACTGTTCCTTACTGTTGCCTTAGGAACAGTGGCACAGTGGAACTCAACTTTTGTATATAGTAAGTATATATAATTATTGATGTGACTAAAATTGTGGAGAACAATGTTTTTTTTTTTTTTACTTTTTTTTCTGTGGTGCACTCAATGTATTCGATGAAATATTATTACGAATTTAGTTCGTATAATGGTTTGTATTAGTTGCATACCTAACATAGAGGTTTGTTCGACTATACAATGCATATTGTACCCATGCTAACTTGCAGGAGTTGAGTAACACACCTGACTTTAAGGTGAAAATTGAAAAAAAAAAAAAAGTACGTAGTAGGTATGACTTTTAAGTTCTAAAACTTAAATGTCTACTTGCTTTTTTTTTTCTATGCTATGAGTTTCATTGGTTACCAATTGCAAAGTATGATATTTAGCGATATTCATGGCTATGAGGTAGGTTGTTTTATGCTATGAGTTTTTTTAAATACCTTGTCAAAAGGTATATAGTTTTAGACACCTCACAACTATGTGATTAATTGGTTACCTATTGTAGAGGTATGTTATTTAATGCTATATAAGCTTCTTTCGATATCTGGTCAAGAGATTTTTACTTTTACATACCTCATTGATATGGGATTTATAGGTTACGTAGTCTAGATGTATGTTATCTAATGTTCATGGCTATAAGGTATGTTTAATGTTATGAGTTTCTTTTAATGCCTAGTCATGAGGTATACTGTTTGTAATTTGCATCACATGAGAATTTGGTTGGTAAATGATATGATCTTCGATATACCTGAGAACATGGTATACTCTTCAATATAAATCGTCATTCGGAAGGTAATGTGTACTGGTTGCATACCTAATGCAGAGGTTTATTTGAATAAGTCATACTTAATATACTTGTGGTTGACGTTTTTGCAATGGCTTGTTGATGAGCACATTTTATATCATGTTAAATCCCTGATTTATATTTGTTAGTAACTTATTTTTGTTACTTTGACTTATTTAGTTTGTTATTGTGTTTTCATAAGTGTTTGTTTTAAATAAATAAAATGTTAAAGATACGGAAGCAATTTATCTATTTTCATATAATAAATTGAGTCCTCATTTTAGCATTAGTCTTTTTCCCTTTAATTAGATGAATAAATGCAACATATTTTCTTATTGTTCCAATAGCATGTGTAGCCTACATGCACATTTTAAAGTGATGCAGTGTTTTCCCATTACATTAATTGTGTTGTTTTGATTATTCACCTTGGTCATCAATTGTTGAATTCACTTTATGCTTGTTTGATTTATAGGTATGTGCATGCAATTGATCAAATAGATGAAGAGTACATGAAGAATTGCATGAGACAAGGTTGCATGAAGCAAGCTTGCATGAAACTAGGAACTAACTTTTCAATCCTTGAAATATTGTGTACGTAACTTCATTCTCTTGCACATGAAAAATGGGAGGAGAAAAGCTATGTATGGAAGCATTTATGAGTAGAGAAATTTGCCATCAAGCTTGACAATTTGGACGGAAGGCAAGTCATATTCACATGGAGATCAAGTTGGAATGAAGATGAAGGTTGCACTATAAATAGAGCTTTCTTGAAGAGAATAAGGGAGAGTCGGAGAGAGGGGAGAATTAGAGACACATTGTTGATCTTTGTTCTTCCCTTTCTTTAGCTACTCTTTGTATGATGTATTGTATTGTTTTAAGCATGTTTTCAATTTGTACTTTGTATTGCTAATTTCCTTAACTAAGGTTAAGGAGGAAACCACATTATGAAATAAGTTTCAATTATTTGTCTATCAATTCCCATGCATAGTTATATTTTTCATGCCTATGACTCTTGCTTCAAAATGCATAAATAAAATATTTGTTCCTTTCACCTCTAATGTCATGCATTTTTGGTAGTTTGGAAGTCACTTTTATTAATCCATACTTGGCTTTGTAAAATATTTAATATGAACTCCTTTGATCTCTTGTCATTCAAATGAGCTTGTTTCACATCTGATGCTTTGCACATATTTTAATTTTTTGTAGTTTCAATAAGTTTGTGTACATGTGATGCTTTGGTGTTCCTAATTAAGAAGGAAAGAAGAGTCTACTTTAGATCCTTTTAATGTGTGCTTCATTGTTAAATCTTGAGAAAGCAGTAGATTGATTTCTAGATTGCTACTCCTAATTTGGGAATTGGTAGAGAGTACTGAGGGAATTATTGAGTAATGTGGTGGAATCCGATACCTTAGTTACTTCGTCATCAAGGCAATCTTTATCTATTTTTTTTTTCATTTTTACAAGTTTAGTTAAATCACATTCAACTAGGTTAGTGTTAAATTAATTTTGGTTCAGTTAGTTTTTCCTATTTCATACAGTTCTTGTGGGTTCGACCTTGCTCTTGCACTTCTGTGTTGCAATTGATTCGTGCGCTTGCTAGTAACATTTTAAAACACATCACTTGTAGTAGATATTCACTCCATTATAACACATATCTTGACCAATGAAGCAAGTGGGTATGTAGAGATACATGTATAGAATACAACATAACATACCTTACTGAGAGAAGAACTCATCACAATAAGGAAAAGAAATCTGAAATTATCTGTGGAAAGAAAACTAAAAGAATTGCAAACCTTTTTTTTTTTAATCAAGAAAATAATTTTATAGATAGAAACTCAATAGAGTTGGATTACAATCATATCTTAACACATCCAGATAGTATTCTTGGAGTGTTATCAAATTACTAGAAATTTTTGTCAACCTAAGGCCAGAGTGGCCATTACATAACCTTCCGCTGCCATCTACAGACAGAATAAGAAGATGTGGTAGTACTATAACGTCCCGAACCTAAATTTACCATTTTACGAGTCTTTCGATGGGTAAACGACATTTACATTTACTTTTTGGCTCCGTTTCGACATTTTAGGGGGCCCTAAAAGTTGACTTTTTGTTTGGGTCAAAATTTGAGAAAATGTTCTTAATGAAAGTTGTAGAGGACGATAAACCGAGGGCGTGCATATGTGGTACGTAAAAATCGGAGTTCGTATGCAAAAGTTATAAGCGAAAAGGTAAAGTTACTGTTCATGATAATTTTCTATAAATAGCCGAGTTACTGTGGTAAGTTTCCGAAAACGGAAACTTACCGAGCTCTCTCTCTTCTCTCTCCCCGATTCTCTCTTCCTCTCCGACCTCTTCACCTTCTTCCGGCCATAACTCCTTCATCCAACGACGGATTTTGACGTATAAGATGTCGTTGGAAAGCTCTCTTCCTTCTCTTCATTTCTGGGTTCGTTTGGTAGCTTATTATGAACTGTGGAAGGTGTAGAAACGAGAAGAAGAGGACAGTCACTGTAGCAGATTGAGGTCATCGCCGGTTTCTTCCGATTTCGGCCACCCCAGACGATCAAATTAGGTTCTTTGGA
Organism: Rosa rugosa; assembly: GCF_958449725.1. NCBI lineage: Eukaryota > Viridiplantae > Streptophyta > Magnoliopsida > Rosales > Rosaceae > Rosa > Rosa rugosa. The sequence continues at coordinate 25,982,008 of NC_084822.1, forward strand.
AGTGCCTTGGGACGTAGATGATGCTCCCCAAGTATTTTACAGTGATTTGACGTGAGAAGGAAGAATCGAAGATTTGAAATTCTGGGTTACTATTCACAATTCGGTTGAAACTTCTCCATAATTGTTGAGGTACTTCTAGTCGTTTTCTGGATTTGTTGTAGTTGTGAAAGATGCTTAGAATGTTGAGATGATGCTGTGGATGAAATTTGGTGGCCGGCGGCGTGTGGGGCCCGCGCGCTGCCACTGTAGATGGCGCGTAGAGCAGGTTTGTAATTCTTGTTTTTAGCCAATTAAATCCTATAAATATTGTAGAGCTTGTTTATGTGATTTTGGTGGACATTGGAGAAGTTTTGTATCGGTGAATTTTTCCGAATTTTAGAATTTCGGTTAACGATTTACGAGAATCTGACAGCCGGATTTCTCTTGGTTCTGCCCTAGAACCTTTAAATTAATGAATTGGTGTTAATGGTGAAGTTTGGGTTAAATTGGTGAAGAAATGAAAATGTTGATTTATGAGAATAGGACATTGGAATTGTATTTAAATTCCTGATTGTCATTCACGAATTATAATTGTATACAGGGCGACGTGCCGAGCTACTGCTCGACGTAGGAAACCGGTAGCGTGGTCGCCTAAATAGTACTGTGAGTGGACATTTATTTTAAATTAAATGTGCATGCAGTATATTATTATTTTCCGATTGAGGTTTAATTTATTATTTGAATTATTGAGTATTATGATTTTATGAGCTTGATTTCTTGAGATTTATTATGCTCTATGAGTTACGGGATTTTTAGTGGATTTCCTTCCCGAGGGCTTTCAATAGATTTTTCAAGCTATTTATTTATGAGTTATTGAGTTGGGAAACGATTTTCGGGAAGTGATTGATTAAGAAAATATTATGAGAATTATTGATTTCGAATATCAATTTATATGATGATATACGAGTACGAAGGATTTAGCAAATATTTGAGCATGGTTGAATTATCGAGATTTATTGAGTTTTGAGCTCCGCACTTATCAGCCTTGAAGTAATATCGAGTTTCTTTCCGAAAGCAAGTAATTGAAAGAGGTTGTTTCCAGTTTATCAAGGAGGCTATCTTTGGCGCATGCGTATATTACCTGGTTGGCAGTCCCTTCCAGACTATATCCCGGTTGGCAGTCTCTTCCGATGCGTCATTTGGGTGGCAATCCCTTCCAGATGACATGAGGTAGCTGGTTGGCTGTCCCTTCCAGACTATATCCCCGGTTGGCAGTCCCTTCCGATGCGTCATCTGGGTGGCAGTCCCTTCCAGATGACATGTAATAACCTGTTTTTTTTATTCAAAACAATTTGGTGGCAAACACCTTTGTTAAAAGGTAAGGTGTACCTTGATTCAAGGCCGGTTGTTCTAATCATCATACATGTCTGCATAATTGAAAGAAGCAGACAATTCTCTCTCTCTCTCTCTCTCTCTCGCTCGACCGAAACCGAAGAACAGAGCAAAGGCTCTTCGGTCTCTCTCTACCTCCACCGGCCACCAAACGGCGTCGAACCACTTCCTTTTGCTTCGTCTCAGCCTTGCGCAGCTGCCAGAGGCAGCCTTGCACCGTGACACGGCCACCAGCGGCGGCGGGAAACTCCGCCCGGTTTGAGCTCGTTTTGGAACCAAGCTTGATATCTCAAGCTACCGGTCACCAATCCTCACCAAAATCCATCCACAAGCTCGCCTCATCTTCCTGAAGCTCCCAGAAGCAGCCTCACATGGCGGCGTGGCCCGTAGCAGTGGCTGCAAGTCAAACCCAACCAAGAACGAAACCGGAGCTATCGATCCGGATATCTCGAGCTACAGACCATCATTTCTTGTGATTCTTGAGCTGGTGAACTCAGATTGAAGTTTTGAAAAACTTTCATGAAGGGATCGAAGCGAGAAATTGAAGTTTTTACGTCGGAATTCAAGCTCGCCGGATTCTGGAAATTTTCCGGCCACCGACGCTTTCGATCAAGATATCTCGAGCTGTAGAGCTTCGTTTTGAGTGATTCTTGAACCAGTGAGTTCGTCTTTAAGTTCTGAACAAGTCTCCTGAAGGAATCGAAGCGAAAGGAGGACATTTTTACGTTGATCGGAGCTTCGCCAGTTTCTGCAAATTCTCGCCGGTTTCTGGAAAAATTCCGGCCACCTCGACTGTTTTAGGTAATTTCAACCACTTCCGGTCATTTTCAGCTTACATGGTAGTTATGAAAATTGTTAAGCATGATGAGAGGAAGAAGAGCAGCCCGGCCCCGACACCATTGGCGGTGGTCGGCGGCGGCTCTGCCACTAACTCCGGCGGCCCTTTCCGGCCACCTCCGGGGATCAAAAATATGGTTTCTGTACATTTTCAGATTCTATATTTCAATACGATCATTTTGGTATATTACACGTAATTTTTGGATATCGTATGATTAAGTTATGAATTTTTAAGTTTCGATCGATTTCGATCGTTCGATTTGTGATCTGTGAAGATCAGACCGTCTGATGGAATTGTAGATTTGATATGTTGATCGTATGACTGTCCCGATGACTTTGTGTGGTCACGGACGAAGATCCGACCGTTGGATATTCGTATAATTGAGAAATGGTGATTCGGAAAGCGATTCGTGAGAATCCGACCGTCAGATTTTCGTATAATTTTGTGGAGATGTTTGTAAGGACGATTCAGGAAGATCCGACCGTTGGATCTTCGTGATAATTTTGGAGGATGATCCTGAGGGCGATCCGTGAGGATCCGACCGTTGGATCATCGTATAATTTCGATCCGACCGTTGGATCATCATTAAATTAGAATCTGACCGTTGGATTGTCGTTTGAGTATGTTTTTGAGTTGTTGGCTAAGTTAAGGTCATGTTTGATTAGGTGATTGACGGTCTCCCTTGGGTGAGCGGTTTCGGTGTGTATTGTGTTGAATTGAAGACGCAGCGGGAATATCGAGGTGAGTAAACCTCACGTGGTTCATATTACGAACCGAATAAATTTAATTACTTTATTTTGTCGTAATTGTGTGAAAATATTTATGAAATAAATATTTGTTTTAAATCATATGGGCTTGATCAACTACGGTCCATAGGTAAGTAAAATGTATTTAAACTATAAAAATGAATTTCACGATTTTATTGTGTGGACTATAGTTGGTATTAGTGATTATCCCTGAGCGGATAATTACGTATATATATATTTATATGGAATATATATATGGATGGTGTGGCATTGTGGTATGTGGATTATTGAATTGAATATTTACATATGTCGGAAACATATATGTATTGGTAGAATTGTTGTGATGCAAACAATATTTGTGAGTGAGTTCATATATTGTTTTTGGGTATGACTTTTCGGGAAACAATATGTCGTGGGAAATGGTATTTCTATTGTTTTGAAAAGTGTTTGAGGATTTGGGGAGTTGCAGGTTGTGATTTCTCCTTTTGGGTTGGGAAACATTTTCAGGTCCGGTATGACCATTTTAAATGTTTTAATCTGACGACCGGTGGTCTGAGGATTTGAGAGTCACAGGTTGTGATTTCTCCGTTTGATTTGTTTTAACATTTTGGGTCCAGTGCGACTCGCTTAAATGTTTTGATCTAAGGGTCAGGTTGGCCTAAAGATCCGGGGTTTGCAGGTTGCATCCTCAGGCAATATATCGTAATTACGCCTTTGGCCCGGTTAGTGATTTCGATCAGTTAGAGCTCTAGTCTGTCTGCCAACGTGTCCAGGTTGGACCGGATTTTCATAATGATTTGTTAGGTTAACATTTCCTATGATTTTGTCACGATGTGACTTGTAAGAGTCCTTTTGGTAAAAGGTGTTGAGTTTTGGATGGATTTATTAGTGTGAGTTGATGATGTTTTTAATTAATTTCCTTGTTAATTCTTTTGTTTAAATTTCTATTCTTTTTCTCTTTTCTTCTTTTTCGGTTATATTGTTTATTATCTCTATTTATTTCCTTGATCATTTCTATGGTTCGATTTCCCGTTTATTTCTCGTTTTCATTTTATTGTTTGATTTTAATGTAATCTCCTGAACTAAATTATATGCAGGGATTACTATGACTTCTGATTTTATGCGTGTTGGTTATTTCCTGAATTAATTTTCTATGCATGATTAATGTTCTTATTAGTTTAATTGGGAAGTGCAGTGATGGATGAGACTTGTAGAAAGTTGAGAAATATTATTCCGTATTGTGGGGATAAAGACATCTTGTTAAGAGTAGAGATGAGTGATTCATTTGATTTCTTTGTGTGTGATTTCAAATGATTTGGAGTTAATGATTTTGGTGATCGATTATCGAGATTGTGGTTTTCTTTGTGGATGTTGAAATTGTTGGTTGTTACTTGAGTTAAAAGTACTGTGTTATAATAAATCAACCATTCTTTCTTTTACTCATACTGGCTGTCAAAAGCTTACCGGGTTTTTGTTGTTGCAATCCCGGTACACTATTCAAACGGTGTAGCGGATAATCCTACAGGACTGGAGAATTCAGGAAGGTGATCGAACCGTGTAGAGTAGCTGCTTTGTAATACTCTGATTTTCAGTTGTGAGGTTTGTTATGCTCATTAGAGCTTTACAATTTACTTTGTACGAGTGAGTTGTAATAATTAACTCGAGGTCTTCGAGTTTTGAATTTGAGCGTGAGTGGCGAGGTTGTTTCTGAAAAAAAAATTCAGAACGTTTATTTGTTTAAGTTGTTTAATTCATGTTTCGGATTTGAATTTGTTATTCAAAATTCGGGGCGTGACATGACATGAGGTAGCTGGTTGGCAGTCCCTTCCGATGCGTCATTTGGGTGGCAATCCCTTCCAGATGACATGAGGTAGTTAGTTGGCAGTCCCTTCTACCCACCGCCTCTTAATCTGGTTGGCAGTCCCTTCCGATGCGTCATCTGGGTGGCAGTCCCCCCCTGATGGCATGAGATGACTAGACAGCAGTCCTTTCTAGTCATCAAACGAGCCTCTTGAAATTGATGTTTTTTTCATAAGGATTGAGGATAAGATTTTAAGAGTTTGCAAGATGTTCTATTTTTTACGTGATTAAGATTGCAGTAAAGATGATGATTAAAAGTATTTTCAAGATTGTTACTGCATGCGAGATTTTAGAGAATAACTCGGGAAAGCATTACGTTTTACTTATTCATTCGAAATTATTTATTTTTCGTCCACTCACTCTAACGGTTTTTAAATGTTTTCCCCTGGGCCCTTCGGTTTCAAATGCCCAGTTTGCAGGCCAGTTTAGCTTGAGGTCGAGCGTACATGGGGTTGAGGCATAGCTGTCATAGCTTCCGCATTATAAAAATATCGGTCATTTATCTTGTATTCTATTCTTTTGTACGCATGTACATTAGATTGCTCTGATAACCTATGATATTAATATTCTTAAGTTCAGAATTGTTTGTGAAATGGGAGGTGTTGTGATTTAGGGAGCATGGTGGCTCCAGAAGATTAAGGGTGGATTATTTTAGAAGTGTAAATGTCTTTCTACAGGTTTTTGGGTAGTCCACTTTTAGAGGGAGTTCCGCCAAATTTTTGGTAGAATTTCTTCTAAGGTGGGCCCCGCAGGGCCACTTCAGATTTCAAGGTGAAATCCGGGGCGGGTCCTGTCAAGTACCTACGGTGGTACATAGAGATAGGTCCACTCATTTGATGTTTCATGCTCCGCCATGACAGAATAGCTTGAATCCTCCTTCAGTACTACTCCAGAAAATTCAATCGTATCTCTTATATCAAACATACTCGGATTTTGTTTCAGTAAACCTCCAGGATCCCAAATACGATACTGTAGAGAGTTAGATCCCATCAATTTGGCCCATGAAAGAGCCTGAGTCCAGCATAGAGCCCAAAGTTGAGTCCATTTTCAAGCCCATCTCCAATTAGGCCTCAAAACTGAGTTATGTTTGGGCACCCAGATTGGTTTGGGCCTAAACACGGATTTAGGCACCTAACAAAGGGGCACCCAATCTGCAGCCTCACCGTTGGTGACTATGACTTCCGTGCTCCTCGCAGTCGCTGCTCCCATCCGTGCAAGGTCGTGGGCCGCCTCATCTCTCCACCCCGTGATCTGCCTCACAACCTCAGGCATCAGATTCATAGCAAGACCAGCCTGCCCTTCCATTGCCGATGTCGTCAATCTCATCGCTTCCCTTGCCAGACGTTGCAGACTACTTGTCACAGCCTTGTTCTCAGTCGACGCATGTTGACGCGCAGCCTCAGCCATTAAGCCATCCCATCTAATTCCGGCTAGATCTCCATGTCCAGACCACTGAGATTTCAAGACACTGTTGTCAGGGACTGGAGGTTTGAGTCGCCCTCTCTCCGGTCTGATTCGTACACCAGGATCCCAAGTCCGCCTATTCCCGATCTCGATCAGATCTGCCCGGTAATCACCATCATTTTCATTGAGTTCCCATGGTCGGGGAGTTGGGCATGTTTGGGAGGTTGCTGGAAAAAAAATGGCGCTTGAGTGCGGGTACTAGACTGCAGATCGTGGAGAACCAGTCGCCACTTAGGGCGGGGACCAGAAGTGGTCGCCGGAATGGAGAACCATAGCCCGGGCGGCTAGGTTTTGGAGAGAGCCAAAGCCTCAATGGAATGGTCACATATACACCTCGGCAAAGTGTTTGAAAAATGAAAACAATTAAGGATAGAATTAATTGTAATAAATTAGAAAAACAAGAATTCTTTTAAACGATTTTATTTCTTAAGAAAAAAGAAATTAATTCAAATTTCAATGAGTAGCTACAATTAAAGATGCTAAAATATCTACGAATCCAAAGGGTAAATCAGACGTATAGGAAAACAAGAAAAAATATTAATTATACATCAACACTCTAAAAATTTGCTTACGTGGATTGGATGTGTATTGATAAGAATTAGTCCGATCAGCTGATCATTGCATAAGAGAACTAAAATGTACTTAAACATAATAATTAAAATATTACAAATGCTATCAATCTTCTCGTTTCCAACCGTAGAATCATGGATATATATATATATATATATATATATATATATATATATATATATATATATATATATATATATATATACATAATAATTAAAATATTACAAATGCTATCAATCTTCTCGTTTTCAACCGTGGAATTTAGTTTCATATCTATACACATTTTTAACCCTTCTTTTTGGATAACGGTAATAATGTTTCCGTATGTAAGAGTATCATAATTAATGTGTCCTGTTTCATTACTTAAGACTTGTCTAATTTTGTGGGCAAAAAGTTTAGGTAAACCATTTATGAATTTTTCTTTCCAAAAGGGTTGGTTACTATCATCTCTAAGCATAACTCTAGAAATAAAAACATCTTTATACCATTTAAAATCGCTTAAGGTGGGGCATCTAAGATTACTAAGTTGATCATGGATTCTAGAGGTAATGTGACTAGGTGTGCCTATGAAATGTTGAATAATTGTATAAAATAGAGTATTAACAGCATCAGAGACTCCCATTCCTATGTGTTCATCAAAGATTGGAATTCCATCTTCGTCATGTTTAACTGCTTGTTTAATGGCTGCTCTGGAATCAGGAGTGAGATGTTTCTCCCACCAGGAATGAAGCATTCCTGTGAATCCTGTGGAGAGGATATCAATAATTTCAGGCTGGCTGAAATTATGATTGGTGACATAACTATTGGCTGTCATGGACATGTGATGTAATTTGTTTAATATTTCTTGTTCTTAAGATGTGAGGATCACTAAGACTAATTGTAAAATCTGGGTAACAATCGAAATGGATTGGACCGTTAAATAGGCTGGACTCAATTATACCTAAGGTACTATCATTAAAGTCGGTGAATCTTGCATCTCTGAGGCATAGGAGTATAGAGGCATTTAGACCCTTTCGGGTTAATGGCTTAACACCGATTTGGACTAAACCTATATGTAAGAAATTGTGACCATCTTTTTTGTGTTTTTTAATTGACTCAAGGCTAAATAATTGACAAGTTTCATGTTGTTTACTAAGGGCATAGACTTGTTCTACCGTTTTAATATGATGTTCACTTTTGAATGAAGAAAGAGACCATTTTTTCTTATAAATTTCGTTACTAGGGACTCTGGGTATATTCCAATCATTCATGTCTATATTATCATTTGACTGATATTCAATTTGTTCTTCATTAACTATGTCAGGGATCCTATTTAGGGAGGATCTGGACGAACTGGAGGTAACTGAGTTGGATCTAAATAGTCTACTCATTAGGAGAAGTGATTAGAAAGGCTGGGACAAAAAGTTAAGTTTGGAAGACTAAAATACCTTAAAATTCTACCTTAAACTAGGCATCTCTCTTCTCCGCTCATGCCGCATCCGCTCATGCCTCACCCGGGACTCATTGTTTGGACCTGGACTTACTGTTTGGTTGGAGAAAGGTATAGGCTAAAGGTGGAAAAGAAAAGATAAAATAGGGATTCACAAACTTAAGAATTGGAACCAGACAGATAATCACTTAGCATAAAAGTAGAATAAATGATATCAACTCAAATACCTCACCTAGGCGGTAATCCGCCACCTGGGGTTTGAGGACTTTTCTATAGATACGACTCAAATACCACACCTAGGCGGTAATCCGCCACCTGGGGTTTGAGAAGTTTTAACTAATCAAATATAATCAACACTTACGGCTCTGATACCAGAAACCGAGCGGAAGTGGAAAATAAAACAGAGCATAAAATTAATACATAAATATAATAAAATTACTGATATTAAAACTGGTTATTGAATTGACTGAGATTGAAAATTAAATTACAAAACATAAACTTACTAGTTTGAATGCATGAATGGGTTTACAGTGAGTACAGAAGGGAAAGGGAATGACTAAAGCGGAGGCTACTCAACACATGAGTTGCTCCGCTAAGACTAGGGAGAAAATGAAAGAAAGAAATGAACTTGTGAAAAAATGAAGCTTGTGATAACTGAAGGAGGGATGCTCCTTATATAGGACTTGACGCTCCGACAATTGGGTCAGACCATCTGCTTTTACTCGGAAAAGGCCAAAAACAGGAAGCAGCACGATTAGCTGTGTTTTTGCCTCGTGAGTGAATAGTAAAAAGTTACTGTTCATGAATAGTGAATTGTCTGTCTCGTGAGTGAATAGTAAAAAGTTACTGTTCATGAATAGTGACTTGTCTGGTATTGGCTTTACTCGAAATCTTCATATGGATCTTGACTATCTTGGTAATCAGCCCATCTGGCTGTTTTACCAGGAGTGTCTGGATGACTGTGAGAAGAGGATGAGGAGCGGGAAGAGGCTTCTTCTTCTTCTTCTTCTTCATCTTCATCGTTACTGAGGTTAGCAGCTTGTTCTAGGAGTTTCTTGGCTAACTCTTTCAATTCTTCTGACTTGGATGATGAATCGGATTTTGCTTTCCCCTTGGATTTTGAAGAGGAAGGTAACTTGTGGGATTGTGGCTTTGACTGAGAAGTGGATGCCAGTTGGGTTGGCATTGGAGTGACTGGAGATCTTGACTGAGAAGGTTGTGCTGGAGTGACTGGAAATTCTTCATTGAATTGGGAGATAATTCTTTCAATTTTGAAATTATCCCACCATTTGACTAGGAAGTGTCTGGAGACTACATGATCTTTGACTTCGTAATGCCATTTAAAGATCCAGGGGAGCTTGTATTTGGCCATAAAATGTAATGCGACTGGAAAATTCAGGTCATAATTTGTGAAATTCATGACTGTTGAGAAACAGGTGACTGCATTCTTGATTTCTTGTGGGAGGATATCGAAGGGGCAACCATGAGCCCTCCACCATCCAAGGAACCACATTGGAAATTGTCTGTTGAATTTGAAATCGAAATTTAAGAACCATGAATGACTGGAATCATCAGTTTGATGAAGGAAGATGGTATTCCATGCTTCTTCATAATCATAATAATTGAATGAGAGATCTCCGCATTTGTGGTAGGTGAAAGGAGGATCACCCCATTGAGAAAGAGAAATGATGCGAACTATGTAGAGAGAATGGTACAGGATTTTGGTTGGGTCTTTTTTGTCAGGAATAGGTTTAATGGTGATTGACTTAGTTTCAAAAAGAATATCTCTATAAAACTTTAATGACTTGCTAGGGTGACTAGGTAAAAAATGAAAACCAGGAGGGTAATAAGATTTGACTAAAGACATTGGATTTTTTAGATGACTCATGGTTGGTTCAACATAAAAAAGATGGTGAACAGTTCGCTGAATGTAAGGAGAGGTTTTTTTGTAATTTGTTTGTGAGTCAGATTTGAATGGGTCATATTGGTTGACTAGAGCTGACTGGTAATTGGGACGATTAGTACCAAGGGTGCTACCAATGGTATTGAATCTATTACTGGGTGGTAATGGTAGGGGTGGATGTCCAGCATAAGGAACTAAACTGGAAGATGACTCTTGTTTGACTGGTGTTGATGATTCTGGTTTGACTGTGTTTTTGGGAGCAGTTGGGCAAAAAGGGTCTTCATTTACTGGATTTGAGGGATTTCTCCCAGAGGATGATCGGGTCTTCATGTTTTGGAACCCTGTAGAAATTCTCGGGTTAGAAAGTCTGGAATGTGATTGTCACTGCCTTTAATGAATGCAATTTCAAAATCAAAAATACTTAAAATTGCCTGCCATCTGGCAAAGATCTGTTTACTAGCAATATTTTGAACATCTTTTTCTAGGACATCCTTTGCACTTTTGCAATCGACTCGAACTAAAAATTTTTGATTTAATAAATCATCTTGAAATTTACTAATACATAAAACAATAGATAAAATTTCTTTTTTAATAGTACTGTAATTGCTTTGTGATTGATTCCAGACTCCGGAATAATATCTAACGATTTGCTCAGGATGAGTAGGAGAGATCTGTTGTTTTAAGACACCTCCATAACCAACTTCAGAAGCATCAGTTTCGACAATTTTGAAGGAATTGGCGAGGGGAATGCCAAGACATGGAAGGGTTTTGACATAACTCTTGATTTCTTTAACTAAAGAAGTATGAACTGGTGACCAAGGAGGGGGATTAGCTTGTAATCTATCAAATAAAGGTTTGCATTTCTTCCTTAGATTTTGGTAGAAGTCTGCCACATAATTTAATGATCCTAAGAACCTTTGCAATTGATTTTTGTCTAGGATGACATCAGGGAATTTGTCAGCAAACTGGATTACTCGATCTATTGGACTAATTTGGAGATGATGGATATTGAATCCTAAGAATCTAATATTAGTTTGAAAGAGTTTAATTTTTGAAGCAGAGACTACGAGACCATTGTTTTTTTATGATGGTGAAGAATTGGTGCAAATGTTTCCAATGTTGATCGATTGATTGTGAGAAGATAAGGACATCATCAATATAGACTATGGAAAAATGACTATATGGGTTGAAAATGTCATTCATAATATTTTGGAATTCACTGGGGGCATTTTTAAGACCGAATGGCATGACATTCCATTCATAATGACCGAAAGGGGTGACAAAAGCAGTTTTGTATTTGTCTTCCTCACTAATTTGTATTTGCCAGAAACCAGATTTCATATCAAATTTGGAGAAAATGACAGCATTATTTAATCTGTTAATGAGATCTCGTTTATTGGGGATAGGATATCGAATCCACTCTAGAACTGTATTGAGAGGTTTATAATTGATGACTAAGCGTGGAGTTCCTCTTTCTAATTCGGCACTTTTCTGCACATAGAAGGCAGGACATGACCACGGGGATTTACTTTGTCTGATGATTCTTTTGTGAAGTAAATCTTTAATTTCCTTTTTGCAGAATTCCATGACTTCTTGATTCATTTGAATTGGACGGGCTTTGGTAGGAATATTTTTCTCATGGAATCCTTTAATGTAAGGGAGAGTGACAATATGTTTTTTTCTATGCCAAAAGGCAGTAGGAATATCCGAACATAATTCGTTAATAATTTTTTCTTCGAATGTTTTGACTTTTTGTTGGAGAAAAGGTTCTTGGAGTTGAGTATCGATTCGTTTAAAATTGATTTCTTCTTTAAGAAATGTGATCTGCTTATATTTTGCCTGAATACAATTTAGTGTTTTTGAGATAGAATTTTCTTGGAAAGCCTTTAGGGTGTGTATTTCGGGATTGGATAGAAAGGTAAATTTTACTGGTTCACCAAATGGATAGGTGGTAACCCCATCATATTCTGTGGTAAAAGGATAAATTATAGTAATGAAAGGAAGTCCTAAAATTACTTTGTCGGTTAAGTTTTTGACTAAAACAAATGGTGTTTTGAAGCATACATTATTTTGACAAACATGAGCTTTAGGGATTTCATATTTTATATCCATCTTGGTTCCGTTAGCTGATCTTAATGACTCTTTTGTTTTTTCAAAGTATTTAGAAGGTATTAAGCCTTCTTGGATACAGTTGAGATCTGCACCAGAATCAATAAGCGCTGTTGTTACTAACTGGAAATCATTAATTTTAATTTGTACTGTGGTATACCATTTTTTGAGTTTGATTTGACGAATGATGCTGATAGTGTTTTGTTCTGATGTTTCCACATCATTTTGCCCAGGTGGATCGTTATTAAGAGGGTTGTCATTAGAATGCTGTAGTTTAAGGAATTCATGTTCTATTTTGAGAATAGTTAAGTCATGTTTGATTTCTTTGTTGTCATGACTGATTTCTAAATTTGTTTTTTGTAAAGACTGTATTTGTGTTTTAATTGTCTTTATTTCTTGTTGTAGGTCTTGGATTGTTATTTCTTTTTTACTAGTTTTAAATTTGTCAAAGGTTGAGGTAAGACAAATTTTTTCCTGAGGGATATTAACAACGTTTTCTTGTGTGATTAATTTTTTCAATTTCTTAAGATATTCTGATTTTAATTCTTGGTTATCGATTTTTCCTATTAGATCAATTAATAATTCCTCCTGTTCTTCTTGTTTGGAAAGAACATTTATAGTTTTGCAACAAGTATCGTTGCACCCGAAACAGATATCTGGTGAAGAGTGTTCATCAGAATCAGTTGAGGTGGAAGACTCTATTGGCGGATTATAGAGTCTATTAATTTTATGCTCTGTTTTATGATCTGTTGTTTTAAGACACCTCCATAACCAACTTCAGAAGCATCAGTTTCGACAATTTTGAAGGAATTGGCGAGGGGAATGCCAAGACATGGAAGGGTTTTGACATAACTCTTGATTTCTTTAACTAAAGAAGTATGAACTGGTGACCAAGGAGGGGGATTAGCTTGTAATCTATCAAATAAAGGTTTGCATTTCTTCCTTAGATTTTGGTAGAAGTCTGCCACATAATTTAATGATCCTAAGAACCTTTGCAATTGATTTTTGTCTAGGATGACATCAGGGAATTTGTCAGCAAACTGGATTACTCGATCTATTGGACTAATTTGGAGATGATGGATATTGAATCCTAAGAATCTAATATTAGTTTGAAAGAGTTTAATTTTTGAAGCAGAGACTACGAGACCATTGTTTTTTATGATGGTGTTACGGCTTTGATACCAGAAACCGAGCGGAAGTGGAAAATAAAACAAGCATAAAATTAATACATAAATATAATAAAATTACTGATATTAAAACTGGTTATTGAATTGACTGAGATTGAAAATTAAATTACAAAACATAAACTTACTAGTTTGAATGCATGAATGGGTTTACAGTGAGTACAGAAGGGAAAGGGAATGACTAAAGCGGAGGCTACTCAACACATGAGTTGCTCCGCTAATACTAGGGAGAAAATGAAAGAAAGAAATGAACTTGTGAAAAAATGAAGCTTGTGATAACTGAAGGAGGGATGCTCCTTATATAGGACTTGACGCTCCGACAATTGGGTCTGACCATCTGCTTTTACTCGGAAAAGGCCAAAAACAGGAAGCAGCACGATTAGCTGTGTTTTTGCCTCGTGAGTGAATAGTAAAAAGTTACTGTTCATGAATAGTGAATTGTCTGTCTCGTGAGTGAATAGTAAAAAGTTATTGTTCATGAATAGTGACTTGTCTGGTATTGGCTTTACTCGAAATCTTCATATGGATCTTGACTATCTTGGTAATCAGCCCATCTGGCTGTTTTACCAGGAGTGTCTGGATGACTGTGAGAAGAGGATGAGGAGCGGGAAGAGGCTTCTTCTTCTTCTTCTTCTTCATCTTCATCGTTACTGAGGTTAGCAGCTTGTTCTAGGAGTTTCTTGGCTAACTCTTTCAATTCTTCTGACTTGGATGATGAATCGGATTTTGCTTTCCCCTTGGATTTTGAAGAGGAAGGTAACTTGTGGGATTGTGGCTTTGACTGAGAAGTGGATGCCAGTTGGGTTGGCATTGGAGTGACTGGAGATCTTGACTGAGAAGGTTGTGCTGGAGTGACTGGAAATTCTTCATTGAATTGGGAGATAATTCTTTCAATTTTGAAATTATCCCACCATTTGACTAGGAAGTGTCTGGAGACTACATGATCTTTGACTTCGTAATGCCATTTAAAGATCCAGGGGAGCTTGTATTTGGCCATAAAATGTAATGCGACTGGAAAATTCAGGTCATAATTTGTGAAATTCATGACTGTTGAGAAACAGGTGACTGCATTCTTGATTTCTTGTGGGAGGATATCGAAGGGGCAACCATGAGCCCTCCACCATCCAAGGAACCACATTGGAAATTGTCTGTTGAATTTGAAATCGAAATTTAAGAACCATGAATGACTGGAATCATCAGTTTGATGAAGGAAGATGGTATTCCATGCTTCTTCATAATCATAATAATTGAATGAGAGATCTCCGCATTTGTGGTAGGTGAAAGGAGGATCACCCCATTGAGAAAGAGAAATGATGCGAACTATGTAGAGAGAATGGTACAGGATTTTGGTTGGGTCTTTTTTGTCAGGAATAGGTTTAATGGTGATTGACTTAGTTTCAAAAAGAATATCTCTATAAAACTTTAATGACTTGCTAGGGTGACTAGGTAAAAAATGAAAACCAGGAGGGTAATAAGATTTGACTAAAGACATTGGATTTTTTAGATGACTCATGGTTGGTTCAACATAAAAAAGATGGTGAACAGTTCGCTGAATGTAAGGAGAGGTTTTTTTGTAATTTGTTTGTGAGTCAGATTTGAATGGGTCATATTGGTTGACTAGAGCTGACTGGTAATTGGGACGATTAGTACCAAGGGTGCTACCAATGGTATTGAATCTATTACTGGGTGGTAATGGTAGGGGTGGATGTCCAGCATAAGGAACTAAACTGGAAGATGACTCTTGTTTGACTGGTGTTGATGATTCTGGTTTGACTGTGTTTTTGGGAGCAGTTGGGCAAAAAGGGTCTTCATTTACTGGATTTGAGGGATTTCTCCCAGAGGATGATCGGGTCTTCATGTTTTGGAACCCTGTAGAAATTCTCGGGTTAGAAAGTCTGGAATGTGATTGTCACTGCCTTTAATGAATGCAATTTCAAAATCAAAAATACTTAAAATTGCCTGCCATCTGGCAAAGATCTGTTTACTAGCAATATTTTGAACATCTTTTTCTAGGACATCCTTTGCACTTTTGCAATCGACTCGAACTAAAAATTTTTGATTTAATAAATCATCTTGAAATTTACTAATACATAAAACAATAGATAAAATTTCTTTTTTAATAGTACTGTAATTGCTTTGTGATTGATTCCAGACTCCGGAATAATATCTAACGATTTGCTCAGGATGAGTAGGAGAGATCTGTTGTTTTAAGACACCTCCATAACCAACTTCAGAAGCATCAGTTTCGACAATTTTGAAGGAATTGGCGAGGGGAATGCCAAGACATGGAAGGGTTTTGACATAACTCTTGATTTCTTTAACTAAAGAAGTATGAACTGGTGACCAAGGAGGGGGATTAGCTTGTAATCTATCAAATAAAGGTTTGCATTTCTTCCTTAGATTTTGGTAGAAGTCTGCCACATAATTTAATGATCCTAAGAACCTTTGCAATTGATTTTTGTCTAGGATGACATCAGGGAATTTGTCAGCAAACTGGATTACTCGATCTATTGGACTAATTTGGAGATGATGGATATTGAATCCTAAGAATCTAATATTAGTTTGAAAGAGTTTAATTTTTGAAGCAGAGACTACGAGACCATTGTTTTTTTATGATGGTGAAGAATTGGTGCAAATGTTTCCAATGTTGATCGATTGATTGTGAGAAGATAAGGACATCATCAATATAGACTATGGAAAAATGACTATATGGGTTGAAAATGTCATTCATAATATTTTGGAATTCACTGGGGGCATTTTTAAGACCGAATGGCATGACATTCCATTCATAATGACCGAAAGGGGTGACAAAAGCAGTTTTGTATTTGTCTTCCTCACTAATTTGTATTTGCCAGAAACCAGATTTCATATCAAATTTGGAGAAAATGACAGCATTATTTAATCTGTTAATGAGATCTCGTTTATTGGGGATAGGATATCGAATCCACTCTAGAACTGTATTGAGAGGTTTATAATTGATGACTAAGCGTGGAGTTCCTCTTTCTAATTCGGCACTTTTCTGCACATAGAAGGCAGGACATGACCACGGGGATTTACTTTGTCTGATGATTCTTTTGTGAAGTAAATCTTTAATTTCCTTTTTGCAGAATTCCATGACTTCTTGATTCATTTGAATTGGACGGGCTTTGGTAGGAATATTTTTCTCATGGAATCCTTTAATGTAAGGGAGAGTGACAATATGTTTTTTTCTATGCCAAAAGGCAGTAGGAATATCCGAACATAATTCGTTAATAATTTTTTCTTCGAATGTTTTGACTTTTTGTTGGAGAAAAGGTTCTTGGAGTTGAGTATCGATTCGTTTAAAATTGATTTCTTCTTTAAGAAATGTGATCTGCTTATATTTTGCCTGAATACAATTTAGTGTTTTTGAGATAGAATTTTCTTGGAAAGCCTTTAGGGTGTGTATTTCGGGATTGGATAGAAAGGTAAATTTTACTGGTTCACCAAATGGATAGGTGGTAACCCCATCATATTCTGTGGTAAAAGGATAAATTATAGTAATGAAAGGAAGTCCTAAAATTACTTTGTCGGTTAAGTTTTTGACTAAAACAAATGGTGTTTTGAAGCATACATTATTTTGACAAACATGAGCTTTAGGGATTTCATATTTTATATCCATCTTGGTTCCGTTAGCTGATCTTAATGACTCTTTTGTTTTTTCAAAGTATTTAGAAGGTATTAAGCCTTCTTGGATACAGTTGAGATCTGCACCAGAATCAATAAGCGCTGTTGTTACTAACTGGAAATCATTAATTTTAATTTGTACTGTGGTATACCATTTTTTGAGTTTGATTTGACGAATGATGCTGATAGTGTTTTGTTCTGATGTTTCCACATCATTTTGCCCAGGTGGATCGTTATTAAGAGGGTTGTCATTAGAATGCTGTAGTTTAAGGAATTCATGTTCTATTTTGAGAATAGTTAAGTCATGTTTGATTTCTTTGTTGTCATGACTGATTTCTAAATTTGTTTTTTGTAAAGACTGTATTTGTGTTTTAATTGTCTTTATTTCTTGTTGTAGGTCTTGGATTGTTATTTCTTTTTTACTAGTTTTAAATTTGTCAAAGGTTGAGGTAAGACAAATTTTTTCCTGAGGGATATTAACAACGTTTTCTTGTGTGATTAATTTTTTCAATTTCTTAAGATATTCTGATTTTAATTCTTGGTTATCGATTTTTCCTATTAGATCAATTAATAATTCCTCCTGTTCTTCTTGTTTGGAAAGAACATTTATAGTTTTGCAACAAGTATCGTTGCACC
Organism: Rosa rugosa; assembly: GCF_958449725.1. Taxonomy (NCBI): domain Eukaryota; kingdom Viridiplantae; phylum Streptophyta; class Magnoliopsida; order Rosales; family Rosaceae; genus Rosa; species Rosa rugosa. The sequence continues at coordinate 25,999,763 of NC_084822.1, forward strand.
CGAAACAGATATCTGGTGAAGAGTGTTCATCAGAATCAGTTGAGGTGGAAGACTCTATTGGCATAAAATCATTTTCACTATGTTCATTTTCTGAGTCAGTGTTTCTTAATTCTAAAAGGCGAATAAGATTTTCCTGTTCTTCTTTACTGATTTTTAATTGTTTAATAGTATTTTTTACTGGGCAGGCATTTGCAAAGTGACCAGGTTTGTTGCATTTATAGCATTTGGTTTTACTTTTGTCAAAAGGCTTTTTTGAATGATGATTTGTTTTTCTGGGCCAAGGTTTTCGAAATTTGTTTTTAGAGTAAAATTTATTTGGTTCAAAATCATTTTTGTTTCTTGAGTAAAATTTATTGCGGTTAAATTTTCTTGTTGTATGATGGTAGTCAAATTCATTATTTTTCTTTTTATGTCGTCGGGAAGGAGGTAAAGATGGGAGACCATATTGTTCACAAAAATTGCCTAATTCATATTTGGCTGTTTTCTTATCGGATTTGACTTGAGAGTTTAGTTTCATATCTATACACATTTTTAACCCTTCTTTTTGGATAACGGTAATAATGTTTCCGTATGTAAGAGTATCATAATTAATGTGTCCTGTTTCATTACTTAAGACTTGTCTAATTTTGTGGGCAAAAAGTTTAGGTAAACCATTTATGAATTTTTCTTTCCAAAAGGGTTGGTTACTATCATCTCTAAGCATAACTCTAGAAATAAAAACATCTTTATACCATTTAAAATCGCTTAAGGTGGGGCATCTAAGATTACTAAGTTGATCATGGATTCTAGAGGTAATGTGACTAGGTGTGCCTATGAAATGTTGAATAATTGTATAAAATAGAGTATTAACAGCATCAGAGACTCCCATTCCTATGTGTTCATCAAAGATTGGAATTCCATCTTCGTCATGTTTAACTGCTTGTTTAATGGCTGCTCTGGAATCAGGAGTGAGATGTTTCTCCCACCAGGAATGAAGCATTCCTGTGAATCCTGTGGAGAGGATATCAATAATTTCAGGCTGGCTGAAATTATGATTGGTGACATAACTATTGGCTGCCATGGACATGTGATGTAATTTGTTTAATATTTCTTGTTCTGATAAATTATCAATATTCCATTCGTACGTTTTATCGGAAGAGACTGAAAACTGATTACTGGGATAATTAGTGGGTTGAATGTCTAATGGTAAAGGGCGTTCTGTCCAATTTTTAAAATGCCGTTTCTTTGGGTGAACTATCCTATGTAATTGGAGTTCTTGAAATGTTTGATTTATCTGAGAAATGGTATCAGAATCATTATCAGAGGAGGAGTCTGAGGAGGATTCGTGGGTGTGGATGACTGCAATTCTACTGGGTTCAGCTTTGAGTTCTTTGAGCATTTGTTCAATTTTTTGTGCAGTGGAGATGGGCTTGAGATTAGGTTTATTTATTTCACTAAAGTGGATTAAAGGTGTTTCTGATCGTGGTTGGGGTATAACGCTTACTTTTGAAAAGATGTTATCTACTTTTGTTTCTATTTTGTCTAATTGGCTTCCTATAGTGACTAGGCTTTGATTTGTGTAATTATTTTGTTCAATTGTTTTTTTACTTTCTGGATTATCTCCAGAAACTTTAAAAGGTGATGCAGTTATGAGTGTTTGTAGGTGATCAATGACTATAGTTTCAACAGGGGGATGACTGGAAGAAATAACTGAGTTAGTGGGTGTTTTCCATTTTGCTTTTGTGAGGGTTTTAATATTTTTTTGGCTTTGTTGATCAATGAAATCAAGGAAAAATATTTCAGATTGGGTCTCAAGCATAAAAGCTTGCCAATTTTTAAATAATTGTTTTCGTTGTTCGACTAAGGGGTATTGTTTTCTATAAAGGTTTCTTCTATGAATATTTTCTTCAGATTCAAGATCTTTATCTAATTTGGGATAATCAATTTTAAAAGGTCTACTGAGTGTACTTAATTGAGGATTTATGGGAGGGACGACTTCAAAATCAGTAGCTGTGGGAGATGCTTGTTCCTCATCTAAGGCAGGTTGAGTTTCTGCATAACTGGGGTAACTGACTTGTGAGGCAGTCCGAATGTTTTTAATTTTTAGTTTTTGTAATTCTTCCTCTAATTCTTTTATTCTAATATTTTTTATTTCTTTATCTAATTCACAGTCTTGTCTAGACATAGTTTCAGCAGATGTGGATCCTGCAAAAGAATGCCTTGGAGCTGTGAAAGAATGTCTTGACGATTGACCTAATTCTGAATGTCTTGAAGATTGACCTAATTCTTGAATCCTAAGATTTTGACTTATTCTAGGGTTATGGAAGTTGATTCGTACTGTACCATCATTATATTGTTGGATACAGTTTAAGTCAGATAAATTATGTTGTATGTTGATGGGTTGATTTTCACTAGTAAGAGACCATTCAGAAGGTAGATGAACATCTGACCATCTGATTGTGTGTGGAACTCTAATATTAGCATTTTCTTGACTACTTTGAATTAAAAGAGTTTGATCTTTTGGGCTTTTACTGATGGCTTGAAAATTCATGTTTGTACCAGTGACTTTATAGTGGATTCTATAAATTAAGGCTAATGGTTGGGTTCCTTCTAGGACATTGTAACCTGAAGTTTTAATATTTAAGGTTAAGGATTTTAAGATGTGAGGATCACTAAGACTAATTGTAAAATCTGGGTAACAATCGAAATGGATTGGACCGTTAAATAGGCTGGACTCAATTATACCTAAGGTACTATCATTAAAGTCGGTGAATCTTGCATCTCTGAGGCATAGGAGTATAGAGGCATTTAGACCCTTTCGGGTTAATGGCTTAACACCGATTTGGACTAAACCTATATGTAAGAAATTGTGACCATCTTTTTTGTGTTTTTTAATTGACTCAAGGCTAAATAATTGACAAGTTTCATGTTGTTTACTAAGGGCATAGACTTGTTCTACCGTTTTAATATGATGTTCACTTTTGAATGAAGAAAGAGACCATTTTTTCTTATAAATTTCGTTACTAGGGACTCTGGGTATATTCCAATCATTCATGTCTATATTATCATTTGACTGATATTCAATTTGTTCTTCATTAACTATGTCAGGGATCCTATTTAGGGAGGATCTGGACGAACTGGAGGTAACTGAGTTGGATCTAAATAGTCTACTCATTAGGAGAATTGATTAGAAAGGCTGGGACAAAAAGTTAAGTTTGGAAGACTAAAATACCTTAAAATTCTACCTTAAACTAGGCATCTCTCTTCTCCGCTCATGCCGCATCCGCTCATGCCTCACCCGGGACTCATTGTTTGGACCTGGACTTACTGTTTGGTTGGAGAAAGGTATAGGCTAAAGGTGGAAAAGAAAAGATAAAATAGGGATTCACAAACTTAAGAATTGGAACCAGACAGATAATCACTTAGCATAAAAGTAGAATAAATGATATCAACTCAAATACCTCACCTAGGCGGTAATCCGCCACCTGGGGTTTGAGGACTTTTCTATAGATACGACTCAAATACCACACCTAGGCGGTAATCCGCCACCTGGGGTTTGAGAAGTTTTAACTAATCAAATATAATCAACACTTACACGTAGTCATTCATGCAAGAATGACCACTAATACCAACTATAGTTCACACATTTTAAAACCAAGAAATTCATTTTATACTTAAATTCATTTTTTTACCTCGGAGCCGTAGCCCTATGAACCGTAGTCGATCGAGTTCATATTATTTCAAACAAAGCATTAAATTTGAAAACGATTTACAATTATCACAACAATTCCAACAATTAAATAATTCGGTTCGTAAATGAACTTTGTGAGATTTACTCACCTCTAGCTCCTGCTGTGTCTTCTCACCGCAGATAAGGACTCAAATACGCTCCATCAATCACCTAAGTACAACACGATCCTAACTTAGTCCACAAATCGAAAATGATTATATTTCGAACTCCTATTTGCCCTTAAATACCGAAAGTAATGCCGATTGAGGTGAAACTTCATCCGAGACCACTCGAGGTCTCCGGAATACTTATATGATCAATCTATCAAAATTTCAAGTCAACCGGACGGCCGAATCCTCACGGATCGAAAAACAATCGAACCGAAAACCCTAAAACGCTAAAATTCACAACTTAATCATGTGATCACCAAAATTACCTTATAATATATCAAAATGACCGTATCAATGCGTAGATGAATAATCTGAAAACAGAACACAAAAATAAGGCCGGACGCGCTGCCACGAGCCACCACAAGCGGCGGGTCAGCGAGTGGTCAACGGTGGCGGTCAACGCCGGGTCAACTACCTCCGATGCAAAAGTCGTCAACTACAAACTTGTTCAAAATGAAGGGATGATCAACTTTCATACCTGGAGCTAAGCGAGTTTCGGTCTAGATCGTCCTAGATCAAGCTTAGAAATTGGATTAATCTCGTGCGTCTGATCAGATTCCAGATCGAATCAGGACCATAGAAAAAGTCAACCCTTGATCTAGCGCTGTACACCCCAAATCGTGATGCAAGGCCTATATGAGGATGATCAGGAGGAGGAAGAAAACCCAAAACCGGGGAGGATCGGCCCGTGCAACGCCGGCGTGGAGGAGAATCGGCCGGGTCGGGTTTGGGGCTCGGTGGAGGGCTTCGATCTAGCCCTGGAGGCTTCTATGGGACAAGGCAATGCCACGGGGCGTCTGGGCGGCTCGCGGCGAACGCGGGAAGCGCCGGGTCGTAGCCAGAGGACGCGCGACGGCGCCGCTGGTGTCAGGTCGGGTTGACTGGGTCGGCTGCGTGGGAGAGGAGAGAGAACGGAGAGAATGGGGGACTGAAACGCAAAATGGGAAAATTTCTGGATTTATGAATAAATCCGGATTTTTTTTATATTTATAGAAAATCCACAAACTTCAAATCTTCATAACTTCTTCATACAAACTCCAATTTTCACATTCCACATATGCACGAACTCGTATCGACGCGCCTACGACTTTCGTGAAGGAAGTTTTCACAGAATCCTAACGTATAAAAAGTAAATCTTCGCACCCCCCCTAAAACCATACTTTTCGAATAAATAATCGTCCGAAATACTTCCGCTCCATCCACGAACCATGAAATCGTATCAACAAACTCTTAAATAATTCCCGAAGCATTTAGGAATTAATTACGAATTTTCGGGGTATTACAATGTTAGTCTTAAAAAAATTTCTGAAACATTTCTCTTTGCAGACACTTCCTGGGATAAAAGTTTTATGAATTTATCATTTGAAGTTATTTTATAAAATTCGTTGACCATCTGAACCTAGCTGTTTAGGTGGAGAGGCTTATTTTGGGTTCTGTATTGAAGACAGCTTTTGGGGTTCGGGAAAAACTGATTTCGCTCCTAAGTTTTTACTATATGCTAAATATTGAGTCTTAAATAGATTTATCAAATTTCAACAAATTTTAGTTCATATTGAATCTTGTGGAATTTTTGGAATAGTCATTGTTGGTGAAGTTCTTGTTTCCTGGCAGCAACAGAGGTCGGCTTTGGAATATTATTTGGACAAGATTTTAGTATTATTTTGACTTGATATTTTTGCAGTAGATACTTGAGCATGTCTAGTTTAATCCTATAAATTTTTAAGAGTTTTGGTTAACGATTGTAGCAAGTGAGATTTTTCCTTCAGATGTAGGCCCTACCAGATTGCTTTTACCGCAGGTTATAAGGTTCTAGTTCGTGTCTCATTCTGAGTTTTTGTTTGCTTTAGGCCAAGAAACCGCAACTTAGGACATTATACCAGTTGTTTGTATAACTTGATTAGTTGAGGTAAGTAACTTTTATTTGCTCTGGAACCATGATAAATATATTATTGATGATACGTTACTATATTATTATATGTTTATGATTTTGAGTGCACCATTTTTTTTTCCATTGTGATTGCTTTGGCTTGTACTAGTATGTGTGCATCATGCAAAATTTGATAAGTTTTGAAAGAGATTTCTACTAGGTACTCTCTTGGCATATCAATACCAGTAGGCTGTCTAGGGAGAAATCTGTTCTGTAAGTGCAAATTATGCACCGTTTTGTCTTTATAGGTTCTGCATTGTCTGTTATATGGCCTACATAGTGGGTTCGTCACCGACGGGTGATGTCTGTCTCCTACGTTTGATAAGTTTGGGTCTCATTGGTATGTTATGTCTAGAGGGACCTAGAAAGTTCAATTTGATTTGTTTTGAGTGAAATCCATGTACTATGCATTTTACTATATTGTATATAATTATGGAATGCATTCCTAGTTGTTATACGTGGTGTGCTATAGTTACTTACTGAGTTTATATCTCATTAGTAATTTGTTGTGGTTCCAGGTAATGACGATGAATTGAATGCTTAGAAGACTTGGTAGTAGCTAGTGGTTGTGTCGGCGTCCCCTAGAATAAAGTTCAAGTTTCTTGTTTAAGATTGTTCTAAATTTTAGAATGGAGCTTCCGTTACATTTTTTTATTTAAGTTTTTATTTTCAAAGTAACTAAAGTGTATTTTGAAGCTTTTCTTTATATCATTTTGACTTGATAAAAGTACAGTTTTCACCTCCAAATTTTGGGGCGTGACAGATGAGTCCTCTTTGTATTTTCTTTGGTGGCCAACTTAGATTGCATGTTTAGGGCTTAATTACTATGAATGATCACTGCCTGCTCCTTGTTAAATGAGATTTCTTTAAGAGTCCATGACATGTGATTATGTTCCTAGATTAATTGAGACCGTCATACTCATGATGTCTTATGGTGTCACATTTTTCTAAGTCTTAATGATTTATTTGTGCTACATCTAGAGATATATCATTCAAGGTTACATTTTAGAAAATAGGTTAGGAGTATAGATAGCATCTCTCACCTAGAATATGAGTAATAAAAAACAATTGGTTAATTCGAGTGTTGAGTTAACTAGAGCATCTTCATCCATAGATAGGTAAGACTAGGTTAAACATGACTAGTATACATGATTGATTGATGGTGAATACATTCCCTGACTTTTGCTTTCTGATTGATTTCTCAAAGGTTAAGCACTTAGTTATATGTTTATTTACCTTTCACAATCAAACCAACTCTTTTAATCCAAAAAAATTTAGCAATTAGTTTCATAAGTTCTTTGCGGGAGACAATTCTTCCCTATCTACAATTGACAACTTTAAACCAGAAGTAGAAAAATTATTGGCTAGTAAATTAATCGATCAGGATCCTACTCATTGCTGTTTGTAGAAATAAAGCCAAAAGTGGATCTACTACTTCCGTTCGAGGCTGGACCCTACAGATATCTCTGATGGTTTGAGTCGTAAAGCTTCCACCCTTTGGCCCATGTTTCCAAGTGAGAACAAAGTTGCATAGGCATTCTTCTTCTCCGTCCACAATCTGATGCTTTTTACGTTTCACCTTATGGTTTGAAATCACAATCAATGGTTACTTGTTGTTCATCAAAGTTTGAGAAAACAATAATAGTGAGAATAATGAGTATAAAAATCTTCACCTGGTTAACAACAGCATCATAGAAGCGACAATCGTTGGGTAAAACTGAAACGGCAGCACACACGAGCGTGCCCTCCACCACGTTCGGGCATTCTGAGTCTTGCACCTGAATAGACACAGCCCTGAACCTTGATCGGAACTTCATCACGTGGTTAATGGATGTCAGGTCCTTGACCTTGTACACCTCATCGTCCTCGTCTTTGAAGTCGTCGAACTTCACTCTCAACCATTCCCCACCATCGCCCTCCGTCAAAATTTTGACGGCGTACCATGCATCGTCTACTTTAGACCTGAACTCCATTTTTATGGCCATCTCTCACGTTAGAAATATATATAATTGCCTTACTCACTAAAGATGCTAGCTAACAGTTGGTTTGTTTTGTGAGTGGTTCATTTCATTTATAGGGAGATAGATTTATAGGGCGAGAATTGAAGAGTGGTAGGTCTGAAGATAAGGTTGGTGATCGATGTTCTAATTAACCTCATTAGATTGATTGAATATTGTTTGGATTTATTACCTTCTTCGTCCTCATATTTTGTTTCTCTGAGTCAACAAAACAAATAGGAAAAGAGTTAACTATATAAAGAGGTCAAGATATACAGCATTTTCTGGAAATGACATTTCCTCTATGAATCAAAATAAGGAGATATGCAGCTTTTTGGTAATCACATTTTGGATTTATTACCTTTTTGGTCCTCAAGGTTTTGTTTCTCAGTCAATAACACATGCATATAGGACAAATGTTAACTATATGAAGAGTTCAAAATATACAGTTTCTTCTGGTAACGACATTTCCTTATGAATCAAAATAAGAAGATATACAGCTTTTTGGCAATCAACTCTTTTGGGAGGGTCCATTAGTTCATGAGCATCTCATGCCCCAAAAGAGTTCAGTTATGTTGGTCAAATAATAGATAAAAAAATCTAAACTGTTTAAGGAAAACTGAAATTGGGAGAGAATTGCTGTGTACTTTCATTGATAATAGGGGTTTCTTTATATAGAGGATTACAATGCATAAAGTCTGAATTTTACAAGGAAAGATAATCATACATTGAATGGATATCTCTAAGATTCTCCGAGATTATCTCTAATTAAAACCCTATTACCACTAGGTCAAGTAACGTAGAGTTTGGGCCAGACACATATTCTGGATTTACTTGAACAATCCCCCTTGTGTCTCCCAAACGTGGTGCTCCTCTCGTTGCCTCATTAAAAACCTTGCCGAGTAACAAAATCCCAGTGGGACAAAAATAACCTCGGTCGAAGGGGAAAAAGAGCACAACATACCCTTCACATTTCGAGACCATACATGTAGACATCTCTCCCTGATGTCTGTATCTCCCCCTGATGACAACGGTCATGGGAGTTCGGATAACTTCCGCAAAAGATGCTACCAACATGTTTCTCGAAAGTGGAATTTAGGCAATGACTTAGTGAGCAAGTTTGCCATATTGTCCTCAGATTGAACCTAGTTCACTTTGATCTTGAGGAGAGTCTGTTGTTGCTGATTATCCTTGGTGATGTCGCTTTTGATGTAGCCTTGCTTCATTTGTTCAAAACAAGCAGCATTATCCTATACGCTCGTAGGCTCATCTGTGGTAGACTTCAAACCACAATTGTTCAAACATGCGTAATTATGGATGCAATCCATATACATTCACGAACCTCTTCGTGAAGAGCAATAGTCTCTGCATTGTTCGAAGATATAGCGACTAGGGTCTATTCTGTAAACTTCCAAGATATCACGGTCTTACCCATGGTGAACATATAACCAGTTTGGGAAGACTTTTGTGTGGGTCAGAGAGATACCCAACATCAGCAAAACCTTCCAAAACACATGTTGTTTTGGGATGGGGATAGTGGACGCAGGCCAGTGTTGGCGGCGTTCCTGGTGTGTGATGGGTCCGAATCCATCGTCTCTCTATAGGGATAGAACAAGCTCATATCAATCGTACATCTCAAGAACTGAAAGATATCTTTTACACCAGTCCAATGGTGTCGCGTTGGCGCAGAGCTATATCTTAGCTAACAAGTTCACTACAAATGAGATGTCTGTTCTTGTGCATTGAGCTAAGTACAATAATGCGCCTATTGTACTTAAGTAAGGCACTTCTACCTCTAACACATATTCGTCATCATCCTTTGGACGAAGAGGATCCTTTTTAGGATCAAGACTACGGACGATCATGGGGGTGATTGAAGGCTTGACCGTGTCAAAATGCCTAAGCATCTATCAACACAATGCTCAAGTTCCAAACCGAGACATAATCGTGTTCTCCCAAAATCGTTCATCTCAAAATCGGATTTCAAGTGTTCAGCGGTTTCCTTTTATGGGCTTCCAATGAAGATCATGTCCAACATGAACCGCGATAGAATCCGAAACTTGTTATGAAACGTGCGGGCATATCCCTTCCCAATCAAGTAGTCACTTTAGTGAGCGTTTCAACCTTATTGCAAACGCGCTCCGTGGTCTAAAGCCACTTGACTTGGGTAAATGAAGTCCACCATGAACCATTATGTATATTCTGTATCTAGATCCCCACAGAGATACTTGTTGACCACATTTGTAATCTGCATGTTCAGTTATTTGGAAACTACCAAACTGACATGGTAGTGGAGTGCAGTGACATCCATTACAAGAGAATATGTCTCATCGCAGTCGATTCCAGGGCGTTTTGTGAGAAGCCTTGAGCTATAAGGCGAGATTGCCATCTTTTTTTCTCATCATGCTTTCTAACAAAGACCTATTAGTCAATAGGTTTTATGTTAGGAGGTGTTGGCATCACTGGCTCGAAAACCTTCCTCTTCATTAGAGAATTCAACTTAACCTGGATCGCATTTTTTCATTTTAAGCCAAATTTCTCTACGTTGGCATTCAATTATCAACGGAGCGTGGTTCGATATCATCAGACCCAACAAACTCATGCGCAACGAAATCATCAATTATGATGGAGTTTCTATCCCACGTCTCATGTACACTAGTGTAATTTTCATAGAGCTCTATATTCTCATGAATAGGTTCTGACGTTGAGGCGTCCCCCAATGATAACCATAATCCAGAAGATACTCATGAGACGGATTTTGAGTGTCGATGATCCAAGGATTGAGTTGTGCCAAAGTATCATTCGAACCCACAGGCCTCCCATGCATCCTAGCTGGGGCCATAGCCTGTAATGCCAGAGTGCCACTCTCTATGGCGTTGGTGTCATGCCTACTTCCATGTAGGGTGGCGTTACGTCCTCTCTTAGGGACATCCATCCTTGCAGGCATATTCACAACAGATATGTGTGATCTCGTCACTTTAGCAGGACATAGTGGGGACAAACCACGAAAATTCCTGTCGTTCATGCTGAACATCTGTGTTCTTATTATCTCCCCCTAAAGACGGGAAGACTGTCTCATCAAAGTGACATCCGCAAATCTAGCGATAAGGAGATAGCCTAACAAGGGCATTAAGTGGCGGACGATTGTTGGAGTCTCAAATCCAACTGAGTGGCCCATTCGTCTGTAAGGACCCATCATGGAGCGCTGTGGCAGCGCAATTGGCACATAAATGGCACACTCAAATATGCGAAAGTACGATATTTGTACCCAGTCACTAGCTATAACGCAGAGGTAGATTGAGTGGCAGTGGGTCGTAGAAGAATTAGCATAGCTGCATGCGATATTGCATCACCCCAAGCGAATATAAGGAGATTGGTGTGCATTACCAATGTTCGGACTATCATCGCAGTCGTTTCCGCGAGACCATTTGGGTGTGTTCATGGAATATAATGTCCAACATCAGTCCCAATGAAATAACCATCAAAAGTCTTCGATGTAAACTCTCCAGCATCGTCAAATCCAATTGACTGAATAGGATGATCCGGGGAGTGAGCCCGTTGTTATGTGCTAGGATTGTAGCATAAGCATCATTTATAGGTGGACAATGGCACAACACGTGACCAGCGTGTTTGTGTGTCAACCAACATCATGAGATATTTAAACGTCCGCAAGTTGGTTCAATTAGTCCACAGAATCTCCATGTATACTATGTAAGAATAGAATGAGTATTATCATATCCTTTGCATAGGACGGTCTCAGTCCTAATTTCCCTAAGGAACAGACTTTGTAAAACGAGAGAGAGGCTTTAGAAGCAACCAATGAGGATTGTGGTTGGGCCTGAGCGTCTGAAACGCTACTTGAAGCAAAGTTGGTGATTGTAGCATCACCTAGGGCGCCATCACTATGATGGACGCCATCCATGGCGCCATGGATAGGGACTGTGCCAGCCCTAGGCTAGTGGTGGACGGCGGCGGTGCCCTAGGTAGCGGCGGCGATCATACTTAGTCCAAGAATCAACTTTTGATTCATGCTTCGTTTCGCTCGAGATAAAGGATGTCCATGTGAAGTTTTAGTAGACGGATCATCATATCATGACCGGGATGACCTATCCTGTCGTGACAAAGCCAATATGTGTCTAAATCCAAGAGATCTTCTCTCATAACTTCATTGGATTTAATAGCTCAAATAGTGACATAGAGTCCACTAGAGAGACATGTAAACTTCTCTAAGATGCGCATTTGTTCGCAATCGTTAAAGGTATTGCAAAGGAACACATTTCCGTTCTCTACATGCGTTTTTGCATGGAATCCGTTGGCTATTCATATGTGCGATTTGCCCTAGGAGTGTAGAGAGTTTTTGTGATAGTAATCAAGGTGCCATTTGGCAAGGGGAACTTGGGCTATTCCATGTCCTTGAATTAATACAGATGGCCTAACCATCGTAGTCACAATTTCATATGCTCAGAATCAAAATGGAGTCAAAATGAAAGTAACTCAAAATTTTATTCATAAGCCAACGGAGTTACATCATTGTTTCTTTGACCAAAGAAAATCTAATCCAAAATGCTAGCTAATGCAAAACAATGGTAGTCGTCTAACTTCTTTCGGTAATTCCAAAATAAATGTGACCACGTGAGTAGAGAGATGTCGGTGGAGCAAGGCTCGCTTAAGTACCACTAATCTCATAACCTTCCTAGACATCACACTTACTTTGGGTGAGCCTTCTTTGAAGAAAGACTAAACCATTGGCATTTACTACAAAAATATATGGCAATTACATCTCTTGGAAAAATAAAGACTTAAACAGAATTGGCGATCTATTGATCCCAGCCAGATTCGTAGTCTTTAACCCTTCACTCTAGATCATCATCTTGACCTTCTTGTTCCACATCGTGAGGTTTTCTTGCTTCACAATATGCTTTGTAGGCGGTGAAAATTTCTTCACGAGCTCTACAATTGTGTGCCCAATGACCGGATACTCCACATCGAGAACATACATCTCTTTGCTCAAACTCCATTGATTGAAGTGCTTTGAAAGCGTCATTTAGATGGCTCTTAGTGTTGGTAGCGCCACCAACATGGCCAAAGGCGTTACCTCCCTCTCTCTTTCCACGTTGACCTCTTCGGTTCCGTGTTCGCTTATTTTGGCGGTTACCTTCCCAAGAAGAGCGATTATATAGACCAGAACGTCCAGAAATATCCCTAAGATTAGGGTTTTGCTCTTGGCGCCCTCTCTTAGGGGCGCGACTATAATTGGATTCCGGAATATGCTCTGTTTCCACGGATCTCGAATTATAGTTCTTCACAAGGATGTTGTCATGCTTTTCAGCGACATTCATAGCTCCAATAAGCTCATGAAACCTTGTGATTCGTCCTGCAGTAACATCGATTCGATAGTTCTTAGCAACCATCAATGCAGAGATGGGGAAGGTAGAGAGAGTCTTCTCAATCAACATCGCATTTGTGATCTATTTACCACAGAATTCCATTAAGGATTTAATGCGAAGTGCTTCCGAGTTGTAGTCAATAACTTACTTGAAATCACAAAAGCGGAGGCTATGCCGTCTCACTTCTAGTTCAGGAAGCATGGAGTCACGGACGGTACCAAATCTTTCTTCGAGTGAGACCCACAACCTTCTGGGGTCTTCTTCATTCATATACTCGTACTGGAGCGAATCATCCATATGATGAGTCATTAGGATGATGGCTTTCGCCTTATTTGCCTCTAAGGCTGCTCTATTTGCTTCCAAAGCTTGAGCTTGCTCAATAGTTAGCACGTCCTGGCTAGGCTCGAGAATCGTATCCAGGATTCCATCGGCCTTGAGATGCTGGCGAATATCATGAACTCACTTGTGATATCCAGAGTCAATTGTTCCCAATGGAGTAAAGTCCAATTTGTTTAGGTTACTCATCCTGAAAGAGAACAAGAAAATAGGTTAGTTTCGGAGCGTAAAAGGCTACCACGAAAACAGTAGAATTTCTGAGCGTAGTCGCTTCCAAGAAATCCGATTCCAAGAGATATTGGATTAGATCGAAACAATGATGTAAGTGGTCGATCATAAATTCTCTACAAACTCTAAGTTTGGAGATCTCAACAAGCTCCAAGCTTGGAGTGAGCACGAACCCCCACAGTTCGGCTTAATTAGGTCTCCCCTATGATGAAGAAAGGGGGGTAGAAGAAGGGAGGTTGCAAGTCCCCGAGAAAAAGAAGAGAATATAAATAAAAACTTCAAAAAGGGGAACTTTGAGTAAAAATTACCTCTAAATAGATCGCCGGAAAATTTGGCCGAAAAAAGTCGCCTGAAATCTGGTCGGAAAAGTTGTCGTCGGTGACCTGTCGCCGGAGCTACTGACGTGGCAGTCGGCCACTGACGTGTCGTTGACGTGGCGGATCTTTGCTGACGCGGCGAAGCTGACGTGTTGATGGCTGCAGGGCGGACGTCAACGGGCTTGGATCAGTGGGCTTCTGGGCCGGAGGCTTTCTTTTTCTTCTCGGCCGAAGGCTTCCTTCCTTCTCCTTTGGGCTGGCCTTCTGTCTTTTTTTTTTTCTGGGCTCATCTGGAATTGTCAGGGCCTGGATAAGTGGGCTTCTGGGCCGAAGGCTTTCTTTTTCTTCGGGGCCGAAGGCTTCCTTCCTTCTCCTCTGGGCTGGCCTTCTGTCTTTTTCTTTTTCTGGGCTCGTCTGGAATTGGGCTGCGTCTTGGGCTGCTTCTCTTCTGATATGCTCAAAGCAAGCATATAATTTAATCCTATAAGATATCATTATTAGTACGCAGTAAATAGGGATCGATCTAATCAGGGCATTGAGGGTACACCTGTCATTGTAAGACAAAAAAAAAATTAAAATAAAACAAAGTATATTATTACAAAAATAAAATAAAGTATATACAAATTTACGAAATAAAGGGGGGTTTTTAGAATTGGGTTTCGAAACATAAGAAACAAAGATCAAAACCAATTCCATAATCAAATTCGATTCAACCCTACAATTGTTCTTCCAAGTCATGAGAAAGAAGTTGATCATGTGAAACATTCAAAGCAAACGATTTCCCATATTTTACTTTCCTTGCTAATTAACCTAAGTGAAAGCACCTAGATCAATCCTATCAAACATGCAATCAAAGTCTAGAAAGCTAGCTAATCATAACATGTTCAACGCAATACACATGGAGAAAGGCTATCAACTTAAGTGAACAACTTAGTATGAAAAAGTTCATCTAATTGCAATCCTTTTCAATTAAATTCGATTCTTGTCCAAAACCTTTACTACTTTTGATTCAAGTTTACAAAACTATTAGGTGAATCATAAACTTAAACCTAGCACCAATTATATGCAAACCCTAAAAGTTTCGAACCATTTAAGATGAACACATAAAACATATCAATCAAACAAATTTAATTGAACAATCTCACAAAAGCAACTATGGAATCACAAACATAGGAATCGAAAATACCATTCAATCATAAAAATTCAGAATTAAACTTTGTTCGAATATTATTGTCAACTAGAACAATTCTAACGAAATCAAACAAGGTTACAAAAAAAGAGGTTGAATTACACCGTGAGATGGATGATGGAGATGGAGGCTTGATGTTTGGAGTCTTGAATCTTGGAAGCAAGTCTTCAAGGTGGAGGATGGATGGTGATGCTCATGGCTCCTTCTTCTTCTTCTTCCTTGCTTGAAACGTTGAATGCACTAGAGGATGGAGAGAGAGCTTGACGTTATGGAGAGAATATTTTCTGAATTATGGGGTGTGGAGCTCTAAAACGTCAAGAATGAGGGAGTATATATAGGGGACGGCAAAGGCTTCATGATTCTTCTATTATTTTCCCAATGAATTTTCTGAAAATGCCACATAGCTCATCCAATCACAACATGCCAAGTAAGCCCTATTGTGTTGTCCAACCAATCCCGTAGTGCCATGTAAGCTTTAGTGTGTCATCCAACCAATCAAAACTCTCCAAAATAAGTCTAAATCCCTTTTAATATATTATTGCCGAAATATATAAGATTTATTCTGATTTTCTTCACCAATTTCAGCCATAATATCCTTAGAGAAAATAGGGAACGAACCTAGACTTGTTTTGGACTTCTTTCTTGTTGCACACACTTCTTCTTTCCTTAAACTTCTCCCTCGAAAGTCTCCAACGCCAATCTCCTTGATATTTTCTGATTTTCACGTTGTTCTCTCTCCCTTTTCACGGCAATCAACACAATTAACTCCTCCAAGAATATCTCTTTCCTTAAAAATCTACCTTGAATTACTCCAATCGAAATCTTCAATTATATTTCTGATTTTCAACGTTGTCTCCTTCTTTTCCTCTTGTATTTCACGGCAAACACATATAAATCCTCCAAAAATATCTCTCATGCGTCACAAACCCTAATTTCCATGGGCCTTTATCCATTTTGCCGAAAATCCAACTTCTCTTGAGAGTTCTTGGGCCTTTATGCGTCACCTTCAAGCCATGTCATCTTCTAATGTCTTCAAGAAGCTTCTCTCAATGCCATGACACTTCATTTTTCCGTTTTCCTTTCTTGGTTGCTTCGAGGGTCTTGTTGTGACAAAGTTTCCTTTTCTGGACAAGGTTTCCTGGTTGAAACATTTATGCAGTCCTTGAGCTCCCTCCAAAGTTCTCCAACTCTTCTTTCCCTTTTGAGCTTATTTCAGCTTGTTTGCTCCAAGGACCTGAAAATAGAAACTATTACTAAAAATGGAAACTTTCTAAAAATAGTAACTTTCCTAAACAAGAAAGATTCATTTAAGGAAATAACTAAGCAAATATGAGGAAATAACAGTTAAAACGTCGCATTAAAATGCTCCTATCAAATTCCCCCACATTTAGCTTTTGCTAGTCCCTTAGCAAAATCAAAACACAGACACAACTAAGACTCAATGAAATTTAAAGAAGGAAAGACTCAAACGTTACAACATACAAAGACTCTATTACCCTTCAACATTTTGTCTCAGAAATCTCTTACTTTCACAACATCAAGATTAACACTCAACTAAGAATCAATGTTTAGGCATTCGAGAGTTAATTAAAACACATAATCCACACATACACAAGTAGGACTTGGGTGTAACAATGGTGATGGGGTGGAGCTCAGCATGTTTCAGACAAGTATGATTCATATCCTCACAAGGTATATCCACTCTTTCTTCTCTCAGATCAAGGCAATGCTTAAAAGCTTATAATCACTCAATTATATGTGAGAGAAAATATTTTGAGGCAATCAAATAGCTCACATATATAAGAAACGAAAAGCACTTTGTGAATATAATTTTTTCAAAGATCTCATGAAAGATATCAACTACTTGCACGAATGGACCCAAGCCATAGGTTCAACTCTTGGAACTTATCTCCACAGATCAAAGGCTGTCCCATCTTAAGGATCAAGAAGGTCTTATCAAGGGTTGTAATGGGGCCAAGGCTTTACAGGAACGAAATGTAAGGATTTTAACAAAGTGTCCTAAAAACCTAGCAGAGCTCATGTAGATGTAGAGACTTCTAGAAATCCACCAAGGCATTGCAAAAATGTCATAATCCCATAGAGGCTTTATAAAAGGCCTAATGTCTTCATGTTGGGCCTAATCTTCACTCTAACCTTCCCTTGCACTCTTGTGAATTGGACAAAGACCGAGTTTTTCCATAGTGGGCCTTCAATTCAAAACAATCTCCAAACTCACCAAATATGGGGGACTAAAATCCATAAACATTCTTTCTTTTTCTTTTCTATCCGTATACATTTTTTTTATTATTTCTTTTCTTTTTCACGGCTTTCACATATATTTTTATTTTTATGGACAAGTCTACCCCCACACTTGAACTTTCACCTCTTCTCAATCTCCATCCCTAACGCCAAACCCATGTAGTAAGTCTCAAAAGATAGCTCAACTAAGTTCTTAGAACAAAGGGTAGGATTGTAACTATACTAAGGTTCAGGATTAAGAATTTTGAAGGTGATGAAAGAAAAGGCTTAATGTAGGCTCAAAGGGGTTTATCTAAGGGAGTCCCACGACGGGCACAAATAGGGACACAAGCTCATTTGGCATTGGTAGTGATTCCTATGGTGCCTCTATCCTTTCCAGAATCAGGGCCATGTATTGATAAAAGTCTCAACAAGCACAAGAGTGAATTCTAGCATTCTCTAGTCTATTAAACTTAATCTATGGCAAGCAATCAATCAAATGAAGAATAATGAGATCATCACAACATCGCCAAGAAAATGAGAGTATCACTCCAAGAAAAAGGGACATGGGCTCAAATATCTCACATGGGCTTTTATGAATTAAAACTCATCCTAACATGCTCATATTCTGTACCAAGGTAACGAGATCCATATCCACTACACATGCACACATTTTTCATATATCTCAATTATCCAAAGAATACCATTTATTTTAAAATCATCTCAATATTGTGATCCTCTTTTAATCATAATTTCAGAGATATAAGCTCATCCTAGACAGTTGAAAGGGCATCCTAAGACTCAATAAATAAAAGCAACGAATTTTTTTTTAATTTTTGACATTTTTCGTTTTTTTTTTTTTTGTATTTTTCAATATATATGACTCAAGACAAAAGTATAAATCCCAAGCTACTCAAAAATTGATACGCTCAAAGCAAGCATATAATTTAACCCTATAAGATATCATTGTTAGTACGCAGTAAATAGAGATCGATCTAATCAGGGGATTGAGGGTACACCTGTCATTGTAAGACAAAAAAAAGAATTAAAATAAAACAAAGTATATTATTTACAAAAATAAAATAAAGTATATACAAATTTACGAAATAAACGGGGGTTTTTAGAATTGGGTTTCGAAAATTAAGATAAATAAAATAAAGAAACTATACAAACACAAGTACAAGAATGAAACATAAGAAACAAAGATCAAAACCAATTCCATAATCAAATTCGATACAACCCTACAATTGTTCTTCCAAGTCATGAGAAAGAAGTTGATCATGTGAAACATTCAAAGCAAACGATTTCCCATATTTTACTTTCCTTGCTAATTAACCTAAGTGAAAGCACCTAGATCAATCCTATCAAACATGCAATCAAAGTCTAGAAAGCTAGCTAATCATAACATGTTCAACGCAATACACATGGAGAAAGGCTATCAACTTAAGTGAACAACTTAGTATGAAAAAGTTCATCTAATTGCAATCCTTTTCAATTAAATTCGATTCTTGTCCAAAACCTTTACTACTTTTGATTCAAGTTTACAAAACTATTAGGTGAATCATAAACTTAAACCTAGCACCAATTATATGCAAACCCTAAAAGTTTCGAACCATTTAAGATGAACACATAAAACATATCAATCAAACAAATTTAATTGAACAATCTCACAAAAGCAACTATGGAATCACAAACATAGGAATCGAAAATACCATTCAATCATAAAAATTCAGAATTAAACTTTGTTCGAATATTATTGTCAACTAGAACAATTCTAACGAAATCAAACAAGGTTACAAAAAAAGAGGTTGAATTACACCGTGAGATGGATGATGGAGATGGAGGCTTGACGTTTGGAGTCTTGAATCTTGGAAGCAAGTCTTCAAGGTGGAGGATGGATGGTGATGCTCATGGCTCCTTCTTCTTCTTCTTCTTCCTTGCTTGAAACGTTGAATGCACTAGAGGATGGAGAGAGAGCTTGACGTTATGGAGAGAATATTTTCTGAATTATGGGGTGTGGAGCTCTAAAACGTCAAGAATGAGGGAGTATATATAGGGGACGGCAAAGGCTTCATGATTCTTCTATTATTTTCCCAATGAATTTTCTGAAAATGCCACATAGCTCATCCAATCACAACATGCCAAGTAAGCCCTATTGTGTTGTCCAACCAATCCCGTAGTGCCATGTAAGCTTTAGTGTGTCATCCAACCAATCAAAACTCTCCAAAATAAGTCTAAATCCCTTTTAATATCTGTTGAGAGAAAATTGCACACAGTGAGCGAAAATGTCACCCAACATAATTTCACTCATATTCATTTAGTGAATAGAGTTTTTATTATTTCGGGTTCGACCCATTCAAGATAGAATGTGTCTCTTAATTATAATCCCTTGTTACGGGGAAATACCCTATGATTCCATTTATGAAGAAACCAATTGATGGGATGTGTGTTTGTTTGTTTTTGCGGCTGCACCCGGATGTTTGAATGGGTTGCCTACATACCCTTGGAGAGGGATTAAGCCACTCGTAGTTCAAGAGTAGTGTTTGCGACAAATTTGGTTTAAGTGGACTAGGGATTCGATTTTTGTGTATAGGACGCGGTTGTATCTAGATTAGTTTGTTTCTAGATTGCCTACATACCCTTTGCGGGATCAAACCACATGTAGTTCCGACATTTGAGATTTAAATGGGTAGATGACCCATTTATTTTGGATTTGTGTTTGGGAGATTTGAAAGGTTTAGAGCCTTTGAATTTTGTGTGATTTGGGAATGAATTTGATTTTTCTGGTGTTGGGAGAATTTGACTGGAGTCAGTGATTCATTTGGGACTGGTTGAATTTGACTGGTGGAGTTTAGGAGTCAGGGATTCTGTTTGGAGTTGCGGTTGCATCTAGTGGGTCGCTAGACTGCCTACATACCCCGTGAAGGGATCAAACCACTGTAGTTCATTAGAATTGAATTTCCGGTTTTGTACCGACTTTTGTGTTCGACGGATGTGTATATATTTTTAATCAGTCAAGCAAAACTATATTCTGGAGTGGACGTCCAATTTGACAGAGTATCCACCGATTTGATTTGGGCACCCTGTCGTGTCGAGATTTGTGATTAGTCCTCAGAGATTTGGAGTAGACCTCTATCGATGGACTTGCTTTCATTTTCTGTGAGAGGCCCAGTGATTCCTTTCATTTCTAGTGGACACCCAGTTTTGGTGAAGCTTCTGGAGATGTAATTAGGCTTGTTTCCGATCTTTATTTAGGAGGCCCAATACCGGCAAATGCCACCTTGTTTGAAACTTTCAGACTTTCTAGCAATTTTGTAGTTTTGCTTCAAAAGCATTTGCTTGGGTGTCATCTTTTTGTCAAGGATGGCCTTGGAGATGATTAGTTGTCGACCAACTCCGTATGTCAGTCAGCGAGCTAGAACCCATTTTTATTTCGAATTATCTTGCACTACTAGTCCTCTCCACCATTTGTCTTCTTGCTTCATCAAACCGCCGCTTCAAAATTAGCCACCACCAATCTTTCAATTAATATGAAACTTAATTAATTGAAACTTTGTCTTGGTGTGCAGGTGCATCAAACAGAAGACAAACGTGGCTGTTTAAGGTGCTTTACAACAATAATTAAAATGTTGCTTTGTCATTCCACTTTTGATGTGCATGTATAATATTGAAGGACTATAACGGCCACCTTAGCCATTGCATGCATGGCTTTCAAGAAGGTTGAACATGCATGGCTTTCAAGAACGTTGAACATGGAAGCAGTCCCTCACCAGAGAAGCATCATCATTTGTTGAAAGCATTGCCTTGGAAGCCTTTAACATGGTAGCAGAGGGGTTTGCCAAATAGTCATGTAGTTGTCAGCTTCTTTTCATGGCAGTAGTGCAATAGATGTCTTTCATTTGCAGACTTTCTTTGCAGACGTCATACCAGCCATTGATTCGTAGTTTTTAACCTCGCACAACTTTGAAGTTTTGACATCTGGGACTGAATGAATGTGTTCAATCCTTCATACAAACTGAGCTTATTCCACTGTGTCGTATCCCAAACACCTTTGCAGCCATCTCGTACCAGGAAACTCCCATCTTTCTTCCATTTTTGTGGCTGCTGCAGTCTACCTTGTGAGCCACTTTGCTTTCCCGAACATGACTCTGGTGACTACTTTGATGCAGGTGGAAGCAACAACTTCGCATCGAAACACTACACGATGATCCTTCTGGAGTAGCTTCCCCACTGTAGTGAAACTCGGGAACTTTGCGGAACCGTACTTGGTGTGAACTGGCAGCCCGAGGCTTTCACTTGACACTCATCTTTGCCACCCATATGCAGGACGCATCGCGATACAGGCATCAAAAACAAGTGTGGTGAAATCCCTTGAGTTTGAACCTCGCTTCCGCCACCTATACGCAGGACGCACCGCAATATAGGCTGATAGGAGCATTTTAATGCGACGTTTTACTTGCTTTTCCCTACATTTCTTGCGTTATTTCCTTATTAAAACTCTGTTTAGGAAAGTTTCCATTCTTCGATTGGGAAAGTTCCTATTTGTAGAAAGTTTCTATTTTTGTAGTTTCTATTTTTTCATTTTAGGAAAGTTTCCATTTTCAGTTTAGGAAAGTTGCCATTTTTCATTTTAGGAAAGTTTCTATTTTTCTTACTAGTTTCTATTTTCAGGACCTCGGAGCTAAAAAGTGGAAATGAACTCATAAATGGAAAGAGGAGCTTGCGAACATGGAGGGGAGCAAAAATGAGGACCAACGGACCACAGAAATGAGCAGAAATGAAGAAAAGAAGTTTTCCTGCTTCAACCAGGAAACCCTGCAAAAAGGAGGAAAGCTTACCAATGAAGTTTCCAACGTTACTATGAAAAAGAAATGGAAAAATAAAGTGTTATGACGTTGGAAGGTGACAAGGCTTGAATGAGAAGCAACAAGGCCCAAGAACTCTCAAGACTTATTGGATTTTCGGTAAAATGGATCAAAGGCCCACAAGTGCCCATGGAACTAGGGTTGTGACGCAAGAGTAAACCCTAGAGATGTTGTTGCCGTGAAATTCCAAGAGAGAAACAAGGAATGGCGTGAAAAAAATCAGAAATTAAAAGAAGATTTCGGTTGAGATTTTCTAGGGCAATTTTAATGGAAAGATAAACCCTAGGAGACCTTTTGTCGTCCAAGCCAAGAGGAAAAGAAGGAATTGCTGTGATAATCATGAAGAAACCCTAGAGATTTCGGCAAAGAGATATTCTCTAGAGAGTTTTAAGGAAAGAAAATATGTGTGGAGACCAAGAAAAGCTCAAAAGAAGTCTAGATACATTCCTTAATTCCCTAAAGGAAGTTTGGCCGAAATAAAAGAGAAAAAAATCAGAATATTTGCAAGGGAATTTTGGCCAAGATTATTAGGGAATTAAAATGGAATTTTGTGATTGGTTGGAACACATCATAGGGCTTATGTGGCAAGCAAGCATTGGAGGAAATTATGTGGAGTCTTAACATTGTTGCCGTGAGAATTTTGAGGGAGCACACGGCTTGGAGAGCAAAGATGCGTCCCCTATATATACTCCCCCTTTCTCAACGTCAAGGGTTCCCAATCTTTACGTTTTACACTTTAGAAAAAATCAGAAAATCTCCCTAGCATAGCCGTGAGTTCTTCCATCCTCTAGAGCAAGCCACGAGTTCAAGCAAGGCCAAGGGAGAAGAAGAATTGCCGTGAGCATCATCATCCACCACCATCCTTGAAGCTCGCTTTCGAGATTCAAGAGACCACAACGTTAATCATCCATCTTCATCTCCATCTCACGGTGTAATCCGATTCTCCTTTGTAACATTTGCTTTGTATTTCGTTGGTTTTGTTCTAGTTGACATATGTGTTTGAATGAATATTAATTTTTGGAATTTTTTATGATTAATTGAAATTTTCAGATTCATATTATTGTTCTTCGAGAGTTGCTTATGTGGGTTTGTTTAATTAAATTTGCGTTATAGATAACTTTTGTATTTTAATCTTATGTGGTTGCAAACACTTAGGGTTTCGATATGAATGGTGCTAGGTTTATTTCGTTTTGTGTAAACTCGAATCAAAGTAGTAAAGGTTTTGTACAAAGATCGAATTTAATTAAAGAGAATTGCAATTAGGTGGACTTTTCCATACTAAGTTGTACACTTGAGTTGATAGCCTTTCTCTATGTATAATGCGTTAAACATGACATGATTGACTAGCTTTCTAGGGTTTGATTGCATGTTTGATAGGATTAATCTAGGTGCTTTCGCTTAGGTTAATTAGCATTGAAAAGTAAAAAATGGGAATTCATTTGCTTTCGAATGTTTCACATGATCAACTCCTTTCTCATGACTTAGATGAACAATATTAGGGTTTGAATCGATTTTAATCATAGTTTCGGATTTTGATCTTTGTTCTCTCATTCCATTTGTGTTTTTATGTTTTTGTGTTTTATTAGTTTTCTTAACTTAGTTTATTTTCGAAACCTAAACCGAAAAAAATCCCCCTTTTTCGTGTACAATGTTTATAATTGTAAATATCTTTGTGAATACTATACTTTGTTTTAATTTTAATTGTTTAATTGTTTGACAATGACAGGTGTACCCTCAATCCCCGGAATAGAACGATCCCTATTTGCTTATACTACTAACGATATTTTCAGGGTTAAATTATGCGCTTGCTTTAAGCGTGTCATAGGCATCGAAAGCAAGTGCAGCATGGAGTGACACCACGGCTGTGAATGAGGGCTTGATGTCGACTTTGTGTCTTGCCCGGAAGCCGTTGGTGAGATTTGTGAGGACGAAAGTAGCGGAAGACATGATTGCTAAAGAGAGCAGAATATAGGAGAAACACCTCTTTCTTTTGTCTGTACCATAAAAGAAAAGATCAGCGATTTGAGGTGACAATTAATCAATTGTTTATATACCTGTGATTTATTCGGAGCTTCTTTTTCTATTGCAAGTTTGCAGCACCTCGGCTCCGATGTGTTTCTATTGCTCTCTCGCTCTCTCTGATGTCTTGCTGCCACTGGTCTTGAGCTTTTGCCTCTCTATCTTTTTTTTTGCTCTTCACTCTATATATATTTTTTAACCTTTCGGTGCCTTCCTCCTCTCTCGTAACTTTGCTCCTCTTTCGTTGCCTCCCTCTCCCCCTGCCATCGGTGTAGTAGCTCCTTTTATAGGGGAGTAATGGATGAGGTAGAGTTGAGGATGACTCCGATTTGAATTTGAAATACTTGATATTCAAATTCAGTTTGACCAAGTTTTTAGGTGTTCGGTGCATCCCCCCCCCCCCCACAAAGATGCTGGTATTTGAATTGATGATAGCTATCTTGGCTTTGATCTCATCATAATTTGAAAAGTCCAACTAACCATTTTGGACGTTAATTTTCATGCATGAGCCAAACAACTTTGAAATTTTAAAAGCTGCATTATCTATTTCAACTTTGACCGCAGTTGTTCTTATCAGGTTCCTCTTCTTTTGATTTGGATGTACCTGGCCTCTTCTTCGTCTTCCAACTGTGCTTCGAGTCCTCATTTCATGCAACTTGGATGCAAACTGCTGCATATCTGTTTTGTTCCCCAAGATGACAGGACGTCTCTTTTTTTTTCCAACAATATCCTTAGAGAAAATAGGGAACGAACCTAGACTTGTTTTGGACTTCTTTCCTTAAACTTCTCCCTTGAAAGTCTCCTGTCACGCCCCGGATTTTGAATGATAAATTCAAATCCGAAACCTGAATAATTACAATTACAAAAAAACCAAATCTCGAAACTTCGAGTTCATTATTACAATTCACTCTCACAATATATTATAAAGCTCAAATGAGCATAACACACCTCACAACTTACAATTGTTGTAAAACTCTAACAATTGCTCTAACCGCACGATCACCGTCCTGGTTCTCCTGTCCTGTAGGATTACCCGCTACACAATTTGAATAGTGTACCGGGAGTTGCAACAACACAAAACCCGGTAAGCTTTTTACAGCCAGTATGAGTAAACAAGAAAGAACTGTTGATTTATTAGATTTCAAGACTACCACAAACCCACGTTACTTTCTCACTCTCATATATATATATAGACACTTATGAGTTACTCTCAATTTAGCTCATAAGATCACTCACTCTCATATATATATGTAGACACTTATGAGTTACTCTCAATTTAGCTCATAAGATCCCTCACTCTCATATATATATATAGACACTTATGAGTTACTCTCAAATTCGCTCATAAGATTTCCCAACATTTGGTAGACAGACTCATATATATATATAGACACTTATGAGTTACTCTCAATTTAGCTCATAAGATCACTCACTCTCATATATATATGTAGACACTTATGAGTTACTCTCAATTTAGCTCATAAGATCCCTCACTCTCATATATATATATAGACACTTATGAGTTACTCTCAAATTCGCTCATAAGATTTCCCAACATTTGGTAGACAGACTCATATATATATATAGACCCTTATGAGTTACTCTCAATTTCCCTCATAAGGTTACCATATATATATTGACACTTATGAGTTACTCTCAATTTCACTCATAAGGTCACTCCACATTTGGCAGACAGACTAGAGCTCTAACTGAACGTAACCACTCGTCCGGCCACAGACGTGATTACGATTTAATACTATTAATAACCACCAGCCCGGTACGAGAGCGTGATTCACTAATAGATGCCATGGTCACCTCGTGACCTAGTGATCTCCACAGATCACAACAATTTATTGTTCCTCAACAATAAAACTCAACACCTCTCACAATATATTGTTTCTCAACAATAAACTCAATACCTCTCACAATATATTGTTTCTCAACAATAAACTCAACACAACTCCAACAATACATATTATTTCACGTAATAATATATATACAGACATTCACACAGGAATGTCTAATACACCAACAATAGTTCATATGATTGCAAAATAAAGCAATTAAATATATTGGGTTCGTAATATGAACCACGTGAGGTTTACTCACCTCGATAATCCCGCTGCGTCTTCAATTCAGCTCAAAATACGATCCACAATCGTCCACCAACTCAAACCGTCAATCACCTAGTCCAATAATGATCTTGACTTAGCCAACAACTCAAATATGTAATTAAACGACGATCCAACGCTCAGATTCAAATTAAACGATGATCCAACGGTCGGATCTGAATTTAATGATGATCCAACGGTCGGATCCTCACGGATCGCCTTTAGGATCATCCTCCAAAATTATCACGAAGATCCAACGGTCAGATCTTCCTGAATCGCCTTTACTAACATCTTCACAAAATTATATGAAAATCCGACGGTCAGATTCTCACGAATCGCCTTCCGAATCACTATTTCTCAATTATACGAAGATCCAACGGTCGGATCTTCGCCCGTGACCTCACAAGGTCACCGGGACAGTCATACGATCAACATATCCAAAATTGAAGCAAAACCGATGGTCAGATCTTCACAGATCGTAAACCGAAGATAAACGTAAAAACGTTAAATAGTAACGTCAAAACGTAAATCCACTATTTATCAACTTTTTCTAACATGACCATGTTATATATCAAAACGCTCGTATGGATGCATAGATCATCGCCTAGATAATGAAAACTCGAAATATGGTCTGATGCGCCGCCACAAGCGGTGGTCAGTGGGCGGTCAACGCGGCGGTCAACGCCGGTCAACCACCTCAGATGGCAAAGTGACCAACTACAAACTGGTTCAAAATGAAAGGGTGGTCGACTTTCATACCTGGAGCTAAGCCTGGTTCGGCCTAGATCGTCCTAGATCAAGCGTTGAAGTTGGATTAATCTCGTGCGTCTGATCAGATTCCAGATTGAATCAGGGACGTCGAAATCTTCAACTCGTGATCTTTCACTCCACACTCCAAATCGTCAAGCAAGGCCTATATGGGGATGATCAGGGGGAGGAGGAGATCACGAAAATGGGAACGATCGGCCCATGCAACGCCGGAAAAATGGAATTCCGGTCGGGTCGGATTCCTCTTGGCTGGCTTCTTCGATCTCCATCTGGGGGCAGCGGCGGGGCAAGGCGACACCGGAGGGAGGCCGGGCTTGGAGCGGCGATCACCATGGTGTCCGGGTCGTGGCCGGAGGACGCCGGAGGAGGAAGGAAAATCCGGGTCGGGTCGGCTAAGACCCGTTGGGTCTGACGGTCGAAAGAAGAGAGAGAACGGAGAGAGCTGGGGGACTGTTCAGCAAAAATGAAAATGTTTCGTCCTTAAATGAAAAATCAGATATTTTTCCTATTTATAGAAAATTCCCAATTTTCAAATATTCATAACTTAATCATACGAACTCCGAATATTGCGTTCTACATGTCCACGAACTCGTATCGACGAGCTCTACAACTTTCATGAAGGAAGTTTTCCCAAATTTTGAACGTATAAAAAGTCAACTTTGTTGACCCCCTAAAAACGTTCGTTTTCGAAAATAAAACCGTTCGAACTAATTCCACAACTTCTCCAAGCTTCGTACTCGCTCCTACTATCGTGAAATCATTTCTAAAAATCCACGGAATTTAATTTGGATTTTCCAGGGTATTACAGTCTACCCTCCTTAAAGAAATTTCTTCCCGAAATTTGAGCGTAAGTCAATTCCTCTCGATTAAGGTTGACCTAACCATCGAATCTCCATCTTTCCCAAAGCTGTAGTAATCTACAAAGCCTCAACCCTTGTATAAAAATACATTCCTATAGCCACTAAATCCTTTCATCACAAACGTAAACGCACAACACAACTGTTCAACATCAATCCACATCAATTACACAAAATCATCACATGGATCATCTCATAGATCCTCACATAGATCTTCACATAGATCATCACATAGATCTTCACATAGATCATCACTCTGTACTGGCATACAAGCACAGTAAACACTCTCACAAAGTGTTTCGCTACTCAATTAGCATCACGGTAAATCTCCATAGTAAAACTTAAGATGCATCACTCAAAACAAATCATCCCCAAAAGCACGCCAATAAATTATGTCATCCAATGATGATGACTTGGGCTTGCTCAATCCTTGGGTTAAGCACTAGGGCTGGCCAATTGGGCCTGAAGAAATCGGACCATCCACATTTCGAACCGGCCCAAACCACTTTGGGTTTAACATTTGGGCCTACTATTCGGGCCGAACAATTGGGCTTACCATTTGGGCCTACCATTTGGGCCTACCATTCGGGCTTACTATTTGGGCTTACTATTTGGGCTTACTATTTGGGCTTACTATTTGGGCCTACCAATCGGCCCACCAACTTCCAGCTCGGCTACGGTATGAAATTGTACATACCGTATATACGTATGCATACCGTACAGATCGTATATACGTATGCATACCGTACAACTGTATATTCGTATGCATACCGTACAGACCGTATATACGTATGTATACCGTACATACCGTATATACGTCGTATATCAAGCATATACGAGATCCAAAAATATTTGTAAGAGGTAAGGTTCGAACTCCCGACCTCAAACACGAAGGTTTTGCTCCCAACCACTGAAGCAAGAGCTGCCTTCATTAATATATGCTCACGTGTTATATTTATTATGTCATAAGCGACATAAATAAAATAACGGGGGAGGCAAGGTTCGAAACCTTAACCTGCTGCACAAGGGCTTTGCCCACCAACCACTGGAGCACAAGCTGTGCTTAATATAATGTGTACAAATGTTTTACTTATTATGTCATAAGCGAACATAATAAAAATAAACGAGAGGCAAGGTTCGAACCTCTGACCTCTTGTACATGAGCCTTGCTCTTCAACCACTAGAGCACCAGCTGCTCTCGTTACTATCCATGCAACTTCTTTTATTTATTCTATCATAAGCGATAGAATAACAACAAACTGTCGGTACACTCCACGTGCCACGACACGTCTCTTCCGTGATTTACGGAAAGCAAATCACTTTCGGCTAAAGCTGTCTGCCACAGCGTCTCGAGGTTCGGCCTGTCCCCTTACACGCTCAACACGCGCCAACAGCTTTTCCGGGTTTCGGGGCGACTTTAATCCAACGCGTGGATTCAAATTCTGAGATCGTTCATCCAACGGTGGAGATCTGCTCACCTTGTTCTATAAATAGGTGCATTCTGGAGAAAAACTGTTCACTCCAAAAGAAAAGAAATTTTTCTTCCGAGCTCAAGTCTTTCTCTCTCAACTCTTCAGCCTTTCTCTTCTCAAATCCTTTCTTCATCAATTTCAATCCTTCTCTTCTGATCTTCTCTCCCATCTAGTTGATTCAATCCCCATCTTTCCTCTGAACTTTCAGATCTTCAATATTTTCCTCCAAATCTTCAATCCTTCTTTCTCAGATCTTTTCTTCCATTTGAAGATTCGATCTCATCTTTCCTCTGAGAATCTCAGATCTCCAATCACCAGTTCAACAACTCCAATCCTTCTAACAAAATCTCCCTCAAACACTAAACCATGTATTCCTCGATTTCCACATCCTCTCACCCCATGACCCAAGAGCCACGAACTCTGCAACTAATGGAGCTCCAAACCCCGCAACAAATGGAACCACAACAACAGCAACCAACAGAGGAGGGAGGAAACACCCAAGCAGCTGGAAGTAGTGCCAACATGGATTTCTGGCGAAGCCGTACCAGGTGGATTCCTACTCCAGAACAAATAAGAATCCTCAAGGATCTTTACTATGTCAAGGGATTTAAGTGCCCAACTACAGAGCAGATTCACGAGATCTGTCTCCAGCTGAACCAGTATGGGTATGTTGAGGGTAAGAACATTTACTTTTGGTTCCAGAACGTCAGGGCTCGAGAGAAGCAGATGAATAGGTGTAATCAGGCTGCTCCAGTGCCCATGAGAACTAGTTCTCTTGGTACTGGTAGATCCATTGATCTCAATTTTGGGTCCACTGGTTCTACTGGTGCTGGTGGATCCATCGACATCAATTTTGGGCCAGCTGGTGGATCCATTGACATCAATTTTGGGTCCACTAGTTCTACTGATGATGGTAGATCCATTGATCTCAACTTTGGTTCCACCTATTCTACTGGTAATGAAGGATTTATTTACTTAAATTTTGTTTCGTATTCTTCCTCACACTTCAACACTAATACCAGTACAACTCTTTTGGCACAACAGGAGGACAAACATCCCTGCAACAACGAGGAGGAGATCACCAGGAGGTTCAAACTATTCCTCTGTTCCCCGTGCACGGCGAGGACGTCTTTGGTAACCTGAAGGCTACTTCCGAGGAAGGTAGCGCTTTTGGTTACTATTCTGGTGGCTCAGGCGGTTACCACAGTGGCTCAAACGTTTCTCTTGAGCTCAGCCTAAATCCATCCGGAGCTGCTGACTAGGCTTAGTATAGCATAGTCCTCGTTTTTTTTTTTTTTTTTTTTTTTTTTTTTTTTTTGTAATATAAAATCAATGAGATGGTGTGCATGTTTTCTTTTCTTTTTGTTTAACCAACAACAACACCAAGGATCGAACCTTGGTCACCCAATACTATTTTCAAAACCATAAACAACTCTACTGCACACATCTTTCATAATGATGCAATAAAAACAATCACTCAAAAAGAATCCAACAATCAAATAAGTCGCATCGAGGTCTAGCTAGTATCCTCTGAGTCAAACCAAACACAAACAATTTCGTCGTTAGAATTAGGGTTTAATAAAGCTAAACACATCCTGAGTTAGCTAGGAAAAACCCACATCCTTAGAGTTACCCATACAAATCTTATAAAATCTCAACCATTTCCTCTATTAATTGCTCCATTAAACTTACCACAATTCATACCCTATGAATTTACGATTTAGAAACCGAATCAAACTCCATATCACATAGTAATTCACTTGAACCACTATGGATATACCTAACAAAGTCACTAAAATCAATATCCGAAATTGCGTTTAACTATATCACCTAAGATCAATCACCAAAGGCACACACTCTCATCCAACATCCTTCACAAGAACTGATTCCAACTTTCCCAATTAATTACACCAAAATCAACTCCATTTCAAAACTTTAAGTGTCCCGCCTACTTAAACTTAAAACACAAACAACCTCAAATTCACTTCAGTCCAACTCCATACTACGATCCAAAACTTAAGAAAACTAGTTCACAAAATCAATTTCCTTCACTTAAATAAAACTATGTCCACAAGTCATAGTCAGGTCAACAGACCAAGGTGTCCAAATGGAGAATTTCCAATCCAGTTGTCTTTGTGAAACGCAAAATATCAATCAAAAATGATGCTCGCAACATCAACCACGTATATAAAACACGTTCCTCGAACTCGATTCAATTTTAGAATCACTAAAATTACTACTAGTCCCACTTCAATAACCCTTATGATTATAGGTACTTGTAGATAACTTAAATATATAGTCGTTCGTCTCAATCACTCGAACACAAGATCAAACTCCGTTCTCGCACCTCAAACTCTGCTCAACAACTTACAAGCACATGGAAGAATTAACCACAATAATTCCTTCCCTAACCGCAACACTACTCACAACTCCACATGAGTCAAGAATCTATTCAAAAACATTAGTATATCCAACTTAAAAAGGCAAAATTACTATCGATTAATACTCGTATCCACATTACAGACGAGCATAGGTCCACACCATGCCTTCAACCAAACACTTCAACAATCAAAAGAACCTCATTTCCATAAAACAATCCTCGTTGACTTAACAGAGTTGAATCAAGAGGTTTCTATTCCTCAAGGATTGTAACTCGCGGCCACTGAACTTATTCCAATACGAACCTACAAGACAACTGTAAGGTTCTAAGTACAACCCCTTCGAATCTCCATCACCTAAGGAGTATAGTATGCTTGGCTAATACATGTATAACACCTAAAACACAGTATAAGTCAAATACAAATTCATATTAACCAAGTCAATACTATAGGGAAGGTATTCACGTTCCTAAAACGACCTAGCGGCCTAAACAACTCCCAACACTCACGCATACCCAATGACTTAGCCAATACCGAAGAGCACACGATGGGGATCCGCTGCAGACGGGCCATCACTCGGAAGGTATTGACACATCACCAAATATGCACCTTACGCTCTGATACCAAACTGTCACGCCCCGGATTTTGAATGATAAATTCAAATCCGAAACCTGAATAATTACAATTACAAAAAAACCAAATCTCGAAACTTCGAGTTCATTATTACAATTCACTCTCACAATATATTATAAAGCTCAAATGAGCATAACACACCTCACAACTTACAATTGTTGTAAAACTCTAACAATTGCTCTAACCGCACGATCACCGTCCTGGTTCTCCTGTCCTGTAGGATTACCCGCTACACAATTTGAATAGTGTACCGGGAGTTGCAACAACACAAAACCCGGTAAGCTTTTTACAGCCAGTATGAGTAAACAAGAAAGAACTGTTGATTTATTAGATTTCAAGACTACCACAAACCCACGTTACTTTCTCACTCTCATATATATATATAGACACTTATGAGTTACTCTCAATTTAGCTCATAAGATCACTCACTCTCATATATATATGTAGACACTTATGAGTTACTCTCAATTTAGCTCATAAGATCCCTCACTCTCATATATATATATAGACACTTATGAGTTACTCTCAAATTCGCTCATAAGATTTCCCAACATTTGGTAGACAGACTCATATATATATATAGACACTTATGAGTTACTCTCAATTTAGCTCATAAGATCACTCACTCTCATATATATATGTAGACACTTATGAGTTACTCTCAATTTAGCTCATAAGATCCCTCACTCTCATATATATATATAGACACTTATGAGTTACTCTCAAATTCGCTCATAAGATTTCCCAACATTTGGTAGACAGACTCATATATATATATAGACCCTTATGAGTTACTCTCAATTTCCCTCATAAGGTTACCATATATATATTGACACTTATGAGTTACTCTCAATTTCACTCATAAGGTCACTCCACATTTGGCAGACAGACTAGAGCTCTAACTGAACGTAACCACTCGTCCGGCCACAGACGTGATTACGATTTAATACTATTAATAACCACCAGCCCGGTACGAGAGCGTGATTCACTAATAGATGCCATGGTCACCTCGTGACCTAGTGATCTCCACAGATCACAACAATTTATTGTTCCTCAACAATAAAACTCAACACCTCTCACAATATATTGTTTCTCAACAATAAACTCAATACCTCTCACAATATATTGTTTCTCAACAATAAACTCAACACAACTCCAACAATACATATTATTTCACGTAATAATATATATACAGACATTCACACAGGAATGTCTAATACACCAACAATAGTTCATATGATTGCAAAATAAAGCAATTAAATATATTGGGTTCGTAATATGAACCACGTGAGGTTTACTCACCTCGATAATCCCGCTGCGTCTTCAATTCAGCTCAAAATACGATCCACAATCGTCCACCAACTCAAACCGTCAATCACCTAGTCCAATAATGATCTTGACTTAGCCAACAACTCAAATATGTAATTAAACGACGATCCAACGCTCAGATTCAAATTAAACGATGATCCAACGGTCGGATCTGAATTTAATGATGATCCAACGGTCGGATCCTCACGGATCGCCTTTAGGATCATCCTCCAAAATTATCACGAAGATCCAACGGTCAGATCTTCCTGAATCGCCTTTACTAACATCTCCACAAAATTATATGAAAATCCGACGGTCAGATTCTCACGAATCGCCTTCCGAATCACTATTTCTCAATTATACGAAGATCCAACGGTCGGATCTTCGCCCGTGACCTCACAAGGTCACCGGGACAGTCATACGATCAACATATCCAAAATTGAAGCAAAACCGATGGTCAGATCTTCACAGATCGTAAACCGAAGATAAACGTAAAAACGTTAAATAGTAACGTCAAAACGTAAATCCACTATTTATCAACTTTTTCTAACATGACCATGTTATATATCAAAACGCTCGTATGGATGCATAGATCATCGCCTAGATAATGAAAACTCGAAATATGGTCTGATGCGCCGCCACAAGCGGTGGTCAGTGGGCGGTCAACGCGGCGGTCAACGCCGGTCAACCACCTCAGATGGCAAAGTGACCAACTACAAACTGGTTCAAAATGAAAGGGTGGTCGACTTTCATACCTGGAGCTAAGCCTGGTTCGGCCTAGATCGTCCTAGATCAAGCGTTGAAGTTGGATTAATCTCGTGCGTCTGATCAGATTCCAGATTGAATCAGGGACGTCGAAATCTTCAACTCGTGATCTTTCACTCCACACTCCAAATCGTCAAGCAAGGCCTATATGGGGATGATCAGGGGGAGGAGGAGATCACGAAAATGGGAACGATCGGCCCATGCAACGCCGGAAAAATGGAATTCCGGTCGGGTCGGATTCCTCTTGGCTGGCTTCTTCGATCTCCATCTGGGGGCAGCGGCGGGGCAAGGCGACACCGGAGGGAGGCCGGGCTTGGAGCGGCGATCACCATGGTGTCCGGGTCGTGGCCGGAGGACGCCGGAGGAGGAAGGAAAATCCGGGTCGGGTCGGCTAAGACCCGTTGGGTCTGACGGTCGAAAGAAGAGAGAGAACGGAGAGAGCTGGGGGACTGTTCAGCAAAAATGAAAATGTTTCGTCCTTAAATGAAAAATCAGATATTTTTCCTATTTATAGAAAATTCCCAATTTTCAAATATTCATAACTTAATCATACGAACTCCGAATATTGCGTTCTACATGTCCACGAACTCGTATCGACGAGCTCTACAACTTTCATGAAGGAAGTTTTCCCAAATTTTGAACGTATAAAAAGTCAACTTTGTTGACCCCCTAAAAACGTTCGTTTTCGAAAATAAAACCGTTCGAACTAATTCCACAACTTCTCCAAGCTTCGTACTCGCTCCTACTATCGTGAAATCATTTCTAAAAATCCACGGAATTTAATTTGGATTTTCCAGGGTATTACATCTCCAACGTCAATCTCCTTGATATTTTCTGATTTTCACGTTGTTCTCTCTCCCTTTTCATGGCCATCAACACAATTAACTCCTCCAAGAATATCTCTTTCCTTTAAATTCTCCCTTGAATTACTCCAATCGAAATCTTCAATTATATTTCTGATTTTCAACGTTGCCTCATTCTTTTCCTCTTGTATTACACGGCAAACACATATAAATCCTCCAAAAATATCTCTCATGCGTCACAAACCCTAATTTCCATAGGCCTTTATCCATTTTGCCGAAAATCCAACTTCTCTTGAGAGTTCTTGGGCCTTTATGCGTCACCTTCAAGCCATGTCATCTTCTAATGTCTTCAAGAAGCTTCTCTCAATGCCATGACACTTCATTTTTCCGTTTTCCTTTCTTGGTTGCTTCGAGGGTCTTGTTGTGACAAAGTTTCCTTTTCTGGACAAGGTTTCCTGGTTGAAACAAGATTTCCTGGTTGGACCAGGAAAACTTCATTTCTTCGTTTCAGCTCATTTATGCAGTCCTTGAGCTCCCTCCAAAGTTCTCCAACTCTTCTTTCCCTTTTGAGCTTATTTCAGCTTGTTTGCTCCAAGGACCTGAAAATAGAAACTATTACTAAAAATGGAAACTTTCTAAAAATAGTAACTTTCCTAAACAAGAAAGATTCATTTAAGGAAATAACTAAACAAATATGAGAAAATAACAGTTAAAACGTCGCATTAAAATGCTCCTATCATCTTCTTCTTTTTCTTTCTCTTTCTGGTTTTTTTTTTCTTGCAGATTTGCTACCGGTCCGGTCACTTTTTGGCCGGTTTCCTGGGAGGTGGTTCCTGTTCCTGGAGCCTGGTGTCTGGGTTGAGATGGTTCCCAAGTTTAACGATGAAAGACGGTCTGAAAACTTATGAACCGGGCAAGGATCCCTTTTTCTCTTCTTGGAGGGCTTGTTCGATACTTCTGGTGGCGGGTTTCGGTGGTTCCGCCGCCAGTTCTGGAATCCTGGGATTGAGGGCTTCAGTATATATGGCGGTGGTGGCTAGAGTTTGAAGGCTACGAATTTAGGGTTTCAGGGTTAGGGCTTCGTGCTGATAACATGTTTAAGGAAAACTGAAATTGGGAGAGAATTGCTGTGTACTTTCATTGATAATAGGGGCCTCTTTATATAGAGGATTACAATGCATAAAGTCTGAATTTTACAAGGAAAGATAATCATACATTGAATGGATATCTATAAGATTCTCTGAGATTATCTCTAATTAAAACCCTATTACCACTAGGTCAAGTAACCTAAAGTTTGGGCTAGACACATATTCTAGATTTACTTGAACATAAACTAAATAAAGACCTGTTCTTAAGAAATTTTCTTTTTCTTTTTCTAGTCGGTAGTTTACAAATAAAAAGTATAGAAATGAAAAGAAAAATATACAACAAACAAAAATTTAAAAATCAATATGAAAATTCTCAAATCTTTCGAAAGAACATGCATTAAGATGTTATGGGTTTATGAAAAGCAACAAAAAGTCATAAACATGAGAGAACCCATACAAGAGGTAAAGAGGTAGATATATATACCTCTGGTAAATCATTGATTCTACGAGAACAATAACTAAACTCTCCACTAGCAATAATCCTCTTCGTATTGGTGTTTCTCTAGACCTTAATTTGCCGGAATTGTACTAGAAGAAAGAGATATGATATGGGTTATGGATGTACGTACCGACCCATCAGTCTACGTTCATTTTATAGACGGAGTGGGGGTTGGTGGGAGGTTCTAGAATAGAGATTTTTGAGAAAAAAAAAATTAATGTGATTTCCAGAAGTAGACGAGATTTTGAAAATATAGTGTGCGAGTTGAAAAACAATGTGCGGTTTTAAAAAAAGGGAAATGATGGAAAAGGTCATATTAGAGTGTGAAATGATAAAAAGATCACTTTATCTTGAAGAATCTCAAAGCTCAAATCTTCTTCGTTTTGATCAGAAATCCCAAATAGAGCTCCGATTAGAAATCCAAAAGATAGAAGACGATTATCTGATCAAAACCTAAAACCTTGATCCGATTTTGATCGGAGCTTTTTTTTATCCCAACTCTCTCTGTCTCTCTCTCTCTCCAATGGCGTGCTTCTTCTTCTTCTCTGTTTCTCTGCCCTCGCTTCGCATCCGGAGCTGATAGGAGCATTTTAATGCGACGTTTTAAGTGTTATTTCCTCATATTTACTTAGTTATTTCCTTAAATAAATCTTTCTTGTTTAGGAAAGTTACTATTTTTAGAAAGTTTCCATATTTAGTAATAGTTTCTATTTTCAGGTCCTTGGAGCAAACAAGCTGAAATAAGCTCAAAAAGGGAAAGAAAAGCTGGAGAAGTATGGGGGAGCTCAAGGACTGCATAAATGAGCTGAAACGAAGAAATGAAGTTTTCCTGGTCCAACCAGGAAATCGTGTTTCAACCAGGAAACCCTGTCCAGAAAAGGCAACTTTGTCACAGCAAGACTCCTGAGCAAACAAGGAAGCATGAGTGGAAAAATAAAGGAAGTTGACGTTGGAGGAAGATTCCTGGAGGCCCTAGGAGACTATATGGATCAAAGATGACACATGGAGGCCCAAGAACCTTCAAGGTTAATTTGGATTTTCGGCAAAATGGATAAAAGCCCATGGAATTAGGGTTTGTGACGCATAAGGGAAGATTTATATGTGTTTGCCGTGAAATGCCAAGAGAGAAAGAAGGAGCCAACGTGAAAATCAGAAATATATTTGAAGATTTCGATTGGAGGAAATCAAGGGAGAGTTTTAAGGGAAAAGAAATATTTTTGGAGGAATAAAATCTGCATTTTGTCATGAAAATCAAGAGAAAATCAAGGGGAGACGTTAAAGGTAGTCCATGGAGAGATTTAAGGAAGAAAAGGTTCAAAATGTGTCCAAATTCATTGTCTAGGTTGATTCCTTGATATTTGGCCGAAAATGAAGAAGAAAATCAGATTAAATCCATATATATTTCGGCAACAATATATTAGGGACTTATTTTGAAGGCTTTTGATTGGTTGGGTGACACAACAAAGATTACATGGCACTACGGGATTGGTCGAAGCTATGTGGAATTATTAAATAATTCCTTGGGAAAATAATAGAAGATTCATGAAGCTTGGAGGCCAAGTCCAACGTCCCCTATATATACTCCCCATATTTTGACGTTTTACAGACCTCATAATTCAGAAAATTCTCTCAAACGTCAAACCTCTCTCTCCATCCTCTAGTGCAATCCACGGTTTTCAAGCAAGGAAGAAGAAG
Source organism: Rosa rugosa (assembly GCF_958449725.1). Lineage (NCBI taxonomy): Eukaryota > Viridiplantae > Streptophyta > Magnoliopsida > Rosales > Rosaceae > Rosa > Rosa rugosa. The sequence continues at coordinate 26,038,522 of NC_084822.1, forward strand.
AAGAAGGAGCCGTGAGCATCATCATCCATCCTCCACCTTGAAGACTTGCTTCCAAGATTCAAGAATCCAAACGCCAAGCATCCATCCCCATCTCTATCTCACGGTGTAATTCAACCTCTTTCTTTGTAACCTTGTTTGATTTTCTGTTAGGTTAAAAATTGCACAACGTGTAAAATGTCACCCAACGTAATTTCACTCGTATTCATTAACAGAATAGAGTTTTAATTATTTCGGGTTCGACCCATTCAAGACAGAATGTGTCTCTTAATTACAATCCCTTGTTACAAGGGAAACACCCTTTGATTCCATTTATAAAGAAATCAGTGTGTGGTTGTTTGTTTTTGCGGCTGCACCTGAATTTTGGAATGGGTTGCCTACGTACCCAGGAAGGGATCAAGCCACTCGTAGTTCAAGAGTTCCAATTAGTGAATGACCCATTGGAAGGCTTGGATTTTTGAAATAGGAATAGTGTTTAGGATGCGGTTGCATCTAGATTATTTGATTCCAGATTGCCTACATACCCTTGCGGGATCAAACCACATGTAGTTCCAGTATTTGGGATTTAAATGGGTAGATGACTCATTTATTTTTGGATTTGTGTTTGAGATGTTTGTGAGGGTTTAGAGCCCTTGATTTTGCTTTTGGGTAATTTTGGAATGATTTGATTTTTCTGGTGTTTGGGTGAATTTGACTGATGGAGTCAGAGATTCGAATTGGCTGAATTTGACTGGTGGAGTCAAGGATTCGATTTGAATTTGTGGTTGCATCTAGTGGGTCGCTAGATTGCCTACATACCCTGTGAAGGGATCAAACCATTGTAGTTCATATGGTGTATATTTGGGATTTTTCTTGGTTTTGTACCAAAATGATATTTTTAGGTTCCGAAGTATTTTTTTTACGAAACCAATGTCCAGGTATTTTTGATTTGGACACCCGTTGTGTTGAGCCTTGCCGAACTCTTCAAATGGGCCCTAATTTAAGATGGGCTTTGCTTGTGAGTCATTTTCCTTGGTCTACCATCCATCGAGACCCTTTTAGAGGCTCGAATTGATTCAGAGGCCCAGCTACTATTTCCTCTGTTCCACTTCTATTTTGTTCTTCCACTTCTGTATTCTTCTTTTCCTTTTCACTTCTTCCGTTTCTTTCTTCTACTGTCTTGGACAAAGTCCAGAACCAAACTGGAATCCACCTTGACTGAAACTGAATTGGAGATTGGAGATGGGTACATAAGAGCTTCCACAAAGCCAATGGGAGATGGGGCTGGGTCTTTATTCTTGGCGAAAGAAGACAACCTCTTATTTTGTTATCTGAGTTTTCTCAGGCCAGCGGTACATTTGTGAGGCCGAAGTGGTGGCATCTCACAGCAGTAAATTGGAACACCGTCATCCAAAAGAAGAAAGCATGCGATGTTGGAATCATGGTCGGGGATCGCTGTTTCTTATTGTTTCATTTGTAGAGCAGCGACATGATGTCAACCAAATGTTTGATGAAAGGTCGAAGACGAATTATGCAGCAATCTCCTTGCTAAATTCTGGCAGAGGTAGTCTTCGTGAGCTTTGTCTTATTTCAATTTTGATTAGAAAGCATGCCACCGCCAAGCTTTCATTGAATTTTCAAACTTGGCTAAAAGACCACCGCCAAGTCTTTTTTTTATTATCTTCTTTAACATGCTAGCTTTATTTTATGTATATTTTGGTTTTGTCTTGGTCTGTTGAAGAAGACTTGATCATGTAACTTAATTAAGTGACTCTCCAAGAGGTGCTTTTGTCATCTTACTGAAGAAGAATTCGGCCACATGCAGAAGTGACCCCCAAAGTGCAAGATCAGCTCTCTTAGTCATTTGTTTTCCCATCCTTCTTTGACTTTTACTTTGAGAGAAATCCCACCAAGCTCGTTTTGATTTTAAGAACAGAAGAGCCAAAGTTTCAAGGACTCTCCTTGCTTGGATGTTTTTGTTAGGATAATCTGACAGGGAAGCTTTTTGCTTGCTTTTTTTCGCTGTCAGTGAGGATGGAGGTGATGAGTTCATCTCTGTTTTTTTTTTGACATTCCTGCTTGCAGATTTGTTGCAGGCTTCGGTCAAAGCTTTGTGTCACTGCTGGAACTTGAGAGCAAAGCCCCTGCTGCTAGGATTTTATGAACCAACAGTAGTCACCCGGAATTTGAGGGCAAAAATGGTGCCCGAAGGCGTCGCTGGAGCTCGACGATGATACGGCACCCTAAGGCACGCCGTGCAGGAGCTCGACGACAACATCGGCACCCTAAGGCACGCCGTGTCGGAGCTTGAAGATGATACGGCACCCTAAGGCACGCCGTGCAGGAACTCGACGACAATATCGGCACCCTAAGGCACGCCGTGTCGGAGATACGGCACCCTAAGGCACGCCGTGTCGGAGCATATATGATATGATACCCTACGGTATCGCTGGAGGCGATGGAGGCCTGCATCATTTGAGCAAAGGAAAGGTACAGATTGGTGAAAGTCTCACCCTCTTCTTTTCTTTCTTCCTCTCCTCGGCTGCTGTCCTCTGCTTCTTCACAGTCCTCCTCACGCAGCTATGCTCCTCCTTCTTCTTTGGCTACGAGGGCCTTTTTATATTCAGCATGCTTGGGTAGTCGAGATTGAATGGATCTCACCAGTTTTAGTTTGAATGGGAATCATCCTCTCTGCAAAGACCACGCCAGCTTGTATTTGTCTTCTACTTGATTTCTTTATTATGTGGAGTCTAGGAGTGTTTTTGAAGATAAACTTGATGGAATCATACTTTCCTTCAATTATATACTTTGTTTGGACTTTGAACACATAGTCCTACACTCCTCCGTACCTTTTGCTTTTAGTCTTCTGATAATCAAAGCAAAACTATAACTCGCTTTATGAAGAAACCCAACAGCAGATAGACCTCTGGAAGAAGCGTGCCACTTTCACACTTTCTCCTTCACCGAAAATGTTTTTTTTTTTCTTTTTGGGCTTTTGAATTTATTTATTTTCGGTTTCAACATTTTCGTGGAATTGTTTCTAGTTGACAATAATATTTGAACAAAGTTTAAATCCGAATTCTTATGATTGAATGAATTTTCGATTCCTATAATTGTGATTCTAAGTTGCTTTTGTGAGATTGTTCAATTAAATTTGCTTTACAGAAAACTTTTATATGTTTATGTTCTTTGGTGGCCAACTTAGGATATATGCATGTAATTGATGCTAGATTTAAGTTTATGATTCACCTAATAGTTTTGTGAACTTGAATCAAAAGTAGTAAAGGCTTTGGACAAAAGTCGAATTTAATTGAAAAGGATTGCAATTAGATGAACTTTTTCATACTAAGTTGTGCACTTAAGTTGATAACCTTTCTCTATGTGTATTGCGTTGAACATATTTTGATTAGCTAGCTTTCTAGACTTTGATTGCATGTTTGATAGGATTGATCTAGGTGCTTTCACTTAGGTTAATTAGTAAGGAAAGTAAAATATGGGAAATCATTTGCTTCAAATGTTTTACATGATCAACTTCGTTCTCATGACATTGAAGAACAATTGTAGGGTTGAATCGAATTTGATACTTTGAACGATCCCTATTTATTCTATACTAACAACTACATTTTGCAGGGTTAATTGCGCGCTTACTTTTAGCGTACCAGGAGCAGGACGACGTTGTTTGGATTTGAAATCGATTTCGAGCTTGGAAAATGTTGAAAATGGAGCATGCGGTCGTTCCCATGAGGAGGTGCTGGAGCACGTGTTCTCGTTCCTGCAGTCGGACGGCGACCAAAACTTGACCTCGATGGTGTGCAAGTTGTGGTAGATGATCGAGCGGTGAGCTGAAAATTCAGAGCTTTGGTTTTTGCATTATCGGTAATTTGTGAGTGATTCTTATCCTTTCTTCAATCGCATTGGAAATTTTCATTTTTGTTTTTACTATTCTCGCTGTTCCTTTGTGTTTTGTATGATTATTGGTAACTTCTCTGTGAAACTGTGAAAGAGGAAAATGAAGCAACATGTTTGATCTGGAAGAATTTGTCTAGATGATTTAGCATCACGCGACTTTCTTTGGTTTGAGTTTGAATCATGAACACTTCGATGAAGCAATCCGATGAAGAATATGGCCGGAGGTTGCAGGAATTTCAGGCCGAATTAATTAGGCATAGATTTTTGTGCAGATAAAGTGTTTGATGAGATGCTTGTGAGAAATAGTAGTGACCGCGATTGTAGATTGACTCTGTTTTTCAATTTCTGATTGTGTTTGTTTTGGTTTGGTGAAGGTTAGTTACCTTCAGAATGATAATACTATGCTGGAGAACAAGCAAAAAGAGCTGAAGGGATACATAGCTTACTTCAGTCTATAGAAACTTTCATGAATGCTTATGAGGTTTGTGTTTGTGTTTGCGTGCCGATTATTAATGCCTGTCAGTTTATGTATGTAGTTCAGGAACTTAATGTGAAGTGTTTGTAAACCCTAGGCTATTGTAGACATAATGTAGGAGCCATATATTTTTGGAAGGAATAAAGTTCAAACAAATGCTCAATGGCCATGAATGTGGGAGCCAATCACAAAGCTGTGCATCATGAAGATGGCAAAAAGATAACCAGGTTTGGATATGATATTATACGTTGAGATCTCTCTTTTGCATTCCTAACAAACCCAGTCTTTCACATTTATTTGTAAAGCTTCTAACTGATGCGCTATTTTAAAAGAGGGACTGACCTGGAGAGTGTGACCATAGTTCAACGTGATGCTTTACTGGTTTTCCGAACCCTGTGGTGTGTGTTTTTGTACACTGTCTTCTAATTGTTGAGTTATTTAAGCAACTTGAAGCCTCCTATATGAATTTCGAAACTTGGTCTGCAGATGGGCATGAAGGAAGATAACAATGAAGTCACTTTGAAGACGAGGATTTTATCTCTTGAGCTTCTGCAGGTTATATTAAAGATTATTTGTGATTTTAAGTGCATGCTTTTATGGATAGATGCTTACATACAAAACAGCTAATACTGTTAAATAACTTGAAAGTTTTATTTAAAAGTAATTTCTTGAACTTATTAAGTATGAGCTTCCTCTTTCTAAGACTATGGATGGAGAAAGGAAGATATGTATAATCCATGAAGATGACTTCCTATTCATTGACTTATATAAGGAGCTTTCCTTTTACTTATTTTCAGTGTTTTTTGAATAATATGATTTATTACTTGGTCTTTCAGGGTTTGTTGGAAGGAGTTGGTCATCCATTTACTAGGAACTTCCATTTTATTGATTCACTGAAAGCATACCTATCAATCTATCATATGCTTTGTTGCTAGCTTCAGTTTCGCCGTCCCCTATCATATTACAGGTTTACATATATTCTTCATCGGATTTAGGTAGAATATTCTATGAGATTTTTGCTTCTGATCATTAGTTTCCTTCCTGCAGTATGCAACTGGAATTTTTTTTTAGTGCTTTTGTTGCGGTTTAGAGAAAGTCTCAAGGTGCGTCTATGATCTACACAAATAGTTACAGAAATTACCTTGACATATTATGTTCTTTACGCCAACAATTTTTATTCAGGGTGAAATATGCATCTTCTTTCCTTTGATAGTTCTTCGGTCCCTGGATGGCTTGGATTTACCCATGAACCAAAAAATGAGTGTCCTTAGGTATTGCCTTTTCTGGTTATCACATTGCTAGTATCTTGAACATGTTACTCTCAGTTTTCACATGGCTAATGTGATCACTATGATTTTGAATTTCTTTTTCTGGTCGTCTAATGAGGTGCGGGCTTGCAGGATGGTTGAAAAGGTTTGCAAGGATCTTCATATGCTTGTTGAAATATTTGTGAACTATGACTGTGTGATCTTGAGGCACCGAACTTGTTTGAGCGGATGGTATAATTTACTTACTGTTTCCCAATGATGTACTTCATACTTTCCAAATATGGTATTCTTGTACATCTAATACTGCAAGGTATTCTGACTCTTCATTTGGTTACAACTCTATCCAGAATATCTCAAGGGATGCAAAATGCAGATCCAATATGGCTGTTGCGTCCCAGACTACTTCAATAAAGGGTTCATCTCTTCTGGTAATTAGTTTAACGATTTACTCCTTTCTCAGTTTTGGCTAGTTCATCATATGCTTTCTTGCTGCTATACATTCATTGATGGTAGCACAGGTTGCTGGATGACCTCTTTTTCCTTAACCTTGCCAGTGTCTTGTGAATGTGCTTAAATCACTCGTAGATTGGGAAAAGTCATGTGGAGAATCAGATAGAATAAAAACACTCAGTCTTTGGAAGGAGATGCTTCAGCTAAAGAGTCTGTTGATGTGAAAAGCAGGCAAGATGCAACCACTAACTTTGAGAAGGCAAAAGCTCATAAGTCTACAGTGGAAGCTGTCATATCTGAGGTGGAATAAAGTGATGCTGTATTACTAATACTTTTGTATCTCAAGTGCATTTTTATAAATGGAATAAAGAGAGGGGAAAAAAATACAAACAGTACCCAACTTATAGTCCACTCCGAATTTCTATACCCAAATTTTCGAAACTATCACAATAGTACCCAAAATAGCCAGCTCGACTTAATATTCGTACCTGCCGTCCATGACGGCATTAAACCGCATGCCACATGGAGTATTTGATGGATATTTGTGTCATTTACTTACCCAGCCCTGTTCCCGAGTCCCCTTGCTTTCTCCGTCTCTCTCTCTCTCTGAGCATGAACTCCATCGTTGTCTAAAAATACTCAAGCTCCTCATCATATTCTCCTCATCCCAAGCTACTTGAATCTCAATCGAATCCATACATTAACTAGCAATATCCCATCAGCTTTTGAATTACTACTATCTCTCTCTCTCTCACATTACGAAACAAAGAAATAAGCAATGGCTCTAATGAGACCTTTATTGCTGTTATGTGTTCTTCTTGTTCTCTCTTTGAGTTCTTCATGTTATAGTAGCAGCTTCTAAGAGAACTCATTACTTCATATTTATGTTGATGATGCTAATCGTGAACCAACTGGCTCAGAGAGAATTATGAATGGATCTGTGGCTATAGCAACTTGCATCTTAGAAAGGAATTGAAGTGGTTTCTTTTGGTGTCAGAATCTGGGTTACTAGAGGAAAATCCCATTAGCCTCTCAATCCAATCCATAAATTACATTCAATTGCATGTCCACAAGTCTAAAGAGAAGAAGAGCAGGACTCCGATCTACCAGTCTACCAGATTTCTTTGACCAACAAAAAAATCAACCAGATTTCATGAATCAAAAATTCAAAATCCATCACCCAAATCCTAGAATCCAAACCCGAATTTTACAAAGATGCACAATAACCTCAGAATCTGCTTCCGGTCTAAACCTTGAGCTTGAATCTGAACTCGTAGATCTTCTTAGATAGGTTTAGGGACAAGAATGTAAAGCAAACAAAGCCCGACCCAGAACCCAGATTCAAGAACGTGTTCTTGGCGAAAGAAGGTAATAGCAGATTTTGGGGTTTTGAATTTCTCGCTGACGGCGCCAAACACGGGGAGGGAGATCATCAGAAGTCCGTCCCAGATGGCAGAGACTTAATCGGGAATTTGGGGAAGAAGAAGAGATAGAGAAGAAGCCGATTCTTTTTTTTTTTGGAGAATAAAAGCTGTCGGGCTTAAAAATAGAGAGAGGAAAAAAAAATTTTAAAAAAAAGTCTGAATTAAGATAAGAAGTGACCAAAATATCCCTTAAAATATGCCACCTGTCACAACAGTTAACGTCGTCATAAACAGCATATACGAAAATTGGGTAGGATTGGAGACTCCAGGTACTAATGTGATAGTTTCGAAAATTTGGGTATAGAAATTCGGAATGGGCCTTAGGTTGGGTACTGTTTGTATTTTTTTCCCTAAAGAGAGAAAACACCATAATTTTGTTGGTGGTTATATACTTTTTTGTTTGACGTATAATGAATGTAATGCAGCTGTTAGAACATATGCCTTGCAGTATTTGTCCAACTTTAGGTGAGAAATTCTTAGAAGAGGTTCATAGTCTGATGGTTATACAATACAACAAGGTTCTTAGAAGATCATCAGTGACTTTGACAGTTACATGATCAGTGACATGTCAGTTACATGATTAGTGACATGTTCACGACTGTGACACGGCCAGTGGTATAGCCAGTGACTTAAGGTTAACAGTGACTTAACTAACTAGGTACCTGGCCTGACTAGTTAATTGGTCAGTGACATGTGTATAACAGTGACATGGTCAGTGACGTACAATGTCACATAACTAATGTGACATGGATATAACAGTGACTTGGTAAGTAACAGTGATTTTGAGAGTTACATGATTACTGACACGGTCAGTGACATGACAAGTAACTTGGCCAGTGGCATAGCCAGTAACTTGGTCAGGAATTGACAGTGACATGGTTAGTGACGTGTATAACAATGACATGGTCAGTGACGTGTGTTAACCTCATGTCACAAATTATGTAACTGATCATGTAACTGACCATGTAACTTACAATGTATGTAACTGAACATGTAACTGATCATGTAACTGAACATGTAACTGATCATGTAACTGATCATGTAACTGAACATGTAATTGATCAGGTAACTGACCATGTAACTTACAATGTATGTAACTGAACATGTAACTGATCATGTAACTAACCATGATCAAAATTACTTCCACAGGTAAATTGGTTCAATTCTTGCTCCTCACCCAGATTCCTCTCGAGGAGATTTCTCCTCACACCCATATTAGCCTTGAGAGGATTTCTTCTCACACATATTCGTCTTTAGGGAATTACTTTACTCCTCACCCAAATTTTCTTTAAGAGGATATCTCCTCACCTAGATTTCCCTTGAGGAGATTACTCCTCACCCATATTAGCTTTGAGAGGATTTATTCTCACACAGATTAGCCTTTAGGGAATTATTTTACTCTTCACCCAAATTTTCTTTAAGGGGATATCTCCTCACCCAGATTTCCCTTGAGGAGATTACTCCTCACCCATATTAGCCTTGAGAGGATTTCTTCTCACACAGATTAGCCTTTAGGGAATTATTTTACTTATCACCCAAATTTTACTTGAGGGGATATCTCATCATCCAGATTTTCCTTAAGGAGATTACTCCTCACTCATATTGGTCTTGAGGGGATATCTCCTCATTCAGATTTCCCTTGAGGAGCTGACCTCAAGTCACTGTTAATCACATGTCACTAACTAAGTAACTGACCATGTCACTAACCAAGTAACTGTCAGTAGCCAAGTCACAAGTTAATAGCCAAGTCACTGTTAATCACATGTCACTAACTAAGTAACTGACCATGTTACTAACCAAGTAACTGTCAGTAGCCAAGTCACTGACAGTGACTTGAGGTTAACAATGATTTGGCAAGAAATCCTTCGTATGGGGACCAAGAATAAGAAATCATTGCCTTCAAACAAATGGTTCATAAACCTTAATGAGAATGACTATAGTGCATAGAGCACATGTAGCATAGACCATTATAAAACTTACATCATTGTACAAATCTTTCAACAAAGCTTCAAGCATAAAAAAAGTGAGATTGCACGGGATGAATATAATCTAGATGCCCGAGAAGAGTAAAAAGACATCTATGCATCTTGTAGTTCCAAACTTTAATATTGTAATCGTCCCCTGCAAAAACCCAACACAGATCAATTAAAACCTGAACTGTACCATCTACAAGTTAATGATCTTCTATAAAAATAAAATACAGAATTGCATCATTCAATTAACCATCTAAAAACCATAATAGTTCCTATCAACGTGTGATTGAAAGGTTAGCTTTCGATATATAAAGACAGATACAGAGTTGATCAGTATATCAACTGATGCAGAAAATCTATACATGTAGACTGTAAAGAAATGAAACTATAAGCTTGGTGCAAGTTATAATCAAGTGTAACAGAAAATTTATAAATTGCATACAGTTCTCGGACAATCCAATACCATCTCTGTAAAATAATTGACAAACAAACACATGAAAGCAGTGTATAATAAAAACACATATCCCTCAGATGTAATTTTATCTATTCCTGCACAAACATAAAGATCATTGCTGTCAATTTATGCACTCTCCTAAGCCTCTAACATGACTAGAGTAAAAAGATATCTCAAGTATATCAAAGGCACAGTAAAATGGGATGGGGTTCACTAAAGGATATCTCATTCTAGACAGGGCCATATAGACAGACATTCTACTAGTGGACATTGAATGTGTCTTTGTCCTAACCTGGTCCCTTGGAGTAGTAAAAATTAGCCAACTATAGCCAAGTCTTCCTGTGAAGCAGAGAATCAATTTTTGGCGTAAAATCTTCACTGATATTCACTTGTTTCTGCATAATCCACCAGCAGCCTTGTGGTCTGAAATTAACCCTTCCAATTTGGTGGAAGTTCTACCAAAGGACCAAACATGTGAAATTTAATTACAACTCTCTGAGAGAATTTTCATTTTTCCTCTACAACTACAACTCTTGTATTCTATAACGAGCAAAACAGACAAGCCTAGATACATTGAATTGGTAATTCCAAAGAAATTGAGGGGTAAAGTTAAAAGAGGAAGTACTTGATAGTTACAGTGGAAGCTGTAGCGGAGCTCAGGGTCGATCTCAGTAAGAGAGTAGTCGTGGTCATAGTCCTGAGCGCGCTTGCGAGGGACATGCATGGTTGATTCCTCCCCTGCCTGCTGCCGTGTCACTTTCAGCTTTGCATTGCCGAAATCATCCTCCTCTTCATTTGCATAACAAGTAGCCACCAACCACAGATAAGTTAAGATCCTTTACCTCCTTGGTTAACATTTTGCACATTCAAAATGCATACCACTCTGTCAAAACTAACCACAGTAATTCACAGCTGAAACTAAATTCTAAACCACACAAACTAATCGTGGCTTCATAATTAGCAGATCACCATACCTCACTAACATCATTAATTGAATTCATGTTAAACCGTGGCTTCATAATTGGCAGATCACTATACCTCAATAACCAGATTCAAATCCATCATATAATAACTCACAATATTCAAATCACATCAGTATCAGTTATGCATAACAAGTGTTCGATAAAGTACCTGACAGATGAGGCGATTGAGATTGGTGTAAGTGGGACGCTCAATGTCCAGAGATCGGCGGCAGATGTCGTAGATGGCCTCATTATCGAGCAAAACAGACGCATCGGTGTGCTCAAGCAGAGAATGAGTGGAGAGGACACTGTTACAGGGTTCTACAACAAACATAGAAACCTGAGGAGAAGGATACACAGTGAATCCGAGCTCGGACGTTTTCCCATAGTCCACAGAAAGACGCTCCAGCCTCCAGCAGAAGCAACTCGAGACCCGACCCGGTATCACCACCGACTACATTGAAGACCAGAAATCCCTGAAGCCCAGTGCAGTTGTCGTCGAGCTTCCGGATCCGATCCAAGCAGAGATCGACGATCTCTTTGCCGGTGGTGTATGGCCACGGGCGAAGTTGTTAGCGGCGTCCTCCTTGCCGGAAATGAGCTGCTCGGGGCGAAGTTCCGGTGCGGACCTCGTCGATGACGATGGGCTCTCGGTTGACGAAGATGGCGCGTGGAACTCCGAATCAAGTCCCAGAAATCGGCATGCTACCAGAGATAGGGATATTCGGATAAGGTTTCAGAATGGCTTAGTTAACGGGAGGGAGGGAGGGAGAACTGCCAGTGGCAGTTTTTGTAATTAAGTTTAACTCTAGTGGTAGGTAGTTATTAGGTGACCTTAATTATCATGGGGACATTTGTGGTATCTGGATTATCATTAGGTACTTTAAAATGACCTCTTTTATCATTGTCCCTTTAAAAAACATCCATATTTGAAAAAAAGAAAAATAGAATAAAGAAAAAAGAATTATTAATACTTTGAAATAAATAAAAATGTCTTTTGGGGTTTTGTCACATGAATGCCACATGGCTGTCACAGAGACATTTTTAACAGAATACTTGATGCAAGTACTAAAGGGACTAACAGAGGAATAGTACAGGTGCCACTTGATTCTCTAAAAATTTCTAAGTACCAAAAAGTGCATTTAATGATCGTACCACATGAAGATTTTATCATTTTTGTTAAAGAAAGTCTTTGATTGAAGAAAAAAAAAATGGCCTCTTATTAAGTGTGGTTTAATGTATTAAAGTATGTGCAACATAATTCATTATATGATAGAATGGTACAAACAGTAGAAAGTCTAGATTTTGTTTTCTTTATTTTTTTTGTTGAAAATCTAGATTCTAGTTCATTCCCATTTAAAACTTTATGATTCGGACATGGATCCTCTAAAGTAGAGGGTTATAAAATTACATAAAGTTCATAAAATCATGATGCTCGTCTTCTCCTTAGTAAGCTCATAGAGAAAGATTGCAGGCTACAAAGGAGTTGCAATGATGAGCAAATGCACGTCACACAAAAATTAGTCCTTATTTTTGACGAGGTGACTATTTGAGCCGGAAAGAAAGGATGGTTCCGGAACGAGCGAGCGTATGGTCAAACAGATGAGGAGAAGACAGAATATTATTTAATTGCTTAGTGATGAAGCTCATGCATCTTGAGCTTTGAAATTCAGAATATCCTACTGAATTCATTCATGGTACTCATGAGACTGGCTTCAACACATACATTTTACATGCATGAGAGTTCATGGTGGCTGTCAAGTTTCCAACGAATCGCGTCTTGAGTGTCTTATGCTGCATTAAACAGACTATATATAAGTTCAAAAAATATTACTTCTTGATAAAAACACAAAATAAGAGCAATAGCTGCTACAAGAGATTGAATAGGAATGCTGTTATGCCTTCTTAACCAGATATATAGTCATACATACCTCCCAAAGGTCTCTTGCTTCAACAACAGTATTTGGGGGGATGCCTATATCTTCCCATTGAGCTGTAATGGAATTGTTCGAAGGGCCTTGGTTGATAAGGAGTAAAGCTACTCTGTACCCTGAAAGTGGCCCAGCCCAGATCTGGTGAAAATCAAATGAAACAATGGAAGTTACTTTGTATCGCTCTACTGAAACAACTCTTACTCGGTATCACTTGGCCTACATATAAGAAGAATTTCTGGCATTTCAATTGTACCTCAAGATCTCCTTCCAGTCTAACTTTTTTAGCTTGGACACCAAGTGGATCTGTTATGGCCAATCGTCACAAATTAGCAACTCAGTTCGGTATAATCACTTTCACTCACCTGGAAAGAAAAATAGTCTATTAAAGGTTTTAGTTACCTTGGTTGACAGAGATGACCTCTTTATTTGCAACGATCTCCAGAGTCTCTTTTGTCATATTCCTCACATCACAACCAAGAAGAAGGGGAGCCTGCAGTAGTACTGCTTATAAGTAATTTTTGACAAATGAGATGAGCCAAACATACATGCTCGTTTTGTAGAACATGTAGCAGAAGAAAATGTTCATGAGTTGGATACCTTTGAGATTGCCCATATGCTAAAATGAACTACATATTCATCTTTTGTCATTCCTCCATTTCCCACTTCAAGCATGTCGGGATCTGTTTAGATTAAGAAGAAAATTAAAAGAAATCTCTTGGAAAAACTTCACAGATATTCAAACAGATAGTATGGGTGAGCAAGTGCATTATGGGTACACTAACCATTCCAACCACCAGGCCTGGCATATTCAGCATAAAATTCATTCATGTCTGCTCTGGAGACCATACTGGAAGGAAAATGCAAGAACAGTACAATGGCACCGTAAATAAATGACCAATTTACATAATGGGGAGCTTGAATAGAAGACCGATTTACTTATTCCTCAACCCCACTCCAAAAAATTAAAAATTAAAAAAAATGAAAGAAAAGAATGGCAAGAAAGAAAGAACCAAAATATGAACAGAAAGACATTTCAGAGTTAAGGGAAGCATGACTCTTTACCTTTCCCATGTATCAGAAATGTCTTTTGTAGTTCTCCAGCTATTTCCTAACTTGGCACCCCATAAAGCAGGGTGCATATCTCCCCTGATAAATGAAACAGAATATAAAGTGAAATAAAAGCAATTAATTAAGACTGTTAGTAACAAATTGAAATTGCTTAATTGTTGAACACTAAGATTACCATTCGCAGAGAGAGAAGAATATGGGACGGCCGGCTTTCATTAGAGCTCGGGTCATTACAGGGTATCTACAAGAACATATCGGAACCTTTATAGAAACTATATGCATATAAAAGTGATTCGAACTAAATGCAGAATAATAGATATTTTGTATTACCTCACAGTTGGGTTTGAGCCATCATTATAACAGTTATCATATTTCAAATAATCGATGCCCTGAAAAGAAGCACAGCATTTAGGATTGTATGGTCAGCTGCCATTAGCTATGCATCCTGGTAATGGAAAATTACTAGCACATATCGTACCCAAGCAGCAAAGGTATTGGCATCTTGTTCTTCATGACCAAGTGAACCAGGCATAGTTTTGCTGCAAGTAAAATACCTGCAAAGCACAATGCATGCACCAAGTGGTTTGTTTACTACGTGCATATATCAAAATTGAACGACAACTGTGCAGGAAATATGTTTACTGGGGTGTACGACTGCTATGTTACCCTGCATCTGAGTAGATTCCTAGCTTAAGACCCTTGCTGTGGACATAATCCGCAAGAGCTTTAATGCCTGATGGAAATGCCGATTTCTTGGCCACTAGACTACCCTGAATACGAAATCCTACGTTCATTAAATCTCTACTAAAGCTGAACTTGTTTGTCATTGAAACGGAAACATGTTATACCTTTACATCGCGAGCTATTTCTGCCCAGCAATCATCTTTAGATTTGAGGAAATGAAGTTTTTCATCAGCCACTTGTGACAAAATGCGTAGCCAAAAAGAAAAAACATGTACAATTATGGAAAAGAAAGAAGAAAAGATGCCAGTGTACCTATGTTAACATAGTTATATCCAAGTTTAGAGAGACCAGTGGATACCAGAGCATCAGCTGTCAAACCACACAAACAAAACCTGTCGGTGACCGGTATGAGTAAAAAAAAAAAAAATCAACATCTTTCAGTCCAACAAAAAAAGAAAGATGCATTTATCACTATCCTTCCATAGCTTCATGAATACAACTTTAGTATATGAATAATGATTTAGGCAGAAGGTCAACTTTACCAGTTTCTTTAATGGTTTTCTCCTCAATCTTGCAGTTGAAGTGATTCCAACTATTCCACCTAAGCAAAAAAGTAAAAATGATTAAATCAGTATGCTGCTATAGTTTGATACTAGGATGAGATCACATCATTGGAATCTGTAAGATAGTTCTTGTTTTAATATGCAAGGCTCCTGTTGTGATGAACTTTGTGGGCACCTGTGGCATTTGTGTTTTTTTTTGCAGTCAAGAGACTTAAGGAGTTCATTTCAGTTGTTCCCAAAAAAGAATAACAGAGAAAACCTCATGGGAGTTCATATTAGCTTACCCCATTGGAGGAGTCACTCCAAGGCCATTGGCAAGCAGATTTCGTCTGAGTTGCGAAGCAGAAACACCCATTAACTTGAGTGAGCATAGCATCACTGCCATTACAATCATTGATGTTGGCACAGCACTGCCACCGACCTTTTTCCTCATCTTCACTCTGCTGCTGCTGCTTCTTCTTACTCAGTAGTCAAAGTATCAGTCTCTCCTCTATAATCTCCACCCACCCTATTCTGATGTGGTGTGGAGTAAAAAAACGGTAATAATATATGCGAAAAGCATTTTTCTGAGCTCAGTTTATCTTTATTTTAATAAAGTAGCGTTTTTTGTCTCCCTCGTCATAATCGTGATTCATTGTTTAATGAATTTGGTTATTAATCTCAAGACCAATTAATCAAAGACTGATCCAGAGGAGGTAGGACTCCAACTGAGAAGATTTTTTTTTTTTTTTGAAAAGTGGACGATTTTTTTTTTTTTTTTGAGTCTCCAAAATTGGTTTTTGACAGAAAAAGAAAAAAAAACGGAAAGAAAGAAAAGAAGACTGTGTGTACAGTTGAGAATGACGCAAAAGACAAAATTTGAGATAATAAAAAAATTATAGATTGTGAACCACTGCAAGTGGCCTAGTGGTTCTTGCCCAGTTGGGTGTGCTCCCCAACCTAGGTTCGAACCCCGAAGCTGTCAAAGTGGCGAGGCACTGTGCTGCAATGCACAGTTGGAGCATTTCACATGCGCCGAAGGGGTTTATCTTGGGCCTAGGAAGCCTTTGGGTTCTCCTTGACAAAGTCAAAAAAAAAAAAAATTATAGATTGTGAATTATAAAATTGAGAGTGTGAATTTCACTTTTTATTTTTTATTTTTTTTCCATTTATGCTCGGATAAAAAAAGTAACACTCTTCTACCATTCTATGCCACAAATGCTTTTTTTTTTTCCTTTTGAGACGATTTTGAGCAAAGGCACTCACGGTGTCAAACTTAGGTAATTTAATGTAAAATTAAATGTGACTCACATGCATTTACATAAAATACAACTGGTTAAAAGGGGAGTAAAATTCACACTCTCTATTTTACAATCCACACTCCATGTTTCTTTAGTAGTATCTTACACATTCGGTAAAGTTTTCATGCATAAATTTTCATTTTAGAAAATGATAATAGAGTGAAAAGCATTCGGTGACCTATTTCTCAAAACGTGAAAAATAAAAATTGAAATTATTTTCAACTTTTACTCTAAGAAACTGAAACCAACAACTTGATGTTTTCACATTTTTATTCTCTCAGTTTAGAAAATATGGAGAATATTTTTTTGCACTAAACTGTCTAACACATTTTCAAATATGAAAAATACAATCTCTTTCTTTCGTTTTTGTTTCTAAAAATTATTTTTGAAAAATCATTTTTGAAAACGTTACCGAACAGGAAATTTTGTCCTTTTGTAAAAATAAAGTTTTGGGAGTATGAATTTCATTATAAAAGAGGAAAGAAGAAGTGTGAATTTCAAAAGTGGAGTGTGATTTCATTATCCTAAAATTACTTATAGAATAAGCAATTAAAGATTCTCTGTTATTTTTTTATTTTTTGAGATATTTAGAGAAGTTTTAAAATACACACCTCTAATTACTTAATACACACTCCATACTTAATACACCATCCATTTAATTTCTCATTCTAATATTTTACTAAATACACAACCCAAAGTACCTAAAATATCCTTAATCTCAAAAATCATGAAATATCCTACTTTTTGACTATATTAAGGTCACTATTTAATATGATTAGTATATTTTAGTATATTGATGTTTTGTAAATGACCATCATTTGTGTTAGTTATTTAGAAATCCATAAAGATTTATTATTGTTCCCTTTAAATAGATGCATATAAATAAGTTTTGTGTTATTTGAGTTCTCATCCACCACCAAACACCATGTTAATCAAGTTTGTTGAACATTCAACCAAAACTATATCAGTAGTTTCTCCATAGTGGCGGAACTAAAAAGTTGTCATTAGAGGAGCCAAACAAATTTACAATTAGAAAGTTTTTTCACCTGTGATTTTTTTTTTTTGATGGAAAGAGGTCAACCCATTATATAGATTCAGCAAGCAGTACAAAAACAAAACACCCCTAAGGGGTCGACAGAAAGAATCGTTTCTCAGAGTATCTCAGAGTATCCTGAGACTCCTATTCTAACAAGAACAAGAACCCACTATACCCCCAGTACACCCACCTTTTAGACAGTTCACTCACTTTTAATCCAAACAAAAATCAGTAATCTCCGAAGCAAGATAAAAAAAACCCTCAGAGATTATGATCTTTGCGACCTAACAAAATTAAATAACAATTGGAGATGTCATCCTGGATCCCAAATCTTTATAAGAAATCCACCGGGATCCCAAATTCGAATCCAGAACAGCAGAATCTCACACTTTGCAGCCTTAGTCAACCCATTAGAGCCCAAGCCCAAATCAGGAAAGTAGAGCCAAGCCCAAACCCAATTAGGGTTTGCCCTTGTAGCCAGCACAATAGTGGCTCTGGTCTTGCCACCACCGCTGTCCCCACCTGCCACCATACCTCCGGTCAACCTGCTCCAAGGAACCAAAAAACTCCTGACACCAATACAACCAGACGACCTAGGCAGAGGGAGAACGCCAACCACCGTGCCTTTAACCTGCCGATGACGAGGGACCAAAAGATGGAGCCCGACGTCGTCAACCTGGAAAACAGACGAGCAAAACGGAGATGGAGCCGCAGGATGACTTTGCCCCCATACTAGTAGCCGCCGGTCAGCCGGAAGACAGCCATGAAGGGACTTGAACAGGATCTAACCCGACTGGTACAAAACCTAACCCTTCAATCGCATCTGCCATGCTCGAAACAGATCTGCCTGCATCTCAGATCCTTTGAGCAGCCCACGCCATGGCCTAGACGAGCCACCATAACTTGACGGCACCCCCGAGACTGCACAGTCCTGCACCGCAAAAACCAATCGCTCCAGAAAAGACCAGGTCCCCAGTCCTATTAGCCATGATAACGCAAATGAAACCTGCGAAAGAGAAGACACGACAAAGCCCTGCCTTGATTTGGGCGATCCCAAAAGAGACGCCGTAGTTGGACTCCATACATGACGGAGAGAGATACAGAGAGGCCAGCGGTGTGGGACCCCCCCTCTCGGGTCACCACAGTACTGTGGTGACCCGAGAGGGGGTCCCACAAGCGGCGCTCTCCCAACCCTAGCAGAGCTCTGCTAGGTCGAGACATTTTGACGCTTACCTGTGATGTTTTATATTAGAAAATAAATTGATTAATCATAACTCTTAGAACAAAAAAGGAAATTTACTAAAAAAGTGGGAGTAAAGCTATATAGCTATATGTTTTAAAAACATTTAATGCCATTGGTTTTGAAATTCTAAATATTATGGTTTCTAACCTCATTTAATTACAATTTATTTAAGGAAAAATTAAAGTAGATAGTTTCTAACTTTATTCTTGTATTAAATTTTTTTTTTTTTTGAACCAAACTCCAAGTCGGGTATCCATAGGTATATTCATCTAAAGCCAGAATAGGCCGTTACATACCATTCCGCTGTCATTTAAGGACATAGACAGACAAGAAGGTAGTGGTAGTACCCACAGTGGTACATAGAAATAGACCTACTCATTAGATATTCATGTGCGTAGATATAGCGGAGATCCTCCTTTGGTACTACTCCAAAGGCGCTAGAGATACATAGAGTGCACATAACATGCATTAGCTTCCTAATACAAGGAATTATTGTAATTAAACTAACTAAAAACATAGAGATGGGCCTAGGGCAAAAAAACCCTAGCCCAAAATTCTGCAGCCCAAGTAGCCCAAGAAAGAAGGCCCACTTAAGGCCCAACAGGCTTGGCTTGGCCCAAGCTCCGGCCACCCCCTCCAGACCACCAACTTCCAACGCAGCCCAACCCCATTGCCTGCTCCATCATGTTCCCGCCGCCCCGAGTCCGCCACCGTTCGCCACGCCTGAAAAACCGACGGACACGCCGCCACAAGAAATACAACAAAACAACCACCGCCACAAGCTGCGTCATGCCCAGTGTTTGCTCTGTCATATCCCCACCGACCCGAGTCCGCCACAGTTCGCCGCTCCTGCAAACCCGACGAACCACGCCGCCACAAGAAATACGACGAACCCAGCGCCTCCACGAGTTGCAGCACCACAAATCCGTCTCAATTTCATCGAACCCGATCGACGCCGCCACAGATCGCGCCATCAATCCAAGCCTCCAAAAATACGAGATCGTCCACCTCCCAGAGATCTCCTGCCAGAAACTCAAACCCGACCCTCACCTGCCAGAACACATGAGCAACCCAATCAAAGGACTACCTGAACCCTAAAATTCAGTCCCCCTCCGGCAGCAAAACCACGTGACATCGGCGAGGCCAAGGCCAGCCGAGGTGCCAGGGCCGCCGCCGGACGAGAAGTTTGCACCTTGGTCGCTGCCGAGCTAGGGTTTCTCTGAAGCTATAAGATAAGTTCTACTATTATAAGATGAGCCTTATTCTTGTATTAAATTGGGAGGCCATGTATTGTGTTTATCTAACTATTTATACATAAATAGAATAATATAAAGAAAAATATGACTATTTTTTTCTTCTTCTAATACATAGATGTCTGTTTTGGTCATTTAACCTACCGACAAAATCTAATTTGAACTATAAAATAATAGGGATGTGTATTAAGTGATTAGGGGTGTGTATTTAAAATTTCTCTTTAATCAAAGTATCATTTGCTACGTCAATTTTAACTATATTCTCGTCACTTTTTTATGGTTAATTGCAGTCTAGTGACTTTTTTGTTGTCCATTTTGCCCTTGAAGGTAAATAAAGGAAACAAACCAAAAGCCCATAATTTGAGGATTTTTATTTTATTTTATTATTATTATTATTTTTTTGAGATAAATCGTGTCAAACTTTATTGACAGAAAAAAGTACTAGTGATTACAAAGGTCATGAGCAATAACCTCATGAAGAATGGAAGGAACAAAAGAATAATAAAAAGCTTGCCCTGTAGATGAAGCCTGTGCAGCCAACAAATGAGCTGCCTTGTTTACATCTCTTCGTGTGTTCACAATCTGGACATTAGGCAATGCATCCAAAAGCATTCTTAAGTCTTCATGAGATCCTTAACAATGAAGAGGAAATCGATGGGTCTAATGTCCAGATTGTACAGGCATAGCCATAAAACCCCGTTAGGCGCCACCGTGTATAGTACCCCGAAAATTCTTTATTATTTTCTGAGGATTTTCCGGAATCTAATTTATGGTTATTGGATGGTTTCGTGGCTCGTGGACGGAGCGGAAGTGTTTCGGACGAATTATTAGTCGAAGAATATGGTTTTAGGGGGGGGGGGGGGGTGCAAAGGTTGAATTTTTATACGTTGGGTTTCTCCGAAAACTTCCTTCACAAAAGTCATAGAACGCGTCGATACGAGTTCGTGGACATGCGGAACGCGGAAATAGGAGTTCGTATGAAGAAGTTATGGCCGTTGGAACAAGTTTTCATTTTGGTATATATGGGATTTTTCCTGAAATTATTTCAGAAATTTCAACTTTCCTTTTTCAGAAAATTTTCTCTCTCCTCTCTCCCGAGACGCAGTCGGGGACAGACTTTCGTTCGTCGGTTTCTTCGCCGTCCGGCCACCATAGGACGCCAAATAAAGTGGGTTCTCTTCGCCTCATCCTCCTCTAGAAGTTTGTGGAAGGATTGAAGAGAGATTCGAGCTGTGGAGGGAGCTACATCGACTGAAAGAGGCCGTGGCGGAGCTGCAAATCGCTTTCGTCTGAACTAGAGATTTCGGCCACCTTTTCCGGTGATTCTTGAGGGGTTTTGGAGCCCAGAGGACGTAGAAGCTTCCTCCTAAGGTGGTTTGCATCGATTCAAAGTGTGGAGGTTGAATTTTGGATTTGAAATTCTAAGGTTTCAATCGGCCCGATTTGTTCTAAGGTAAAATTCGATCGATTGGTTTATAATTGGACTTTGATGTAGTTATGAAAGTTGTAATTGGAGTTGAGATGAAGAACTTTGGTGTTGAAAGTTTTGTCAAATTCCGACTTTGGGCCGGCGGCGGCGCCGCCACTGTGGTGGTGTTTTCTGGTGGTTTCCAACCACCTCAGGGATAGTTTCTGTTTCTGATTTCGATTTACTCGTCGATACGAGCATTTCGATATACAATACATAATTTTTGGAGATCGTATGAGCATGTTAGGGTTTTTGTGATTTCGATAGTTTCGGTTATCTATCCGTGAGGATCCGACTATCCGATCGACTTGTGGTTTTGTCACATCGATCGTAAAAGCATTCCGGAGACTTTGGGTGGTCTCAGATGAGGGTTCGCCTAGATTGGCGTTACTTTCAGGGTTGTTGTTTGATTAGGGATTCTAACTTTAATATCACTTGGTGATTCATATATTGATTTGAGATCATTGGTGATTAGGTGCTTCTCAAGGTGTTTTGGACGAGTTGTTGGTGTGAGTATTAGTTCGGTTCTATATAGAAGACGCAGCAGGATTCCGAGGTGAGTAATCTCACAATGTTCATGTACGAACGGGTTTACCTTATCGTTTTGATAGTTATTTAGTTAACTGCAAACTATAGTAGCATTCCTGAGTGAATGTCTACGTGTATATATTTACGTGAAATATATGTGTGTTGGTGGTTTTGTTGTGATAAAACAATAATTGTGGGTGCGTTCATTTTATTGTTTTGGGTGTGACTTTTCATGAAGCAATATTTGTGAAAGGGTTGATTTCTATTGTTTTGAAAAGTGTTGTGTATTGTGGAACATTTTAGTTCGCGGGTGGGTTATTTAAATGTGGCTCTTGCACCAGGAGTAATTGATAGGGATCAATTACGAGGAATCTTTTATTTTAGATTCGTGTAACATTTTGGGTCCAGTGCGACTCCTTTAAATGTTTTGGTATTTATTCTGTGGATCCAAAGACTTACGAGTTGAGGATCGCGGATCACGAAATGTGATTGTGGGTGGGAAAATCGGGAATTCACCACTTTGGCTGGGTTAGTGGATACGATCAGTTAGAGCTCTAGTTTGTCCGCCGTGATTTGTTTCTTGATTGAAACGTGTGGGTTTATCCCGTTATTTGTGTGATTTGTTTATTAATTGAAACGTGTGGGTTTGTCTCGTGATTTGCGTGATTTGTTTCTTGATTGAAACGTGAGTTTATCTCGTGATTTGTTTTTTGATTGAAACATGTGGGTTTATCCCGTGATTTGAGTGAGTTGTTTCCTTGATTGAAACGTGCGAGTTTTATCCCGTGATTTTGTGTGAGTTGTTTTGAGTTACTCATACGAGCTTTCATAAGCTTACCGGGTTTGTTGCGTGGCAACTTGGTGCACTATTCAATGGTGTAGGGGTTAATCCTGCAGGTTAGGGTAATCGTGGTTGAAAACTGAGGTAGCGTGCTAGCAGCTTTACGGTAAGAAGCCAATTTTGTGACTTTACCGTTATTAAGACTTCCGCTTGTAGTAAGCTCTGAGGAGCAATTACTTATTATGTTGTTGCGGCAATTTAATTTGTAAACTCGTGTAATATATAACTCTGCGTAGCGAGTATATATTAATATTGTGGGTTCAGGGCATCGGTTTATACTTGGTTTAAAGGGAAGAAGTTTTCTAGGTATTTTGTATTGATGGCTGAACCATCACACATGTATAATTATGGGATTATATATTGATTTTTATTTGTGTTAAAAATCGGGGCGTGACACCGTGGATCACCAGGACCTCCATGAACTTCCACATCAATGTGATGCGCTAATTTTGTGTGCACCCTCAGATCGATTTCTACACTCCAGAACTGTCCCAACCCTCCAGCCAGTCCGTTGCTAAGAACCTCTTTGGAGTTCGGGAAACCTAAAGCCAGGTACAGAGATCGAAAGTCCTCCTGCCTGTTTATCTTCGTCTCACATAAAAACACAACCTGAGGTTTCTTTTGTGCGATCAAATCCTTCAATGCCCGTTTAGTAGTGTCGTTGCAGATTTCCCTGCAATTCCAGCTAAGAATTTTCATTAAAAATGGTATAGAAAACTCTCCTTCTAGAACCCTAGAAAGCAAACC
The DNA here is from genome assembly GCF_958449725.1 of Rosa rugosa. Taxonomy (NCBI): domain Eukaryota; kingdom Viridiplantae; phylum Streptophyta; class Magnoliopsida; order Rosales; family Rosaceae; genus Rosa; species Rosa rugosa. The sequence goes on from NC_084822.1 coordinate 26,062,058, forward strand.
CTAGTAGAGCAAAACTAGGTTAAGAAAAAAAAAACACATAAAGTGACACCTGCAATTTTTATGATTTTGCTTCTAATTATTCATACATATTTGTGTGCCATCTCTAAATGAGTAACCAGAGGATTTTGTTTTCTGTTTAAATCTTTAAATTTTGAATTTCAAATTTCTCAAATCTACTCAAAAAATAATAATTATAACAAATAATATGCATTAAAAACTATGTAAACATATCATTTATACCTACATGAAAGTCTCAAACGATACAATGTATCTATATTATAGAGTGAAAAAAAAATTCTAAGACAAACTAAGTAGCAACTAATGAAAGCAAACTCTACAAGACTTCAAGGTATAGTAGCAGACTAGTCCATAATCGAACTTTAACACTATTCCTATTTAATATGAAGGGAAAAACAAACCACCACTACTTACCTTCTTCTAAAAAATGCAAAATGCATCTTCATTTCTAGAATATTACCTTTGTACTAGGTATCACAAATGTAAACTTATATATGTACAAGATAATGAAAAAAGAGCAAGGTTGGTTTTAACATTGTTCCTAATAAAAATGTAGGAATACAGAACCACTATTTGTTTTACTAGCGTTCAATTGTGTATCTCTTTATATTGAAAAATGCTTCAAAAGCTTCTAAACCCTAGCTGCCTGAGTGTGGTGTTCCAACCATGGAGACCGGTGTCGGTCTTCCCTCTAAGTAGAGGCTTCTTCTTCACACCCTGCTGTTCGAGCGCAACCCTCCAACATCACTACCTCTCGATGATCACCCATCATCAAGGAGCTAAAAATGATTCTCACTAGAGCGATCTCGCCTCGGTGAGCATAGTGAGAGCGGAGGTGACCTTTGATGGGATAATCGTTGCAATTGAGGGTTTGCGGCCTAAACGGGGGTGGCTCAAAATAGAGATGTGGATGAATGGGATTATGAAGACGATGAGGCTGAGGAATTCAATCTCGATCTAGGCTACCGAAATGACTGCAAGGCAGATTGATCGATGGTGGAATATCTGGACCCAGATCAAATCGGACGCTGCTCGATGTGAGGCGGTCCGATCTGTGAATGATGTGAAACAATTCCCTATACACCAATCTCTTGGGGGAACGTTGGATTCGAGGGTGGTGGTGAAAGATTGGAATGAGAATCCGCTAGAGAAGAGCTCTAATCTGAGGGTACGGCGGTGGGAAGGCTATCATCCCGTGTACCTGGCACGACGGATATCATGACACCGATCGAGTTCGATGCATGAGAGTGGGTGTCCAGCTATGGTGGGGTGCCCAGATCTTTCTAGAAGCTCAAATCTGTTTGGGTGCTGACATCAAATGGGCTTAGGGTGTTCAAAATGAATAGCAATGTTTTTTGGACTTGGGCTTTTGCATTGACCAACTTGATTTGGGACCCAGGAGGAAGAATTCAGCTAACAATCTCTATTTTGGGATCCAATAATAAAAATCCCCCAAAGTCAAAGAAGATTGCTGATGCACAAGAACTCTGTTTAGCTTTCTCTCCAAACCTCCTAGCCCAACTGTTAAGGACAAGGAGAAAATTTAAGTTTTCTTTATTTTTCTAAACTTTGCCTAATTAGTAATTACTATGTCTTATTTTCATAGTTCTTAGGCTACCTTTAAATAAGTGAGCACTGGTTGTCTAATGGGTGGTACTAGCATACCACGTCCTAAACTTGCCCTAGAGTTGGCAAGGGAAGGTATGTATCCATGCCATTCTGGCTTGAGATGAATGAAATTGATTACTTTGATTAAAAAAAGGTAAGAAAAAAGAAACCATCGCAACTTACCTTTCCTTTAAGATATTATCTTTGTACCAGATACCAAACTTGGAAACGCGCGTATATGCACAAGGTAGTGAAAGAAGAGCAAGATAATTTTCACATTATTCCTAATCAAAATGTTGTTTTAAAATTGAACTCATACCTAAGTAAAAGGTAAATACAATGGAGAAAGTAGGAGATAATGAGAGAACCTTAGATATAGAGATACACATAACTTGAATTTTTTGATATTTGTGAAACATTACCAACAAATGAGGCATATAAATGTGAAACAAAAATGTCTAATCAAATCCTAGAAGAGATTGACTAACATCATAATCGATTCTATATTGAATGGAAGCAAAAACTTATAACCAATTCTATAATAAATGTAGCTTCTACTTGAAGAAGTAATGTTAGTGAGACATAAAACTCAGATAAGAAGGGAGAAGCTGTCACGCCCCTGATTTTTAACACAATAAAAATCGATATATAACCCCATAATTATACGTGCGCGATCGTTCAGCCATCAATACAAAATACATGGAGACATCTTCCTTTTAAACCAAGTACATATTGATGCCCTGAACCCACAATTCCAATATTGACTCGCTCCACATAGTCACATATTACACAAAACTTACGAATTAAATTGTCAACAACAAAATAAAACGTAAATTGCCCCTCAGAGCTCACTACAAGCGGAAGTCTTTATAACGGTAAAGTCACAAATTGGCTTCCTACTGTAATGCTGCCAGCACGCCACCTCATGTTCAGCCACGATTACCCTGACCTACAGGATTAACCCCTACACCGTTTGAATGGTGCACTGGGTTGCCACACAACAAACCCGGTAAGCTTTTGCAAGCCCGTATGAGTAAACTCAAAACCACAAAACAGAAACACATTCTTAAGTCACTTCAACCTAACCACGATAAGCACATAACTCACAACTACAACCATATGTTTCAAAATCTTCCATAACATGCTTACGTAGGTCAACTCGTGACTAAACTACATGCTCAGATACTCAACCTAGCATCCCATTACACAAATTTCCCATAAAAAAAACCTCCTCAGGTAATGTTTGGAAATCCCTTGACGCACAACGGTGAGTCACAAGGATCACACTCGTTTCCTTCCCACCGGAAGCCTTTGTCATTAACATGACATCAAGGTGAAAATAATGAATCACCTTCCTATCCTCACACAGAGCACAATCGTCACCACTATGGTCTTCAAGGTAAATCAAACCATCAATCAATAAGATCAAGAAGAAAACAAGGCAATCACAATTCAAAACAAGCAAAACAAGTCATAGTAATCATCATAACCCCACACTCTAACATCCATAGGTAGCTCTGACTATCACAACAATCCTCTCGATCTTTGTTAACTTAATAACAATTAAACTCCTCTACCGAGCTGTCATCACACTGATCATCACACAGATTTCACCGATCATCCCACAGATAGCCATCATCCTACTGATCATCACACAGATAGCGATCATCACACAGATTCATCACACAGATATCGCCGATCATCACACAGATATCGCCGATCATCACACAGATAGCAATCATCCAACTGATCATCACACAGATAGCAATCATCACAAAGACTCATTACTGGTCATCCCACAGATAGCAATCATCACACAGACTTCACCCATTTTTCACACAGATAACCCTACACAAACTTTACATGATAATCATCACACTGATGTCATTGATTCGTCACACAGACATTCCTACACAAGCTTTACCCTATCTTAAATCTCACTTAAGACGGTCATATTAGACCCATGGTATCTCAACACCTGATATTCTACAATCACAACTCAATACACAATTTCACCAATCATCACACAGATAGTAATCATCCAACTCATCACACAGATTCCACCAATACATATATATATCACGCAAATATATATATACATGGTCATCCACTCAGGAATGCCACTAATACCACTATAGTCACAGTTAATCCCATAACTCCAAGACAATATGGTAACTAGGCTCATAACGAATATCGTGAGATTTACTCACCTCGAAACTCCCGCTGCGTCTTCAATATAGAACAAAGAAGCCAATCCACAAAATAACCGTCCAAAATACTTCGTCAAGTACCTAATCACATACGGTTCAACTTAGTAACGATTCACATTTGATTTAAATCCGAAACCCCTGTTTTGAACTAAAATCCCCAAAGTGGCGCTAATCGAGGCAAAACCACATCCGATACCTCCCAAAATCGTCCACGATCGATATGACCAAACTACAAGTCGATCGGACGCTCAAATCCTCACGGATCCAATAAATCCACCGGTATGAAACGGTAAAAATCATAACAAATCCATTCGAACTCCAAAATTTGCATATTATATATCGAAACGCTCGTATCAATGAGTAGAACATATATAATACCAAAAATAGTTCCTTACATGACTGGAACACTGCCGTAACGCCGCCACAGACGGTGGCTGTTGAGCAAAAATTGCACAAAGTGAAAATGTCACCCAACGTAATTTCACTCATATTCATTAACAGAATAGAGTTTTAATTATTTCGGGTTCGACCCATTCAAGACAGAATGTGTCTCTTAATTGCAATATCTTGTTACAAGAGAACACCCTTTGATTCCATTTATAAAGAAACCAATGTGTGTTTGTTTGTTTTTGCGGCTGCACCCGAATTTTGGAATGGGTTGCCTACGTACCCGGGAAGGGATCAAGCCACTCGTAGTTCAAGAGTTCCAATGAGTGAATGACCCATTGGAGGGCTTGGATTTTTGGGATAGGAATAGTGTTTGGGACGCGGTTGCATCTAGATTATTTGATTCCAGATTGCCTACATACCCTTGCGGGATCAAACCACATGTAGTTCAGGGCATTTGGGAATTAAATGGGTAGATGACCCATTTATTTTTAGATTTGTGTTTGGGTTATTTGTCAAGGTTTAGAACCCTTGAATTTGCTTTTGGGTAATTTGGGAATGATTTGATTTTTCTGGTGTTTGGGGTGAATTTGACTGGTGGAGTCAGGGATTCGATTTGAATTTGTGGTTGCATCTAGTGGATCGCTAGATTGCCTACATACCCTGTGAAGGGATCAAACCATTGTAATTCATACTTTTGTGGCTTTGAGCTTTCTTGGTTTTGTACCAAAAGGATTTTCATTTTGGGTTTCGAAGCATTTTTTCACGAAACCAATGCTCGGGTATTTACTTTGGACACCCGCGAAATCATGTGTCTGGAACCCAGAGGCATCCATCGAGCTTTTTCTTTCGGGCATTCTTGATTTAGGCAGCCACGAGACAAATCTTGAAATTAGAATTTTCCGAGTTGCAATGGGAGGCTTTCAAATATTGGGAAGAAGGCCAATCGATCACGATAACTTGGTTTGATATTTGCAAACCCGTTGCATGAGTTCAACATGAACCACACAAATATTGAGAAAGTTCTCCATTATGGTTGGAGTCAATTGTCACCTTCTTAATTAAAGACATGGGAAATTAGTTTATCTCCATGTTCTTAATTGACTGGAAGATTCCATCTACTGCGTCTCATGCAATCCTTTTTATTTTATTTTAAAAGGTTGCTCTCTTACTCGAAAAAAAACTTGGAGGCGTTCTATATATGCTTGTTCCAAAGTCTTCTGCGTAAGAGTATTTAGCATACTCCATGACCTGGTCTCAATTCCCATGCTGTGCTTCCACTTTACAATTTGTATTTTTTTTGTGTGTAGTGCAACATGTATCTATCTCCCTTCATACAAAGTGACGAGACTATGAACAAAAATAACTCTTTTAATTGTTATCTTTCTTCTGTATTTTTTTATTGTCTCATTCTCTTGTATAATTGGGAGATCATGCAATAACGTGGCTCTCTAAAGGGTGCCCTCATGCATGTCTAGTTGCAGCGGGCGGCAGCTTAGCTTCGAGGATCATAATCAAACCGCATATAATGCTTCATGGTTTTGAGCAGAGGCTTTGCTTCAGGCTTTCTTGCGTTGCCTTAGTCTCTAACTTGAAGAATCCTGGAGTTTTATTTACTGGATTTGAATCTTCTTCGTTGGTGATTTTTGAAGGCTGAGAAGTCATGATGGAATGTGGCCTTTATCTTTGGAACCACCACTCCATCATGGCCTTCAGAGCGCATATGCTTCGAAGACACTGCTATGAAAAGCCATCGGAGACGCTGCTGCGGGATTGTCATCGGGACGCTGCCCGGCATGGTCATCGGGACGCTGCCCGGCATGGTCATCGGGACGCTGCCCGGCATGGTCATCGGGACGCTGCCCGGCATGGTCATCGGGACGCTGCCCGGCATGGTCATCGGAGCCGTTGCTCCGGCATGGTCAACATGGTCTTCGACGTGGCTTATGGAGACGCCGCTCCGGCATGTTTGTTGAGCATGGGGCCTTTAATACCTGCGAGCAAAAAATGATGGAGGAGGACAATGAGAGACGGATTTGAACCTTGGATTGAATGAAACTTCTTCTCCTATGGCTCCTGCTTTTTTTCCGTCTGTGCTTCTCCGCGTTGCTGCCTCTCCACGTTGATCTCCTCCCCCTCTTCACGTACGTGGAATTCTCTTTTATAGGAGTTGTAGATAAGGCTTTGAATTTCAATTAGCCTTAAACTCCAAAACTTGGACGGCAACACATATGTTTAGCTAGCTGTATGCCTCCTTTCTTTTAGAGATAGATATCAACCGATTAATTATCCACATGAAGAGGCGGTAATTGTACTGGTTCTACATTCCCATCTCTAATGTATTTCTTTGCTTTTTGTATTTGACCAAACATGATTGGAAGAAGCATATTGGGACAGGTATATGTGTTTTGCTACTTCCGTAATCTCCTAGAAGCCTTGTGTTTATATTGTTTTTTTTTCTTTTTTTGTGTTCACCCACATAACTTGCTGGAGTAAAATAAGTTTTGGAATTGTATATTTTTTTGTCTCAACAGTGGCGCACCGCCGCCGGCCAAAAATCAATATTTCACAAAACTCCCAACATCAAAGCTCATCATCTAAGCATGCTTGTAAATTCTCATAACTAGTTCGAAGTCAGAAAACAAGCATAAATGGTCGAAAACTACCTCACAAGCTTTGAATTTTGCTCAATCCGAGTTGAACTGATTTCCACGTAAATCGATCCAAACAAACACCATAGATTGATTCAGAAGGCCCCCACGAAGCCAAGGAAGGAAACTTGAAGCCGTGCCGTCGCCGGAGCTACGTTTTCTGGTCTGGTCCGAAAACACCAAACTGCTCTGCCTTGTTGCGCCGCACACGGTGGATATCCCCGCTAGAGAATGCCACAGAGACGACCAGACGGAGGAGACGAACCAGCTGACCAAGTTTCACGGCCAGAGATCGCCGTAAACTGCCGGAAAAGTCAGGTCGGGTCGCCGGGTTCCGGTTGGGTCAGACGGAAAACTCAGATACTGAAGGTGTCGACCGAGAGAGAAAAGATATTTCCGGAAATGGAAATATGAAATTATGAATGAATTTTCTGATTTTCTCTATTTATACTAAAACGGAAACTTCTTCCGCTAGCCATAACTTTCTCATACGAACTCTGATTTCCGCGTTTCACATATCCACGAACTCGTATCGACGCGCTCTACAACTTTCATGAAGGAAATTTTCGAATAAAAAGTCAACCTTGAACCCCCCTCCCTCCCCCCTCCCTAAATCCACACTTTTCGAATAAAAATTCGTCCGAAACACTTCCGCTCCATCCACGAGCCACGAAATCGTCCAATAACCACTAATTAAATTCCAGAAAATCCTCAGAAAATAATAACGAATTTCTGGGGCACTACAGAAAGAAGCCCACAAAAAATACAGGTATGAGGGAAAAAGAAAGAACCAAAGAAATGAGAAGTATGTTTTGGAAAAGAGATAGCCATGGGAGAAGGAGAGGAAGAAAGAGTCAAAGAGATGATTCGATTTCGGTAGGAAAAAGAAGGAAACTTTGGAATTATTGGGTTGTTAAACCAATACATAGGAAGTTTAGAAAAATTAATGCACTAATAATTAACTTTCATTAAAAAAATTAATCTTAGGAACCTTGGTTAGAAAATAAATTAAATTTGTTATTTCATGAAATCTTGTTTGACCTGTATTTAATTATGTAATCCTGATGATAATTTTTGACGATTTATTACAAAATGGTATAATATGAATGCAAAAATATACATTCAATTGGATAAAATTGAAAATGAAAGAAATACTATGTGGCAGGTAAGTCATAGGACCGCAATTAATAAAATCGATTCATCTGAATTTCATCTAATATAAATGATGACTTTTGGACTTAAAATGAATTTTGTCTTTTTTTTTGGATTACATTTGAGGCAAGAGGCCCAAAGCAATGGAACAAAACAAAAGACTAGCCCAATATTTGGCCCTTTTAGGACGATATACTCCAACGATGTCATCAAGAATGACTTCAAAAACAATGTTGAAGGGCTCCTGAAGATGCATATTCTGAGAGTAGTAGAGACATCTCTCTCTCTCTCTCTCTCTCTCTCTCTCTCTGGATAGACTGGATTTGACTATGAGTAAAGTACTGTATCAAATGTTTACAATTCCAAAAAAAAATTCCCTAGGGATGAAACTCAGTGTCTTCGTGAAGTAATAAATTGACCAAAACTAAAGAGTTATTGATGAGAATTCTGACTAAGCCACTTACACAACTACTAGAAGAATATCTGATAAGGCTACATGCACTAATAATACCATTTCTAGCTCTCGAGCCATCAACATTAAGCTTAAAATGACCCTCAGTAGGTTTGCACCAGGATAACATTTCTAAATGGACCTTTCTCTGATTAGGAGGTATCTGTTTAGCCCTAATCCATTCCTTGGCATAGTTCAGAAATTAGAAGCACATCAAATATATTGAATGGGATGCAAAAATTCTGTTAAAAAATGCTCTTACACCTCCACTACCAAATGAACCAACAACAATAAGTGAAAAGATTTTCTAGTGCATATCATGTCTTTTAAAAAAGATTTGAAGAGATCCAGCCTGCCCAGTTCAATGTAAAAGTAGCTCACATGATAGAGGGAATGTTAAAAGCTTGTCAAACTTCCGTTGCTCTACGGCAGCCTCTTAATAAATGTAGTAAAAATTCTTCTTGACCAAAGCAGTTATGGCAGTGAGGATTTGGCCAAGTATGCCACTTTGGGAGCATTAAAAGCATTCCCGCATCAATTCTGTAACATAGGCAATACCCGACCAAATGTTGGAACAATTTTTTGGTTTTTGGTAATTGTGTTGGAGAGGAGTCATCCCAAAGATTTTTTTATATTTTTTTTTGGCAATGCATTCCAAAGGTATTTACCATAAACCCTTTTCTCCTTAAAATATTCTCTAGCTTGCCTTAACAAGTATAGCTTTAATTCATGTCAGTAGCTTTCTTGAACACTTCTATTTCAGCATTTTTAGTTTATGACACACTTGTCCAAGGTTTGGTCAAATCAATTTTCCTTTGACCTTTAGACTTTAGTACTCCTACATTTTCTATATTAGATTGGTACGACACCGGTGATGGTACGCCGCCTTAATGAAATGCTTCTCCCAGAGTACCGTCCTTCCCTTTTCCTCCCTCCCCCATAGAGAACGTTAGTTTCCATGATTTCCCACTCTCTCCTCTGCCATTTTTTTTTTTGAAATGCTCTCCTCTGCCTTATAACGATTCAGGTCTGCTCCAAGTCTAGTCCAAATCTGGTCTAGTCTATTTTCTATTCCCTTTCGGTCTATGAATCTATGTAGCTATCGGCCGCCATTAGCCCTGTGCATTGCTCTGCTTTTTGCCCCCGATTCAGTGAAATTGCACATCAAGCAAAAGCAATCCCAACTTTGTAACTTGCTTTGCTAGTTTTTGCTTTGATTGACATCTGAAATCACTCGAACCAATTCCCCTGTTTTCTACCTTTCTGCTGCTTCCTCTGCATTTTAAGCCTTTTCCTGTTCTGCTCCTTTACCCCCTGTTTTTGGGTTGAGAGAGAAGCTAACAAAAAGTAGGTCTTGTGCTACCTGAACTTACAAAGTTATCAATGTGATACCTGCACTCATTTTTTCGTATCAACGTCGTACCTATGACCAATTTCCGTAACGGCTCCGTGACGGAAATTGGCCGTAGGTATCACATTGATACGAAAAAATGAGTCCAGGTATCACATTGATAACTTTGTAAGTTCAGGTATCATTCTGAAAGTCCCTAAGTGTCCAGACACCGTTGGTGAGTTTTTCCCAATTTTGCACGTGCGATGCACGTGAGTCACTTAATGAAGACAAAATGACCGATTTACCCTCAAATTCTTTCTTTCTTTTCTTTTCTTTTTTTCTTTATTCTTCTTTCTTTCTTTCTTTCTTCTTCTTCTTTTCTGGTTTCTTCTTCCCCTGATTTGAATCATCAAGATTCAAATTATCTTGCTCGTCCGATTCCCACCGCCGCTGCGTCTCAATCCACCTTCATGCACCACAGATGTTTCTGGTTACCCCAACTTCAAATCCTATAGCAAATTGAAATTGTGCATTGAGGCTTCACCTCTCACTCCGAGTTCATCCCCACCGCCGTCGCCAATGACTTGACCACAACAACCTCCACCACCGCACAACAACGTCGTCCTCCGCTGCTTCTCGATTGGGTTTGGGGATAAGGACTGCTTCTTCCTCCACCGCTAGCGAAATCGTGGAGGCTCAAGGCCACATTCTAAGGGCCACCGGCCGGAAGGATCGCCACAGCAAGGTTTGCACCACCAAAGGCCCCAGGGACCGCAGCATCAGGCTCGTCGCCCACACCGCCATTCACTTCTACGACATGCAGGACCGGCTTGGATACTACCAGCCTAACAAGGTCGTCGATTGGCTAATCAAGAAAGCCAAGGCCGCAATCAACGAGCTCGACTAGCTGCCACCGTGGAACCCAAACTAAATTTATGTTCATACAACATTTTCTCCGACAATGCCGATATCCGCTGCGCAGGACATGCAGAACGTGAGCCTCAATTTCTCGATGGTGGAGGCTCCGAGTTCTTTGTCTACTAATCGGTGAGGCACAATGGTGGGTAGTAGCGGAGTGGCGAAGCTGCTGAATAAGAACAGCTCGAATTTTTTGCAGGTGAGGATGGTGTGGAGGCCGAAGTTGTTAATCTTTGTCTGCCTAAAATTGCCTCTGATCGAAGTTGGGCTAGAGGCCGAAGTTGTCAGCTAAACCGATTGTTAATGCCTAAAAGTTCGGCGGTAGCTGAACCTTTGTTAACGCTAATCCGGTGGGCGGATTGATACTTGTGTCGCTCTCAAAGCTTCCGCTACCTGTCAAGTAAAATACAAAGGGCGTCAGAGGGAGACCGCGCCGGGCGGTCTTCAACTCTCCGATGCCTAAGTTAGTCAATGTATTTATGTTGACAAAGTAACAGTAGGTAAGTATTGAATGCGTAATTAATGAGGAGAGAAGAGAGAACCTTTTATAGGTGAGGAGGAGGCTGACCTCCTCCTTGTTTTCGAGGTGGGACTGATGTGCTTCAGTTCCCAGATTCAGAAGCTTCTGATGCTATCTTGGCGCGGCGCGTCGAAGGTGATCTGGAGGTGCTCTGCCGCTGGGGTTGTAGCCCGCCTGGCGGTGTGTCTGCATGTCATTCCTTTGGTTGGAATTAGTACATTTGGCGGTACAATGAGCGTGGCCCATTATAGCTAATTATGCTTGCAAATGTACATGTATGTACAAGTCCCCCAAGTCCCCAGTCAAGGAGGGCAATCTTGGTTGGGGAGTTGCTCGGCGGTTTGAAGCGTTTTGTTCCGCTAGACTTGCAAGAGCATAATTAGCGTCAGTGCGTTGTCAACCATGGATTTTGTGAGCAAACGCTTTATACCCTTTCGGGTGGGCCCCTGCTAGGCCCCCCAGGGAGTCCCCCACTCCCCGGCTAAGATAGACCTCCGGATGGTCGGCAAATTGTTTGTTGAGGGGGAGCTGCACGGAGCAGAGGGTGTTGGGTAGCGAACCCAATCTTAGCACCCGAGTGACGGGGGTCAACGTGCCTGATCAGGGCCGTCGTAGACTGTTGACAAGTCCCCGTGTCCCGTAGGGACGGTCTGACCGTAACGCCGTGTGGCGGTCGTTGTCAGAGTGAGGCGTGGCCTCGGGATCCGCCGCTGGCGGATATCCCCCCACTGACTGCAGCAGGAAGCAGCATCCAGTAGACGTGCCTGGCGATACTTTATTGAGCGATATTGCGCTGAACAAAGCACGCAATTTGCAAGATGAAAGGGGGTCCGCCAGATGTGTGTGGCGGAAGACGCCCCGCTTGCAGGGTGGCAAGGCAGAAGTTTCTCTGGCGGTGTTTTGCTCAGCGGAGACTTCGTCTCTTGGAAGATGACAAGGGAGAAGTTCCGCTTGCGGGGTTTCGCTCAGCGGAGACTTCGTCTCTTGGAAGATGACAAGGGAGAAGTTCCGCTGGCGGGGTTTCGCTCAGCAGAGACTTCGTCTCTTGGAAGATGACAAGGGAGAAGTTCCGCTGGCGGGGTTTCGCTCAGCAGAGACTTCGTCTCTTGTAAGATGACAAGAGAGAAGTTCCGCTGGCGGGGTTTCGCTCAGCGGAGACTTCGTCTCTTGTAAGATGACAAGGGAGAAGTTCCGCTGGCGGGGTTTCGCTCAGCGGATACTTCGTCTCTTAGAAGATGACAAGAGAGAAGTTCCGCTGGCGGGGTTTCGCTCAGCGGATACTTCGTCTCTTGTACGATGATAAGGGAGAAGTTCCGCCGGCGGGGTTTCGCTCAGCGGAGACTTCGTCTCTTGTAAGATGACAAGGGAGAAGTTCCGCTGGCGGGGTTTCGCTCAGGGGAGACTTCGGGTGGTTGGGGAAGTCATCCGCAGTGGTTACTTCCATCAGACGCTTCGTCTGGTGGTGGTTGACACGTGTTCAACCCGTAGAGGGTTAGCGTGTGGAGGTTTGTCTCCTAAGGCTAGCCGTCTTCTCGCCATAAATGATAGTAATGATGGATTTCGTAACCGAGGCGACGCCTCGGTTAATCCGGAGAGTAAGTGAGGGTCTGCGACACGTGTACGACTGCTGTAAGATGTCGTTTTTTGAGCGGACGGCTGAGAACGCGCTGATGTTGACATAAAAGGGGGGGAAACTCAGCGAGATTTGACACTTCGGTAAAAGCTTCAAACTCAGTCGTCGTCTTCTCGCTCTGTTCGTCCGAGACCGAAGAAAGAGGTTGCCGAAGCCTTGAGATTCCGTTCCCGGAGAAACGACGATCTCACCCCCCGCAAGATTGCTGCGCACCATCACAGCGTAGGCTTCAACACCGAGGTTGGTATCTGGATTCCCTTTTCCCTGTTTCATTGAATCTGCTGTTTTCTGGGTCTTTCTTGTTTTTGGGTTTGGGATGGTTTCTGTTATTTGGCGTGTTCTGAGGTGTGAAGTGAGATTTGGGGAGGGGGGGGGGGGGGGTTGGGTTATGGTGGTTGGCAGGGAGTTGGCGTTTAGGGATGAGGTAGATGGTCGAATCTGGGTTGAGTGTGTTTGTTCTTATTTTGGCATTTTCTGGGTAAATTGCTCTTGATGTTCTTGGCTATAACTGATATGAGAATAGGCTAGATCTGTGTTTGTGCTAACTGGTGTGGGTTTTAGGGTTTGGGATGGCTAACGTCATAGAGATTTCGAGCAGTGAGGATTCCGGGTCTGACGTGTTGTTCAGCACGGTGGATAGGATATTTATTGACTCGTTGCGTCCGTCTGCCCATGCAGGAACCTCACTGCCGGAACCGCTAGAGGTAGAGCCGCTACAGACCATACCTTGGGAAATAGCTATGGGTCGTGGTCCACGTCCAGAGAGCTCTAGGGCGGGTGAGGCCGATGCTGCCAAAGCTAGGCCCGACGAGCGTTTGGCGAGCAATAGCGCTGCCAGCGGCTCCGCTGGGGAAGAAGAAACAGCGGGGGAGGATGCTGAGTCGGCGTGGTTCCTCGAGGATGGCACCGCCGTTGACGAGGCAGGAGGGCGGATGAATGCTGCCGGCGTCACTCGAATGAAGAGGACGTTCCGGTTGCCGGGGTCGGTGAAACTACGCCCGCCGACGGTAGATGAAAAGGCGTCGATTCTCCCAGAGGGGTTTGCGGCGGTGCACGAGGCAATATTCCGCCAAGGAGTGACACTCCCACTGGTGCCCAATCTTCAAATCTTGGTGTGCGAGTTTGGCCTTGCCTTCGGTTAGATTTGCCCCAACATGTGGCGGTTGATGCTGGCTATGAACTCCCTATGGCTGTTGTCCGGGTGCGAGGGGCCTACTGTGGCAGAAGTGCTTCACTTCTACGAGTTGGTCTACGTGAAGCGCCAGGGTTGTAGAGGGCAAGTGAACCTCAGCCGCCGCCAGGGAGCGCCCAAGCTAATTGAGAATCTAAGGGATTCAATGTCCTACTGGCGGGGGACCTTCTGTGTCGCCATGGATGGGTGGGAGTATCAGGCTAGGGTGAACGAGGAAGGGCCGACGTTTAGGATTAAGTCGGAGTTCCAACCTATTCGAGGTTGGTAACCAGTTTCCGCTGAATGTAGCTGGCGGGTGCTTGTATTTTGCAAATGTACTTTACTAATCGATTTGTGTTTGTGTAGCGGGATTGCGGTACAACTTAACGCGCGAGGAGGAGTGTCGCGTGGCACGGATCAGAGGTTGTTGGCCGAACCGTAACCTGCTGGACTTCCGACTTCTGACTGGTTGGGAGTTGCTAGTCGAGCAGAATTTAACTCGCGCCATTGGTAAGAAATTTCCGCCATACTGCTCCTTTTTTGTAATAAGTAGCCCAGACTGACTGGTTTAGTTTTTTTTTTTTTAGAAACGCCGCCAGGTAAAAAATCGAGCCGCGACGCTTTCGAAAAAGCAATGGACCGCGCGGAGATTGATAACTTCCTGGAGACTATGTACGCCGAGGGGTTGGTGGCCCAGAAGACCGTAGTGAACCCCGAGACACTGGCGCTGAGCCAGTCGGAGGTTCCTGTGGTGTTGCAGACGCCGCTCCACTCTCACCTTGGCGATGATGGCTTGCCCGTCGTTCAGGCGGGGGTCCCCGTAGCAGGCGGCAAAAAAGGGGCCACAACAGCGGCTGCCACGAAGGAGAGGGTACCCGCCAACAGGCGTGGTTCCCAGAAAGAAAAGCTGGTGCAGCCGGCAGGGACTGTCACCGTCCCAAGGGAGGAACCGCCGCCGAGGGTGACGAGGGCTGCTGGCGGGAACACGAGGATGCTTGAGAGGAAGCGCCGGCAGATAGACTCCCCCGACGAGGAAGAGGGGGAGGACGTGGAGATTGTCAGGGGCCGGCAGCAGAAGAAGGCCCGTCAACCCCCGCTCAAAGCTGCTGTGGTGGGAGGGGAGGCGCCCGCCGACAGTGACCTGGACTCCTTCGCCGCCTACGCGGAGTTTATGACAGATGGCGAGAGGGAGTTCCTCTTCCACCTGTGCGAAAGGCTAGGGTTTGGCGGCCTAGCGGGGATCGCACCCCCAACCGCGATTGACCAATCGCCCTACACCTCGGCGTTTGGTTAGATTTCAGCTGGCCTCCACGACATGTTTGAGGCGGCAAAGAAGCAGCCTCTGGTCGAAGGGGAGCTGAGGGAGGAGATTCAAAGCCTCCAGAGGGAGCTGGCGGAGGTGAGGGAGAAGCTGGCGGATACAGAAAGGCGGCTGGTCAAGGCGGAATGTGACTTTGCCGACGTCCGTGGTAAGCTCAATGTGGCCATCGAGCGGGCCCTGGAGAGGAATGACCACGTCTCCAAGTTGGAGGAGGACATCGCCCTGCTGGAGGAGCGGATAGCCGCTAAGGACAAGAAGCTTATCATTGTGCAGCGGGAGTCCATCGCCAGGGCGACGGAGCTGAAGCGGCTGGAAGGCCAGGTTGTCCGCCTGAGGGCTAAAGGGGAAACTGCAGCGGCCGCCGCTGTTGAAGCATTCAAGCACTCGGCGGAGTACGCGAAGGCGATGACCGAGTCCGCAAAGGCCGGGGCCTTGGCAAACATAGAAATGCTGAAGCGGAAGGGCGCCATCGACTTCGTCAAAGCGTCACAGCCCGATGCGCCGCCGGCCAAGAGTGCCCCGCCGGAGAAAGAGGTCGTGCCTGCCCCAGCGGGAGGTGCCCGCTCAGGCAGTGGGGAAAGCGGTGCACATCCGACGGAAGGGTCCCAACCGACTCCCAATCCCACACCGTCGGAGGTGTCGCGTGCTGGATTCCTGGCGGCGCACACCCGGGTGGACGGCACCATAGAGACCCCCAGCCCGACAGCTCGAGGGTCCGATCAAACGAGTCGAGCGATCGTGCCGCCGCCTGCTGAAGCAGAAGATGCCGAGGGCAACCCCTGAAGCCAGTTGGGACCGCCATAGATTCTCTTGTTTTTTTTTTTTTTTTGCGTAGCCGCTGAGGCATAATAACTTGTAACAAAAATTTTGAAATGGAATGAAGTTTTCGACGTTGTGTTTGCTATGATGTGTTTGCACCGCTAGCACCTTGACTTATATTTTTCTTTTGTCAATCAATGAAACATTAAAGGAATTAAGATTGGTCCAAGTGCACCACGTAGCGGACGAGGTCCGCTGACGATTGCTGGCGTTGCCAGTTGCCCTCAGTGCTAGGCTTGGTAACAATGGTTTGAATAATTCTTCGTTTTATTGATAGCTGATTGATCAGCGTGTACAAAAGTGGGGTAGTACCCGTTGGGTAGCTTCCCTTAGCTAAATATTGAACAAAAATTTAGCTAAGTCAAGATGCTCCTGGGTAGCGGATGACTATTTGTAATAATACCGAAGGTGTTCGGTATTCCAAGGGTGGGTCGTCGTGACGCCATCCTTGTCCATTAAGTAGAAGGTGCCTGGGCTAATGACTTCCACAATTTTGTATGGACCTTCCCAAGTTGGGCGGAGTTTTGTTGGCGGTGGAATTACTTCCTTCATTACCCAGTCCCCCAATTGGAGGTTCCGGGCCTTGACTCTGGCATTGTAGAAACGCGATAGCCGTTGTTTGTTTTGCAAGTTGTGCAAATGGGCCTTGTGTCTTTTTTCTTCTAGGAGGTCCTTGTCCAGGTTGACGCCGTCGCTGTTGGTCTCTTGGCAGTAGCCTTCGACCCTAGCGGTAGGCTGAGTTACTTCAATAGGTAGGACAGCCTCTGTTCCGAACATCATACAAAAGGGTGTTTCGCCGGTGGCGGAAGTTGAAGTTGTCCGGATAGCCCATAGAACTTCTGGCAGCTTCTCCGTCCATAAACCCTTGGCGTCGTCGAGCTTCTTTTTTAGCAGCTTCTTGATTATCTTGTTTGCTGCTTCGACTTGGCCGTTGGTTTGAGGATGGGCGACAGATGCAAAGCTCAACTTGGTGCCGAGGTTGGCGGTGAAGGAGATGAGTTCCTTGTTGTTGAACTGTGTGCCGTTGTCTGTAATGATTGTATGTGGGACACCATAGCGGCAATAGATGTTCTTCCAGAGGAAGTGAATTACCTTGGCGGTAGTTATTGCCGTCAGTGGCTCCGTCTCTATCCACTTGCTGTTGTAGTCGATGGCGACGATGATGTATTTGAACTGGCCCTTGGCAGTTTGGAACTTTCCCATCAAATCGAGGCCCCATGTGGAGTGAATCCATGGGCCGATGATAATTGACAGCGGCTCTGCCGGTGCATGTGGGAGATCTGCAAATTGTTGGCATTTGTGGCAAGATCTCGAAATCCGTCTGGCGTCATCACCAAGTGTGGGCCAGAAGTAGCCCTGTTGCATTGTGCGGTTGGCCAAGGATCTGGCGCCTGAGTGGTTTCCGCATTCTCCGCCATGGATTTCCGCTAGGACGGCTTTTCCCTCCTCTGGGGTTAGGCAGCGGAGGTTGGGATGAGTGAATCCTTGGCGGTAAAGTTTACCATTCTGGATGTTGTAGCGGGTCGCTCTTCGCTTGAGCTGTCGCGCCTGAACTTTGTCCTCCGGCAATGTGCCGTTGCGTTTGTATGCAATGATCTCGTCCATCCAGCTGGGGCTGACCTCAATGCTGAAGATCTCCGCCAGGGTCTTTGTGATACTCGGCCTGTCAAGGCACTCCACTCTTGTGTCCGCTGGACTTTGATGTGGTTGGGCGGTTGCCAGTCTCGCCAGTGAATCAGCCTTAGCGTTCTTTTCCCTGGGGATTTGTGTGATGGTGTGAAATTTGAACTTTTTGAGCAACGTTTTGACGTATCCCAAATATGCCGCTAACTGCTGGTCCTTGGCTTGGAAGCTGTCGTTGACCTGGTTAACGACTAATTGAGAGTCGCTGAATATGTTGACGCTGTCAGCCCCTGAGTCAATGGCGAGGAGCAAGCCGGCAATGAGGGCCTCGTACTCCGCCATATTGTTTGAAGCTTTGAAGTTGAATTTCAACGCGTACTCCGCGTTCAGTCCCCTGGGTCCTGTTAAGATGACTCCGGCGCCGCTGGCCTTGGTGCTGGCGGAGCCGTCCACATGCAGGTTCCAATCTGACTGTGGGGGAGTTGCTTCCTCAGTGGTTATCATTTCTGCTCCGGGCTCTGACTCGGTATCGGGCTCAGGTTGACGCTCGGTGAGTTCAGCGATGAAGTCCGCCACTGCCTGGCCCTTCATGGCGGTTCTTGGCTTGTATTCTATGTCAAACTCGCTGAGCTCAATGGCCCACTTGCTGAGGCGCCCTGAGTGTTCAGGGTTCTGCATTACTTGCCTCAGCGGTTGATTGGTTAGCACATGGATGGTGTGAGCCTGGAAGTATTGGCGGAGGCGTCTGGCGGCAACGATGAGTGCGAGGGCTAGTTGCTCCAAGGGAGGATACCTTGTTTCTGCTCCGTTCATGCCTCTGCCGGCGTAGAACACCGGGAGCTCGTCTTGGCCTTCCCGCCGGACAATGGCGCAGCTCACCGCCGACACCGAGACCGCTAGGTAGATGAACAGTGTCTCTCCTTGCACAGGGACAGAAAGGAGAGGGACTGCTGCTAGGTATTCCTTCAGGCCCTGGAACGCCGCCTGACACTCTGGGTTCCAGTTGACGACTTTCTTGTGAGTCGTTTTGAGGAGCTTGAAAAATGGGGCACACTTATCAGTGAGTCTGGAGATGAATCGAGAGAGGGCGGTTAACCTGCCCTGGAGGCACTGGACGTGCACTTTATACTCAGGGTCCGCCAGATCAAGGATGGCCTGCACCTTGTCTGGGTTAGCCTCGATGCCCCGCTCGCTGACGATGTAACCCAGAAATTTGCTGGCGGTGACCCCAAAGAAACATTTTTCTGGGTTGAGGCGCATACCATAGGCCAGGAGAATGGTTACTATGATCTTGAGGTTTGCCACATGTCTGCTGGCCTTGATGCTCTTTACTAGCATGTCGTCCACGTAGACCTCAATGATTTTCCCCAGATGCTCAGCGAACATGGCGTTCATCAACCGCTGATAAGTTGCACCGGCGTTCTTCAAACCGAAAGGCATGACATTGTAGCAGTAGAGGCCTTTGTCGGTGGTGAAGGTGGTGCACTCCTGGTCGCCGGGATGCATCCTGATCTGATTATATCCGGAGAAAGCGTCCATCATGCTGAGGAGCTCATGTCTGATAGGAGCATAAAATGCGACGTTTATAATGTTTAAACCCTATATTTTGCTAAGTTATTTCCTTTATCTTGATCAATTTAACTTAGTTAGTGTTTTACAGGTAAAATGGAGTCTCAAAGTCCAAAAGCGACTAAGGAAGGCACAAGTGGCGCAGAAATGGAAAGAAATGAAGAAATGGAAGTTTTCCCAGTTTGACTAGGAAAAGGAATCCTAGTTGGAGTAGGAATCTGAAGCTGACTTGGACTAGGAGTTCTACTTGGACAAGGAAACCCAATTCTACTCAGATAAGGAAACCTAGTGTGATAAGGAGTCCCTGCTGGATAAGGATTACTCAAGAAGGTTCCGGAAGAGTGTAGAAGTATCTCGGAAAAGAAAGCAGTATTCAACTAGGAAACCTACTTGCATATGGAGTTCTACTCATATTAGGAGAGCCTCGAAATGTTCATGAAGAATCTAGAAGTCTCAAAAAGATCATATGCCGTGCACATGGAAGAGAAAGCAACAAGGAATTCGGATTTCAAACCAATGTGGAGTTTGGATTTCTAGTTGAGTATGGATTGGAATTGCCATGAGATTCTTGAAGGTTCTAGGGAGTTCTTGACGTTTCATTCTTCAATAAGGAGTGGAAGACATGTGAGAGGCATGTGATGTGAAGGAAAACCGAGTTGGACTTAAGTTGTGCTTTAAAAGTCAAATCCATTACAGATTCGGATTACTGCCTGTGCAGATCAGTCAACTTCAACGGAGTGTCATAAATCGCTCAGAGCTCAGAAAATTATGATCTTTATATGGTTGGAAAGCTACAGATGTCTAGTTTCCAGAAAGTTTTACAGCTTAGCGATAGCTATTTTCTAGAAGAAGTTATGGCTATTTTAGTACACTGAGGTCAAGACTGCGGGAAATCTGTTTTGTGCCAAACAAGTCCTAGATCAATAAGAACTTGGAGAAGTCAAGTAGAAACGAATTGGGAGTGCCTTGAGACGTTCTCCTATATATACCTAGTGTATTTGACGTCTCAAGTGTTACAATATTCTCCACAATTTCGTATTCTCACTTGTTCTCTCTAGTTTTTCAGGTTTTGCAATCTTCAAGGAGAAAGGCCGTGACCATCCACCTTCCTAGCCGTGATCAACACTTGTGCACCATCTTGGATCTACTTTGGACCTTGGGACGTGATCAAGGGTTGTCCACACCATAATCTCATCATGTATTTTCACGGTTTTTGCTTTCTTGTAGTTAGAATTTCTGCTTTGGAAAATCTGTTGTGTAAGCTGAAACTATGATGTGACAAAACTGTTTTCAAAGTATAATTTTGATGTTCTTTTCATGATTGATGTGTTTGTGTGTCCTTTGTCTTGATTAATTGCCGAATATATGGATTGTTGATCTGGTTTTATGCTTCAGTACATGTTAACGATTCTCTAAGTCTGACAAACAATTAGGAAGAATTGCATGTAACTTGCTAGTAATTAGGTTATGCTTTGTAACTCTAATTCGAATAAGTAGTAAAGGCTTGCTTTGAGTCGAAATCAGATTATGCATGTGATGATGAGTTTTGACTTGCTTTGAGTGCTTGGATTTGCATGTCTATTGATTCTTTCTTGTACTTAATGATTTGAAAACGGGATTTTTCATTATTGATATCGAACTTTTCAAAATAAAATTGATTTGGTGCTTTGCTAATTCGATTTAACTTAAGAAAGAAAGTTAAAAGGGACATTGGTTGCTTTGATCTTTTGTGTCTTGGTTGATAGCTTTCCATGGTAATTAAAAGAAAGATAAAGGGATGCATGAATATGTTGTTCTTGAATGGTTCTTGATAACTTGTTCTTTGAAAATTCTCCTTTTCCCACCTTTGTTTAGAAACGATTTTTACTTTTTAATGTTTTCTAAAATTTCTGTTTTCAATCTTCAAAAACCCCCCATCTTTACTTTTTCTTGTTTGTGCAAATAATTAAAATTAACTTAGAGTTTTTAGGTAGCATGTTCATATAAGTAATAAAATAAATAAATAAATAAATAATGTTTTTAAAAATTCGTGAATAGTAACTCCGTGAATAGTAAATATGTGTTGGTGTTTTCTAGGAATTAATTTAGAGTTTTTTTAGGGTTTTGTTTTGTGTTTTTTAGGTGTTCCTATATTTTAGGGATTCTTTGGTGTTTTTTAGGAAAAGTAGTTAGAGTTAGTTTTGACTTAGGATTTCTTGTTTGACTTGGTCAATAATTTGTTTCCTTGTTGTATATGGATTCCCTATGTGATATGGATTTGTAATTGTGTA
The DNA here is from genome assembly GCF_958449725.1 of Rosa rugosa. NCBI lineage: Eukaryota > Viridiplantae > Streptophyta > Magnoliopsida > Rosales > Rosaceae > Rosa > Rosa rugosa. The sequence goes on from NC_084822.1 coordinate 26,083,712, forward strand.
TAAATAGGAGTGGGATGTCCAAAACCTTTTCTAACTTGTTTTCTCTCTAAATTCCGTCCTTGTCTATATATATACTTGTATATTTTTGTTGTTCTCTCATAATTCCTTTGCTCTCTAATTCGTGTGAATGTATGTATGCTCTCTAACTCTTTGTTGTTTCATAATTCTTGCTTGTAACTTGTAAATTCTAATTTTCGTGAAAACTTGTATATGTTCTTAATATTTTCGTAATTTTTGTATAGTCTTCTCTTTAATTTGTTCTCACATGTAAGCACCCTCAATCCCCGGTTTGTTGGATACCCTATTTGCTCTATACTAACGATGATATTTTCAGGGTTTAAATTGGCGATGCTTTTGCACGTATCAATGTCCGGCGGTTGCATCCACTAGCTGATCGATGCGAGGTAGCGGGAAACTATCCTTGGGGCATGCCTTGTTGAGATTTTTGAAGTCGACGCACATCCGCCACTTGCCGCTGGGCTTCTTGACCATTACCAAATTGGAGATCCACTGGGGATAAATGACTTGGCGGATAAATCCGATGCTCTGGAGCTTGGCAACTTCTTCCCCTATTGCCTGGTATTTTTCCTCATCAAAGGCCCTCCGCTTCTGCTTGATGGGATAAAAGGAAGGTTTGATGGTCAGCTTGTGAGTTATAATTTCAGGGGAGATACCTGGCATGTCAGCGTAAGACCAGGCAAAGACGGCGGCGTTATCACGCAGGAACTGAGTGAGCTCCACCGCTACCTCTGGGTCTAGCTGGGCGCCTATGCGGACCGTCCGCTCAGGGTGTTCGTCCGAGATGCAGACAACCCTCAACGATGTCTCCGGGTTGACCGGTTCCTTCTTTACGTACTTCTTCTCCTCATCTCTAGGATCCTCAAAGATGTTTGGTGGCGGTGCCTGATTACCCACCGTCAGAATTTCATGGCGGCGGGCCGACCGCACCATAGTCGTTGAATAGCACTCTCAAGCCAACTGCTGACTTCCTCTTACACAGCCCGTGCCGTTGGGTGTGGGGAATTTCATGAGAAGCATGTATCCGGCAATGATGCACTTGAGCTTGTTTAGCGCTGGTCGTCCAATGATGGCGTTGTACGAACTGAAACAATCGACAATAATGAACTCCGTATGTACCTCCGCCATGCATGGACTAGTACCAATAACCAGTCGCATGTAATCCGACCCCAGCGGTTGTGTGACGTCGCCGGAGAAGCTGAGCAGTGGCTCGTGATCCTGGAGTAGTTTCTTATTCCGCTTGAGGTGGTTGTAGCAGCCGTTGAAGATGACATTGACAGCGGACCCGCTGTGCACCAGGATTCTCCCTACTGAGAATTTGCCAAGGATGGCGTCGACCAAGAATGGGTCGTCATGCGGTAGATGCACTCCACGCTCCTCCTCCTCCGAGAAGGTAATAGGTTCCCATCCTGATCTGGGGAGCTTGGCGGACCTCTCGTAGCGGATGTTGCAGACCTCCTTTGGGTGATTGGCGCGCCCATAGCGGTTTCTGGCCCTGTGAGACATGCTGGTGATTGGAGCGCCGCCATCGATGGTGTTGATGCGGCCCAAGGTCTCAACGTTGGCAATTACTGGTGGTGGTTGGCGTACCTTGAACTGCTCCAGCTTGCCGTCACGGTACAGGGTCTCAATGGCAGTTTTGAGAGCATTGCAGCTGTTGGTATTGTAGCCACTGTCCTCGTGGTATTTGCACCACTTGCCGGTGTTCCTGGGTTTGCCCGTCCTTGGGTACTTTGGAGGGGGTGGCGGTGGGATCTGATCCTTGCACTGATTGTAGATATCTTCATACGAGGCCGTGAGGACCGTGAACACTGCGTACCGCTGCGAGGACTCTGCCTGCTTGTTGCGGTTATCCCCATGGGTTGGGCGGTTGCCCTTGTTGTAATGCTGGTCCTTCTGCCGCTTGCTCTGGTGGTGGCCCTGCTGCCACTCCCTCTTCTTGTCAGGTGGCGGTGTTGAAGGGGTCTTGTTAGCGGTTTCCTGATGACTGGGGGATGGCTGTGATGATTTTGTTGGAGTTGCTGGTGGCGGTGGGGTTTCTCCATATGTAATAAATTCCGCCTGGGCGTGGATGACCGCCTCACTCATGATGTGGTCGTACGCCTCACTTGGGTGATTGTAGTTGAGGTGATAGAGGAATGGCCCCTTGAGGAGTCCCTTTCTGAAGGCCGCCGATGCCATTGTTTTGTCTAGGTCACGGCACTAGGACGCTGCCGCTCGCCACCTTGTGACGAAGGCCTTCAGTGATTCGTCCTCCCCCTGCCTGACGCTGAACAGTTGACTTGTGTTGTGATGCCCGGCGGACAATAGGATGAACCGGGAGAGGAAAGCGTGTAATAGTGCATGGAATGAGCTGACAGACCCCGGCGGACACTCAAAGAACCAGTTCATTGCCTCACCATCTAACGTCTCGCTGAACAAGTGGCACAAGGTGGCGTCGTCGAATCCCTTGTTGTTGGTGACTTTCTTGAAGGTGTCCATGTGGACGAAGGGGTCAGTCATTCCGCCGTAATGCGACATCTTTGGTGTTTTTGTAGACGCTGGTCTGATAGCTTGCAGAATCTCAGCGGTGAATGGCCCAGGTCTGGAAGCGAAAAGTGGATTCTAAGTTGGCGCTGGGGCGCCCGACTCCGCCCGGATTAACCTTTGCTCCAGTTGGTGCATCCTTTCCAATATTTGGGCGGTTGCATCGCCGGCGGTGTCAGCTCGAGTACTCCGCTGGACCTGCCTGCGCCTTGGCGCAGGTGGATTGCCTTCAGTCCCTGCCCTAGCTTCTGAATGGTTGGTATGCGGCAGTGATTCCGCCTCCTGCTCAATCATTAGTTGGGGGATGGGCGGCGGTCCCATTCCCAACAATTCAGGTGGGTTCAACGGTACCTGCATCTGTATGGCTGGCCCCGGTACCAATGTGCCAGTGCCGGGTCGACTACGCCTGGTGCTGCGTGACTGCTCGCTCTGTGCTGGGCGGGCGGCGGGCTCCAGAGTCCTTTTTAGTTCTTCAAAACTTGCCAAGAGCGTAGCCACCTGTCTTTGGGCCTCAGCCTTTTCCCTGCGTTCCTCCTCACGCTCTCTGTTCGCCTTATGAAGATCCGCCAGTGCCATCTCGTACATAGTGACGAGATCCTGGCCCTGCGAGCGGCTGCTGCTTGGATTTGCCTCACTGCCGGGGTTGGTCGGTGTTGTAAATAGTGCGCGGTTAACGCCTATCGCTGGGTCGGAGGGTTGGGGGATGGTGGACTGGTCCGCCCGTTCCTCAGCGTTTCCTCCGCTACCGTTAGTCATGGTTGATGTGGTGGGATGACCTTTTGTTCAAGGATTCCCACAGACGGCGCCAATGTTAATGCCTAAAAGTTCGGCGGTAGCTGAACCTTTGTTAACGCTAATCCGGTGGGCGGATTGATACTTGTGTCGCTCTCAAAGCTTCCGCTACCTGTCAAGTAAAATACAAAGGGCGTCAGAGGGAGACCGCGCCGGGCGGTCTTCAACTCTCCGATGCCTAAGTTAGTCAATGTATTTATGTTGACAAAGTAACAATAGGTAAGTATTGAATGCGTAATTAATGAGGAGAGAAGAGAGAACCTTTTATAGGTGAGGAGGAGGCTGACCTCCTCCTTGTTTTCGATGTGGGACTGATGTGCTTCAGTTCCCAGATTCAGAAGCTTCTGATGCTATCTTGGCGCGGTGCGTGGCGGCGCGTCGAAGGTGATCTGGAGGTGCTCTGCCGCTGGGGTTGTAGCCCGCCTGGCGGTGTGTCTGCATGTCATTCCTTTGGTTGGAATTAGTACCTTTGGCGGTACAATGAGCGTGGCCCATTATAGCTAATTATGCTTGCAAATGTACATGTATGTACACCGATGAAGTTGCAGGTGAGGATGGTGTGGAGGTGGTGTTGCATGTCTGGAACGAATGAGAGGATGGAGGGGTGGGATTGGAGCTGTGATTTGAGAGTGGAGGGCTGGCGGGGTCTGAGTTTCTGATCAATGGTGTATAAAAGGGGGTCGGAGGAGAGAACGAGAGTGGTGGTGGTCAAGTCATTGGCGGCGGCGGCGGGGGGATGAACTCGGAGTGAGTGGTGAAGCCTCAATGCACAATTTCAATTTGCTATAGGATTTGAAGTTGGGGGAACCAGAAACATCTGTGGTGCATGAAGGTGGATTGAGACGCAGCGGCGGTGTTTGATCGGCGATCGGCGGTGGGAATCGGATGAGCAAGATGATTTGAATCTTGATGATTCAAATCAGGGGAAGAAGAAACCAGAAAAGAAGAAGAAGAAAGAAAGAAAGAAAGAAAGAAAGAAAGAAGAATAAAGAAAAAAAGAAAAGAAAAGAAAGAAAGAATTTGAGGGTAAATCGATCATTTTGTTTTCATTAAGTGACTCACGTGCATCGCACGTGCAAAATTAGGAAAAATTCACCAACGGTGTCTGGACACTTAGGGGACTTTCAGAATGATACCTGAACTTACAAAGTTATCAATGTGATACCTGGACTCATTTTTTCGTATCAATGTGATACCTACGGCCAATTTCCGTCACGGAGCCGTTACAGAAATTGGTCATAGGTACGATTTTGATACGAAAAAATGAGTCTAGGTATCACATTGATAACTTTGTAAGTTCAGGTATCATTCTGAAAGTCTCCTAAGTGTCCAGACACCGTTGGTGAATTTTTCCCCAAAAAATTTTACGCGATTCTTGTTCCAATAATCACTTGCTTGATTGAGTCTGTGAAAATTTGATTCCCAAGTTGTTGGGTTCTCTTCTCTCTAACCTACTGTTTGATGAAATCAACCTTTTTCTTTTTGCAGATTTCTTGTCATATAAACAACAGTAAGCCTTGCACATGCAATGGAAATGGCAACTGAGAAAGACCAAGATTTCTTCTCCCACAAGCACCCTTCTGCTTCTCAGGTAAAACAGAAACCCAATCTCCCTGTTTTCATTCCCGTCTCTGTTTCTCTCTAACCATGGAATCACCTTTCAGGTAATGGAAGAATTTCGAGAGCTCTGGGGCATGGCCCTTTGCCATGAACTGTCTGGTGTTCGTCCGAGCCGCGGTGTATCAAGCAGTGAAGCAGGGATTCAAAAAAAAAAAAATTCAAATACAAGGTGACTCGAAAATCATCATCAAATATGTTAATCACAATAGGGAATGAATAAGCTCTCGTTCACCAAATTGTGTTATCATTTTCAAAATATATTGATTGACTTGAAGAAGAAAAAAACATATTATCATTTTCCCTCTAGAGTTTCAAGATTTCTTTGTTTAAGACTTTAAGATCCCAACGGATGATTCTTCAAATACCAACTTTTGATGATATTCCGGTCTTTTACCTCCATTTAAATGCAGCCGAAGTACTTTCAAGGTCACTGGTCGGTTACTACGGAAAAGAAAAGAGGGAAAACAGGTCACTTCTAAACGAGCTAGCCGGAAATAGAGGCTATTTCTAGTTTATAGAATTATATCCACCACACTTCTGGATATATAGTGTTATTAGTGACTATTTCTGGTGACAAAATGAGACCCATGAAAACTAATAACGAAACAAGAAAGCCAAAACACAAAATCCTGAGCATGACTGCTTCGAGCAGCTCATGACCCTGAACAACGTAACTACACAACAAAGGTCTCTCTCTTCCTCTCATCCGTAAGTCTAAATGAATTCATCTATGTTACTGTGATCACCATGGTTTTCATTCTTCAATAAGCCCTTGTTTTCTTCATCATCTTTCTCATTGCATACAACCATTTCTACGCCAGTCAGCATCTTGGCCTTCAAAGCCTCAGCCTCCCAATCAGTCTTCACCAGCACCACATAGAGAATAGACACAGCACAAGCTACCTGTGCAGACAACAAACCAAACCAAAGCCCGGCGAACCCAATCTTGAGCCAGAAAGCAAGTCCAACAGCTACAGGAGTGCCCACAAAATAGAAAGAACCCAAGTTGATACGGGCACCCACGGCAGGGCGTGCGGTGCCGCGTAGGATGCCGCAGCCAGTTGTTTGGGGGCAGTTACCTAACTCACAGAGCCCCATAATTGGCATAACTGATGCAACCAAAAGTTTGACAAGCTTGTCCTGGGTGAACAGGCCAGCCCACCTCTGCCTAAGAATCACCGTCCATGTTACATTGATGATGCCAATCACAAATGCACATCCCAAAGCAACCATCGCTGCAAGCTTGGCCTTATATGGCTTCCCAGCTCCGAGCTCGTTCCCAACCTACATCATTAAAACATGAAACAAAATTACATATGCATTATTTTCTTTTGGTACAACTTACAGAGACTAAAGAAGAAAGGGCTGCATGCATGGTTCTAAATTTGCCTTCAATCCTCCTCTATTCATCCTTTTGAACTACTTCTCATTGTTGTCAATGGGAGATCAAGTTTTATGCATTCTCCCTCTGAAGCAGTAAGTTGGGACCCTTGAGGGGTAGATATTTACTCGATGTGCATCTAATGCATCCACTATGGTTATTTCAGAGTCTACAAAATGGATTCCTCTTCTTCTATTTGAATTGGGGCATAATTAAGAAAAACCTAGATAAAATTTACAGGGATACTAATAACTCTTACCATCTTTTGTCAATGGAACTCCACACCAGAAATCCTTTTGGAATCTTTTATCCTAAATCCTAAAACTGCATATAAACCCTAGCCTGTTTCTCTAATTGATGACTGAAACTATGAGGTTGTTGTCACAGAAAACAAATGCAATATATAGTAATAAATCAATAAGACAATCATTGTCTTATGAACAAGATTGTGATCATTACCACTACGCTTCATATTCATATTTTTTGGGTCCCAACTCTAAAATGGTGTAATGGGTGTAATAGAATATGCAGGTCTTGGTGAGAAATGGCCTGCGCCTGCTGGTTCACTTTGTTTTGTTGGTTGAATGGGACTTCGTCATAGAAGTGGTGGGAGGGAGCTTTAAGAAAAAAGGAGCAATAGTATAAGTAGTGGCATGGCATGGCATGTCCTATTATAAGTTTGTCCTATCATGCACATTACATTACATCACACGAGTGACCTATCTGGATCAATTTAAGTGATGAAATCCCACAAGAGATCCAAAAAAAGAAAGCAAGCATATCTCCCATGAAACCTTTAATTCCACTATGTACATGAATTGGGAATATATGCACTCAGATTGCCTTCTTTTTCCCTTTCTTTCTATATGGACATGTAAAAGACAACTAATTAATTAATAAACCACACTATCACAACTCAGAAACCAAAGAAATTGCTCTGCAAAGAGAATTGTTGCAATATCATAATGAAACACATTCCTTAATAGTGGACCAGCCAGTTGGACCCATCAATAGACCAACAATACGACAAAATCACCACACAAAAATGTACAAGTGACCAAAAACAAATTGGAACAAACTTCAAACATTGGAGCCAATGCACTTAGAATGGTTCAAGAAATGAATGTAGGAGTGTGTGAGAAGCCATGAAGAAAACCCAGAAATACTGCAAGTGGATGAACAGAAAGATCCCACAAAATAAAGAAATTAAATTATCTTGCATATAGTGAAGCATAAAAGGAACAGAACCCAGAAAAAAGAAGACGTACAGTATTGTCTGTCTGAGATATGATATGATATGATATGATATGATATGATGTGATGTGATATGCATGATATGACAGAGATTAAGGAACGAAAGGGAAGCTTACTCTGGCGGAAACACAGCCAGCTAGGGCCATGGGCACAGTGTACATCATGGATGTGGTCTGAATAAGAATCCCGGTGGCGGCGACGGCTAGAGTTGGATTAGGCAAATAACCAGCCATGATTATCACAATCTCATACCACCACCACTCCAAACATATTCCCAAGCAGCTCGGCACTGCCAGCTTCAACAGTGGGCCAAGTCCACCACACACCTCTCCAATCCCAGCCGTCCATCTCATCATCGTCATCCCCTTCCCCCACCACACGTATCCCGCCATGAGCACCACCATGTTGAGATTCGTCAGCACCGACGCCACCGCCACGCCGGGGACTCCCAGCCCCATCATCCTCACCAGCACCAGGTTCAGCGGCACGTGGAACGCCACTGCCACCAGGGAGCAGTACATCTGCGGCTTCGTCACCTTCTGCGACCTCAGGAACACCCGCAGCGGCTGCAGCAACGTGTTCGTCAACAGGTCCGGCAGAGAGTAGAGGCAGTACGTGGCCGCCATGCCCGTGATCGCTTTGTCCTGCCCCGCGAAAACCATGATCCTCTCGAGATTCAGCCACAACATGGAGATGGGTAACGCTGCGAGGATGAGGATGAGGACCATGCGCTGCAGGGAGCGAGTGAGGAGGTCCCAGTTCTTGTTGCCGTAGGCTTGGCTGCAGACGGGTTCGAGGCCCGAGGCGAGGCCGACCATGACAGAGTAGCCGGTGATGTTGGTGAACCCGATGGAGAGGGCGCCTCCCGCGAGCTCCAGGCTGCCGAGACGGCCCAGGAATACGACCGACACCGCGGCTCGGACGAACACCAGACAGTTCATGGCCGTTATGGGAAGGGCCATGCCCCAGAGCTCTCGAACTTCTTCCATTACCTGAAAGGTGATTCCATGGTTAGAGAGAAACAGAGACGGGAATGAAACAGGGAGATTGGGTTTCTGTTTTACCTGAGAAGCAGAAGGGTGCTTGTGGGAGAAGAAATCTTGGTCTTTCTCAGTTGCCATTTCTATTGCATGTGCAAAGCTTACTGTTATTTATATGACAAGAAATCTGCAAAAAGAAAAAGGTTGATTTCATCAGACAGTTTGTTAGAGAGAACCCAACAACTTGGGAATCAAATTTTCACAGACTGAATCAAGCAAGTGATTATTGGAACAAGAATCGCGTAAATTTTTTTGGGACAAGACCTACTTTTTGTTAGCTTCTCTCTCAACCCAAAAACAGGGGGTAAAGGAGCAGAACAGGAAAAGGCTTAAAATGCAGAGGAAGCAGCAGAAAGGTAGAAAACAGGGGAATTGGTTCGAGTGATTTCAGATGTCAATCAAAGCAAAAACTAGCAAAGCAAATTACAAAGTTGGGATTGCTTTTGCTTGATGTGCAATTTCACTGAATGGGGGGCAAAAAGCAGAGCAATGCACAGGGCTAATGGCGGCCGATAGCTACATAGATTCATAGACCGAAAGGGAATAGAAAATAGACTAGACCAGATTTGGACTAGACTTGGAGCAGACCTGAATCGTTGTAAGGCAGAGGAGACAGTGGGAAATCATGGAAACTAACGCTCTCTATGGGGGAGGGAGGAAAAGGGACGGACGGTACTCTGGGAGAAGCATTTCATTAATGCGGGGTACCATCACTAGTGTCGTACGCATTGAAAATATTGTGGCAAAATAAAAAGAGCCGGTCATTTTTGGGTGTTGGATGTAATACGATACCAATTTTTTTTTTTTTTTTTCTCTTCTTCAGATTTTTTAACTAATATTGTCGGGACTCGGGAGACTTAGAAGACTTTCAGTATGATACATGAACCTTTAAAATTATAAACGTGATATTTGACTGATTGATGTTGTAAAACTAACATAGAAAGTGTTTCAGAAAATGGAGAGAGCTTTGCTTCTAAGAACTTGAGAGAGAGAGAGTTTAGATGCAGATAATAAGTGTAGTATTTTCTGTTTTTCTCCTCATAACATGGATGAGAAATGGACTACATATAGTGGAAGATAGGGAACATGTAGCCTAAAGTCCTCCATAAAACAAGGACCCCTAAAGTCCTCCATAAAACAAGGATTCCTAAAGTCATCCATAAAACATGGAAATGGTAAGCCTATAACAACATAATGATTTACCCTATATCTATTTACATGATATAGCCATAATGATTTACAACACTCCCCCTTGGATATTTCATGTCAATAGTGTTGCATGGGTTGTGCGCTTCTAAGTTGTCTCATCAAAAACCTTGCCAAGTAATAAAAACCCTGTGGGAAAAAAACAACCTTGGTCGAAGGAGAAAAAGAGCACAACGCGTATGAGTGTGGAGTAGTAATATCACAGCTTCGGAGATAAGTGGAGTCTTCTTATTAGCATCATAAGTAGGTAGTATGTCTACGAGAGGGATGCATTTAGATTTGCTACACCAAAACCTTGCCCGGTAAACCCAGTGGGAGAAACTCGTGGTCGAAGGGAAAAGATGAGCAAATGCATATATGTCAAATCAAAGCATCTTCAGGATGTAGTATAAGTGGGGTGACCATTCTAAAGATGTGCCTCGTTAAAACCTTGCCAGGTAACAAAACCCAGTGGGACAAAATAACCCTGGACGAAGGACGAAAAGAGTACACGATGGTCAAGTGTATATGCTTCGGGATACTCCCCCTGATTTCGACTCCCCCTGAAAATTACATGTTAGGTAATTCAGATAGTTTACGTAGACCAATACCTTGAACATGCTTCTGGAATGTAGACTTTGGTAGTGACTTGGTAAAGAGGTCTGCACGATTATCTTCAGATCGAATCTGCTTGACTTCAATCTTCTGATGCTCCTGTTGTTGCTGATTGAAGAAGAACTTCGGTGCAATATGTTTGGTGTTGTCTCCTTTGATGAAACCCGTCTTCATCTGCTCTATGTAAGCAGCATTATCCTCGTAGATAATGGTTGGTTCATCAGTGGTGGAATGCAGTCCACATGTGCTTCGAACATGCTTTGTAACGGCTCTTAGCCATGTACATTCACATACTGCTTCTTGAAGAGCTAGTATCTCAGCATGATTCGAAGATGTAGCAACAAGTGTCTATTTCGTAGACCTCCAAGAAATTGCAGTATTCCCAATGGTAAAGACATAACCAGTTTGGGAACGTGCCTTGTGCGGGTCTGATAGATAGTCTATATCAGCATATCCAACAATGCGAGCATCATTCTGAGGATCAAGGGGGTTTGATCCATTCCTTGATGCGTAGGGATAGAATAAGCCCATATCCGTTGTACCTCTAAGGTAGCGGGAAAATGTCTTTCATGCCATTCCAGTGGCGGCGTGTTGGCGCAGAGCTATATCTAGCTAACAAGTTCACATCGAATGAGATGTCCTATCTAGGGCATTGAGCCAAGTACAATAATGCGCCTATTGCACTTAGATATGAGACTTCTGGTACCAATATCTCTTCGTTATCATCTGCAGGACGATACGGTTCTCTCTAGACTTCAGACGACCATGGGTGTGCTTGCTTTTATCCTCATTAAAGCATCTTAACATCTTCTGGATGTAATTTGGTTGATGGACCAAAATTTCATCTGCACTGTGCTCGGGCTCCAGGTCGAGACAATAATTTGTTCTCCCAAGGCCTTTCATCTCAAATTCCAACTTCAGGTGCTTTGCGGTTTCCTTGATCTCTTCAGGAGTATCGATCAAATTCATGTCATTGACATAGACCGCCACAATTCTAAACTAGGAACTTGTTTCCTTAATAAACACGCATGGGCATAGTTTATTATTCACATATCCCATCCTGATTAAATATTCACTTAGACGGTTATACCACCTCCGTCTGGATTGTTTCAATCCATAAAGTGAACGCCTCAAAACTAATGGAGAGCGTGTTCCGTGGTCTAGAACTATTTGCATCGGGTATATTAAGTTCTTCAGGAACTTTCAGGTATATTTCTGTATTATGATCCCCCTAGAGATAAGTTATGACCACATTCATAAGCTGCATATTCAGTTTTTCGGAAACTACCAAATTGATAAGGTAGTGGAACGTTATGACGTTCATTACGGGAGAATACGCGTCCTCGTAATCAATCACAGGGCGTTGAGAAAATTCTTGCGCCACTAGACGAGCTTTGTGTATCACAATCTCATTTTTCTCATTACGCTTCCTTATAAATACCCATTTAAATTCTACAGGTTTAACATGGGGAGGTGTAGGAACAACAGGTCCAAAACACCTTTCTCTTTGTCAAGGAATCTAATTTGACCTGGATTGCTTCTTTCCATTTTGGCCATTCGTCTCTACGTTGACATTATCAACGGAGCGAGGTTCGATGTCATCGCTAGTTATAATTTCGGTAGCTACCGCGAATACAAATATATCATCGATGATAATCTCATTTCGATTCCAAATCTCACTTAAGCATGCATAATTTATCGAGATTTCTCTATTCTCGAGAGTGGGTTCAAACGTTGGAGCGTCCCCCAACGTTGTCTCTTCTAGGACGGACCCATAATCTGGAATTATCTCGTGAGATGGATCAGTTGAGATCACGATGTCTAGTGGATTCGTTTGTGCTGGTTTTACCCTCTTCCGGGGATAGGAATCCTTCGAACCTAGTGGTCTACCTCACTTCTGGGCAGGGACATATGACTGGTTAGCCGCTATGGTCGTACCTCGTCCATCTGGGACGACATGTCCTACAGGGACATCTATCCTTGCAGGCACATTTGCAGCAGGTATATGTGATCTCGTCACTTTAGCTAGATCAGAGAAAGCGTCTGGCATATTTTGGGCTATACTTTGTAGATCTAGAATTCTCCACACTTCACTATCGCATTGTGCGGTTCGGGGATCGAGATGAGACATAGTGGGGACATTCCATGTCAATTCACGTCGTTCATCAGGAACGGTAACGTTCTTATCTCCCCCTAACGGCGGGAAGACTGTCTCATCAAAGTGACAATCTGTAAACTCTCCGGCATTATCAGGTCTTATGGACTTTATGGGATAATCCGAGTGGTGATCCACAATTTCATGATCTGGGCGAGAGTTTAGCAAAAGCAGCATTTTCTTGTGGACAATAGTGTAACATGTGATCACTTTGTCGATACATCAACCACAACCATGAAATATTTAAATTGTCCGCATGGTGGTTGGAAAGGTCCACAAATTTTCCTTGCATTCTGTGCAGAAAAATGGTGTGTGTATATACTAGTCTTTGCACATGATGGTCTAGAGTTTAACATTCCTAACGAGCAAGTTTGGCGTAATGTGTTACTAAACACAGGACCCTTATTCAGAAGGGGATGCCCGTGTGATAAGTTGAGGATACGGTGCATCATACTTTGACCTGGGTGTCCCAAATGGTCATGCCATAGCAAGTAGTTGCTCGAATTGGTTAGCTTCTGGCTAACAAATTTCAATTTCTCCAATATACGCTTCTGGCCGCACATTCAGAGGTTATGCAAAGATATTACACTCATTTTTCTTAGGGGTTTCAACGTGATAAATGTTGGTTCGAATATCCTTAATACTCAATAACGTTCTTCTGGAACGTGGAGAATATAAGGCCTCATTAATGGTAAATTCAGTACCATTGGACAACATAAAGTGGGCTTTGCCATAGCCCTCTATCAGGTTGGATTGGCCTGATATGGTTGTCACAGAGGTATGCATGGGCAATAAGTTTGAAACATATCTCCGATCTCGGAGTATGGTGTGCGTAATAGCACTTTTAACCAGACAACAAACTTCCCCACAGAATATGCCTATTCATTTATTTAATTCAATGGATCACATGGATGAATAAGTTTATTGAATTAAATATATTCGAATATAACCACATTTCTATAATCCAAAATAATTGAAAACATAAATCACCAAAATCCGAAGATGTTTCATTCATTAAGATGAAATAGATATGGCACAAGGGGCCAATTATACCCATGTCTTCGAGTTCTAATCCTCGGTATGTTCAGTAACTGCCTGAAAATCCATGATCTCTAGTGTGGAATCGATAGAAAATGACCATTTAATAAAGTTGGTATTTCGAGTTCTGCGACTGGCGTAATACTCATCTACTGCTTAGGCTATCGCACAACAGGTGCGGGACTAGCAGTCAATTCCTCCACATTGATAACAAAGATCATGCTGATCGATTCTGGTGGCAGCGGGTCGGACCAGTGTTCCTTTCAACTCGGGCTTGCTGAGTTATGGCATCATGGTTCCTACCACGTGGGCCTTGGCCACGTGGAGCCTGATTACATGGCCTCTTGGGCTTTGGCCAAGTGGCAGATGGTCATATGGGCTAATTTCGTTCTGCCAATCATGTCTTGCTTCAAGCAAGAAAATGGTCATTTGATGGTGAAAGTGCTCTTCTAGAGCGACCCAAAGAATCTGTGTATCCTCTTCATCGGATACTCAACTTGGAGTGTTTTCTCCATATGTTTCCTTTGAAAATTATGGCACTCATATTAAAAGCCTCAATGACGACATTGTTAGCATTGATTGTTGATCTCATCTTCTTTGCAGTTAGATGAATTATCACATCTTGAACCACTTTAGATAGTTTCTTCCAGAAACCTCCAAAGAAACAAAGTCAAGTTTGTTGAGATTTGGTATTTCTTACAGGAAAGGAACAAATAATCTTAGTGCTTTGGGTAATATCGTCCATAAGCAACTAATAGGAATTTCAGGTTCTATAACATGGTATGGAAAATCGGATTAAACATGTAAAATCTACTGGTTTTATCATGTGTGGTGAATTTATGAAGGAAACTTCAAGTTTCTTAAATGGCATTATCGAAACTACAAGTTCGATATATGTATGAACTACTGGTTCATTTAGAACTTCTAGTTCATTAGGTACCTGCATTTTCTACACATATATTCTAGTGCGAAAATTTAGACAAGTAACACAATAATATTGAATTGAGCAAATTGAAATAATCTCACAAATTGGATAAATAAAAATCACAAATTAATTGAGATATTAATTGCATGCTAGTAAAATAACATATTAATTATCACACAATTATGTGAATAAATGCTTCTGGCAATTAATTACACATATTAAATATGGTGAATCTATTTACAATATCAAATCATTTTTCCTTTTATTTGATTCTGCTGGACCAAAGGAGTAGGCTTGATAGTGAAGCCTATCGGGCTTAGTTTGCGGGCTTGTGACCCGGTCTTTCATGCGTAATTTAAATGGTGTGTGAGGCCTGCTGGGCTGCTAGGTCCCGCAGAGGGAGAGTGGGCCTGCTGGGCTCAAGCTGGTCTGCCAAGGAATGAAAAGTTATTACTCAACCCTTTTGGTAACTCTAATTAAATACGACCAGGTAAGAGTATGAGGTTTGGGTGGAGCGAGGCTCTCTTAAGTACACAGCCTCATTGTATCTTGCCTAGACATCACATCGAATTGGGTGAGCCTACTTAGAAAGATTCATAATATTTCAGTGTTGTCAAAACTACAGGTTCGATACTATATGTGAACTTCTGGTTCAATATTTATGTATGAAATTTTGGTTCAATGTTTATGTGTGACTGTGTGTGAACTTCCGGTTCGTTAAGTACCTGCATTCCGCACATATATATTCTAATGCAAAGAATTTAAGCGGGTAAAATATTTAAATTTAATATGAGCAGGTAACACCACAAAACATTATCATAATAAATAATGAAGGAAAGATGTATCATTATCACAAAGTCCAAACAAGTATTTATAGATATTTGTCACAATATACATGAATTAATAGCTAAATTAAAAAGCTATTGATTTTCCTTTTACTCATTCCATTATGCCAATTATAGTGCAAGAGAAATAAGTGTCTCTCATAGATGATTAAGTTAAACTAGATGCTTCAATAAAAGTCATAAATCGTGATTGCAGCTTCTACTGAATAGCAGTCGAAAAACAAACCAAAATCCCAACCAAAACAACCCAGAAAAATATGAAAAATTATAGAGATGCAGTAAACACACAGAGGCTCTAGCATACAAAATTTGGTGAATTTTGGAGTTGAATTACTAGTTTAAATAAATACGGGAACACAGAGGACAGAAGGTAAACTGAAACAGTAAAATCTGTTTTTGCTTGGAAAAACATACTTGGTTGTAGAGCTGGTAGATTGATGTTGATTGAATGATGAACCTCTTCTTTTCTGCAACCCAAGAGTTATTCACCTCTTCTCTTGTCGATCGGCAATCCGAATCCTAGAGCTAGTCGTGCTGATAACGTGTTGTAAAACTAACATAGAAAGTGTTTCAGAAAATGGAGAGAGCTTTGCTTCTAAGAACTTGAGAGAGAGAGAGTTTAGATGCAGATAATAAGTGTAGTATTTTCTGTTTTTCTCCTCATAACATGGATGAGAAATGGACTACATATAGTGGAAGATAGGGAACATGTAGCCTAAAGTCCTCCATAAAACAAGGACCCCTAAAGTCCTCCATAAAACAAGGATTCCTAAAGTCATCCATAAAACATGGAAAGGGTAAGCCTATAACAACATAATGATTTACCCTATATCTATTTACATGATATAGCCATAATGATTTACAACAATTGACTCATTTTTCGTATCGACGTCGTACCTCTTTTTATTTTTCGTCACAGTGCATTTTAATTCAAGCATGTAACTCACGTAAATCACTAAAGAATCACTAAATGACGCAAAAAAAATTGATTTGTCCACCATTTGTTTTTTCCCTCCAAAACACATGGTTTTGACAAATTTTGGAGGGTTTCTTCCCTCCAACTTTGACTAACCTATAACCTCTTCCCTCCAAATTGATCAATCAAGATGACCAAGTCAAATAAGATCGGTTTCACTTCAAATGGGTACATTTTCTCAATCAAAATCAAATAGTACCATATTTGGCAAATTTGCCATTTTTTTTTTTTGAAAACAGCCATGGGTCTTTCGTTAGGTTGGAGTAGTGGTCCTACTCCCTATATTATTATTAATAAGAGTTTAAGAGTACAATGAGGGGGACATAGAAAAAAAATGAAAAAAAATCAAAGGTCAATAAGATACTTCAAATTCATTGCAACATAATCAAACAAATTTTTTATAACAACAGTTCATATCAAATTTCACAAAACAGAGCAATTTTCACAAATTGTTCATTGCATCACAGTCCTACACACATGGACAAAAAAATTGGTTTTTCCTTCACTCATTTGCCTCAAAGTCGTCCCCATTCAAATTCAGTTTGAGTTGCTATTGTGCCCTTTTTGTTGCAGGGTTTTGGCTACTCTAAGTTGGAGGTTGATGCATGGTTTGTCATTTGTGAACTGGAAGCCCCTGCATTGCCACCTTGGTTGCTATTCATTGTCTTCATCTTCTTCTATGCCTTCATAGACTTGATGATTTCATCCTTCAAGCTGTTACCAGCCTGTGAAGTAAGAACTTTTGGTTCCTACATAATGAACATAACCATATACATCACAACAAACACAACTTCAACCTTAACACTTCACCAACAATTTCAACAAAAACAAAGTGAACCAAAAATTTCAACAATTCCAACAAAAACAAAAACAAACAAACAGATCACAAGAATGACAAACCTGTCGCCTCTGTCTCTTCATAGCTTGTTGGGCCATTGGAACTCACTTCACCCTGAAATGAAAAATAAAGAAGATATAATGTTAGCATTATGATAAAAAATTAATCAACACTTAACCATCAACAACCTTGGAAATTAAATGACTTACTCCTTGTGTTGCAGCTGCTACTTTTTTAGCTTTAGCGATAGGACAGCCCAATCTGTTATGTCCTTTTTTAAAGCACACATGGTAGGTCGTATTTGTGTATGTTCTTGATAGGAGCATATTAATGCAACATTTTAATGTTTAACTCCCCATATTTTGCTTAGTTATTTCCTTTACTTAATCATTTTTAATTTAGTTTCTATTTTTTAGGTACATCGGAGAAAATGACAAGGAAATGAGCTTAAAGACACATGAGAAGGATGTGAGACGTTGGAGATGACAAAGGCAAGGCACAAGGGATGCAGAAATGTGCTGAAATGAAGAAATTGAGTATTCCTGGTCCGACTAGGAATCCCAGTCAAAGTAGGAATCCTGATGAGGCTAGGAAATCTGAGGGCACTAGGAGACCATGTGACTTGAAGATGACTCAAAACTCAAGATTCTTCTAGAATACTTGGGAGTTTTCGGCAAAATGAAGAACCCTAGATATTATAGGGGTCTTGGAGGTAAAAGGAGTAATTTTTGGGGATAAATACATGATTTTCCGTGAAAATAAAAGAAGATTCAAGAAGGTGACGTTTTAAACTTATCCTGGAGAAATTCAAGGGATTACAACAAGCAGAAAGGTTGAAAACAGGTCCAGATACATTCCTTGATGTCCACATTCATTCTTGGCCGAAATTGAAGAGATAAATCAGAAATTAATAATTTAAATTCAGCAAAAATATAATCTCCCTTAAATCAAGGTGTTAATTTGGAGGCTTCTCATTGGTTGGATGACATAGCAAAGCTGACGTGGAATTAATTGATTGGTTGGAGCTATGTGGCGCAAGCATATAATTCCTAGAAATTAAATGTCACGCCCCTGATTTTTAACACAAATAAAAATCAATATATAATCCCATAATTATACATGCGTGATCGTTCAACCATCAATACCAAGTACCTGGAAACTTTTTCCCTTTAAACTACATACATATTGATGCATTGGACCCACTATATCAATATTGACCCGCCCACATAGTCATATATTACATAAGCTTACGAATTAAATTATCAACAACAAAATAAAATGTAAATGCTCATCAGAGTTTACTACATAGCGGAAGTCATAACAATGGCAAAGCCAACCAAATTTGCTTCCTACCCGTTCTACTGCCAACAAGCTACCTAAGCTTCAGCCACAATTACCCTGACCTGCAGGATTAACCCCTACACCGTTTGAATAGTGCACCGGGTTGTCACACAACAAACCCGGTAAGCTTTTGCAAGCCCGTATGAGTAACTCAAAATAACTCACACAAAATCACGGGATAAAACCCACATGTTTCAATCGAGAAACCAAATCACGCTTTGATCCCTTAAAACACAAAATAAAGGAGAACAACCCACCCTTAATTTCCTTTCAAATCGAAATAAAAGAAAGCAACTTACACCTTGGTTTCTTTTAAAACGAAACATAGAAAGCAACACACTCCTTGGTTTCTATCAAATATAACATAGAAAACAACTCACACCTTGAATTCTATCAAACGTACCATAATCGTACCATAGAAAGCAACTCACACCTTGATTTCTATCAAATATAACATAGAAAACAACTCACACCTTGAATTCTATCAAACGTACCATAATCGTACCATAGAAAGCAACTCGATCACACCTTGATTTCTATCAAATATAACATAGAAAAAAACTCACACCTTGAATTCTATCAATCATACCATAATCGTACCATAGAAAGCAACTCACACCTTGATTTCTATCAAATCGTTAATAAGGAAAACAACTTGCACCTTGTCCCCTTAAAAACCGTTAATAAGGAAGCAACTCACACTTGTTCCCTAAAAACACGTAATGTCATGAGTTATCAATAACCAGTTCCCGTTACCCCATGAATTACCTATATGGCAGACAGACTAGAGCTCTAACTGTACGTAACCACTCGTCCGGCCAAAGACGTGATTACCTGATATTCTGCCCAAGGTCATAGACCTTCATTCCTCGAACTTTTCAGTCCCTTGGAATAAAACATTAAAGGAGTCACACTTGACCCAAAATATTACACAAATCTGATACGTGCAAAAGCATCGCCAATTTAAACCCTGAAAAATGTAGTTGTTAGTATAGAATAAGCAGGGATCGTTCAAAACCGGGGATTGAGGGTGCTTACATGTGAGAAACAAATTAAAGAATAAGAATATACAAATTTACGAAAATCTTAAGAACATATACAAGTTTTTACAAAAGTTAGAATTTTACAAGTTACAAGCATGCATAAAATTAGAACAACAAAAGTTAGAGAGAACATCACATACATTCACACGAAATTAGAGAGCAAAGGAATGAGAGAAAGAACAAAAATATACAAGTATATATATACACATAGAATTCGAAAGAAAGAGAGAAAACAAGTTAGAAAAGGTTTTGGAATCCTACTCCTATTTATACACAATTTACAAATCCATATCACATAGGGAATCCATATACAACAAGGATTACTAGTTATTATCTAATTAGAATTACTTAATCTACAAGAAAACAAATTATTGACCAAGTCAAACAAGAAATCCTAAGTCAAAACTAACTCTAACTACTTTTTCTAAAAAACACCAAAGAATCCCTAAAATTTAGGAACACCTAAAAAACACAAAACAAAATCCTAAAAAACACTAAATTAATTCCTAGAAAACACTAACACATATTTACTATTCACGGAGACACTATTCACGAATTTTTAAAAACATTTTATTTTATTATTTACATGAACATGCTACCTAAAAATCTAAGTTAATTTTAATTACTTACAAATATACAAAAACACATAACATAAAAGATAGGGGGGTTTTTTTGAAGATTGAAAAACATAAATTTTCGAAAACAAATAAAAGATTAAAATCGTTTCTATACAAAGGTGGGAAAAGAAGAATTTTCGAAAATACAATTTATCAAGAACTTATCACGAATCAATGTTTCATGCATCCCTTAATCTTTATTAATCACCAAGAATGCCATCAACCAAGACACAAAGATCAAAGCAACCAATGTCCCTTTTAACTTTCTTTCTTATGTTAATCGAAATAGCAAAACACCAAATCAATTTATTTTGAAAACCCGAATACACACATACGTTGAAAATTCGTTTTCAAATCATTAAGTTCAAGAAAGAATTGATGAACATGCAATTCCAAGGGCGTCACTACTCATCATCACATGCATAATCTGATTTCCGACTCAAAGCAAGCCTTTACCACTTTTTCGAATTAGAGTTTACCAAGCATAAACCTAATTACTAGCAAGTTACATGCAAGTCATCTATGGTTTCAACCACGTCAATCATTAACATGTAATGAAGCACAAAATCAGAATATCATTCAATCAATTCGGCAATCAATCAAGACAAAGAACACTCAAAAAAAATCAAACATGAAAAGACATCAAAATTATAGTTCGAAAATAGTTTTGCATACTCAAAAGATTCAACTTACACGTAGATAATCCAAAGCAGAAAATCTATTTAACAATTACACAAAACCGTGAAGTAGATGTATGATAAGGCTTATGAACAACCCTTAGTTACGTCCCAAGGTCCAAAGCAGCTCCTTAGCACGGCAACAAGTGATGAACACGGCTATGGAGGGTGATGGCACGGCTTGCTCCTTGAAGAATTGTGAAAACCTGAAACTTGAGAGCACACAAGTGAGAATACGAAATTGTGGAGAAAGATGTTGTGTCACTTGAGACGTCAAATACACTAGGTATATATAGGAGAACGTCTCAAGGCACTCCCAATTCGTTTCTACTTGGTTTCTCCAAAGTTGTGTTGATCTAGGACTTGTTTGGCACAAAGCAGATTTCCGGCAGTCTTGACCTCAGTGCACTAAAACGGCCATAACTTCTTCTAGAAAATAGCTATCGCTAATCTGTAAAATGTACTGGAAACTAGACATCTGTAGCTTTCCAACCATATGAAGATCATAATTTTCTGAGCTCTGAGAGATTTATGACACTCCGTTGAAGTTGACTGATCTGCACAGGCAGTAATCCGAATCTGTAATGGATTTGACTTTTAAAGCACAACTTAAGTCCAACTCGGTTTTCCTTCACATCACATGCCTCTCACATGTCTTCCACGCCTTATTGAAGAATGAAACGTCAAGAACTCCCTAGAACCTTCAAGAATCTCACGGCAATTCCAATCCATACTCAACTAGAAATCCAAACTCCACATTGCTTTGAAATCCGAATTCCTTGTTGCTTTCTCTTCCATGTGCACGGCATATGACCATTCTTGAGACTTCTAGATACTTCATGAACGTTCCAAGGCTCTCCTAGTATGAGTAGAACTCCATATCCAAGTAGGTTTCCTAGTTGAATACTGCTTTCTTTTCCGAGATGCTTCTACACTCTTCCGGAACCTTCTTGAGTAATCCTTATTTCACAGGGACTCCTTATCACACTAGGTTTCCTTATCTGAGTAGAATTGGGTTTCCTTGTCCAAGTAGAACTCCTAGTCCAAGTCAGCTTCAGATTCCTACTCCAACTAGGATTCCTTCTCCTAGTCAAACTGGGAAAACTTCCATTTCTTCATTTCTTTCCATTTCTGCGCCACTTGTGCCTTCCTTAGTCACTTTTGGACTTTGAGACTCCATTTTACCTGTAAAACACTAACTAAGTTAAATTGATCAAGATAAAGGAAATAACTTAGCAAAATATAGGGTTTAAACATTATAAACGTCGCATTTTATGCTCCTATCAAAATCCCAACGCTTTTCAAAACAATTGAAATCAACATTTCCATAATCATTATTTTCCGAAAAGCCAAAAGCCAAAACAATAAATGAGCATAATCATGCCTATTGTTTTCATACACAAATTTCAATGCTTTTCAAAACAAATCGAATCAACAATTCCACAATCATTTGTTTTCCGAAAAGCCACAACACAAAACAATAAAAAGCATCATTCATGCATATTATTTTCATAAATCAACACAACCCACAAATACATATATATATTTCACGTAAATATATATATACGTAGTCATCCGCTCAGGAATGCCTACTAATACCAACTATAGTTTGCAGTTAAATCAATAACTCTCAAAACGATAAAGGTAATTCCGTTCGTAAATGAACCTTGTGAGATTACTCACCTCGAAATTCCCGCTGCGTCTTCACACCACTAGACTGCTTACAGAACGCCCTCTGTCAAGCACCTAAGGAAGTACAGCCTTGATTCAGTCAATGAAACACAATGAATAACGTTCGAAACCCTAAATAGAACCAAAATTCCCAAAGTGACGCCAATTGAGGCGAAACCACATCCGAGACCACCCAATGTCTCCGGAATACTTCTACGATCGATATGTCCAAACCACAAGTCGATCGGACGCTCGGATCCTCACGGATCGAATAAATCAATCGGTATGAAACCGTAAAAATCATAACAAATTCATACGAACTCCAAAAATTGCGTATTATATATCGAAACGCTCGTATCGACGAGTAGAAGATATATAATACCAGAAACAGTCCCTTACATGGACGGAACGCCGACCGAACGTCACCACAGACAGTGGAGCACCGCCGCTGGCCAAAACTCAATATTTCACAAAACTTCCAACATCAAAGATGTTCATCTCAGCATGCTTAACCATTTTCATAACTAGCACGAAGTCAAAATCGAAGCGTAAAGGGTCGAAAACTACCTCGCAAGCCGTGGATTACTGTTCAATCCGAGTTGAAGAAAGTTTCACGTGAATCGATCCAAACAACCACCACAAATCGATCCAGGAGGCTTCTACGAACTCACAACAAGAAGCATGAAGTCGTGGCGTCACCGGAGCTGTGTTTTCCGGCCGGGTCAGAATACCCCAAAGTTCGCCGCTTTATTGCGCAGTCACCGCCGATAATCACCGCTAGAGGACACCACAGGGAGGAGCGGACGGTGGAGACGAGCCGATCTGGAGAGTTTCGCCGCCGGAGACTGCCGAAGCTCTCCGGAAAAGCCGGGTCGGATCTCCAGGTTCGGGTCGGGTCAGACACGGGTGAGGAGAGAGAACGGAGAGTTTCAGATTTCCGGAAATGGAAAGTGAGAAAATGAAAATAGAAGTTTCCGAAAATGGAAACCTTTATTTATAGAACTTTCCCAAAACTTCCGCAGACCATAACTTTCTCATACGAACTCCGATTGACGCGTTCCGCATGTCCACGAACTCGTATTGACGCGCTCTACAACTTTCGTGAAGGAAGTTTTCGGAGAAACACAACGAATAAAAAGTCAACCTTTGCAACCCCCTAAAGTCATACTTTCCGAATAAAATTTCATCCGAAACACTTCCGCTCCATCCACGAGCCACAAAACCGTCCAATAACCATAATTTAGATTTCGAAAATTCCTCGGAAAATAAATACGAAATTCCGGGGCATCACATTAAAAGAAGGATCCAGAAGCCCCAAACGTCTCCTATATATAGATGCACCCTGCAAGCCTCATACACCACTTCACACACAACTTCACATACCACTTCACCCACCACTTCACCCACCACTTCAACACACCAATTCTTTCATTCTTTTCACACACCAAAAATTCTCTCCATTCTCTAGTCTTTAGAAACTCTGCATCTCAACCAAGGAGGAGAAGAAGTCATGCAATACATCAAGATCCTAGCCGCCATCCACCCTTGTGTAGTTCCTAGAAGATTGCTTGCTTTCAAGGATCTTCAAGTTCTTCGTCTCAAGGCTTTGTCATTCATCCTTCATGGTGTATTTAATACTTTCTTTTGTTTTCCTTTGTTTGATTCGTAGAGTTATGAGTTCTAGTTAACATGACGTTAAAGACAAAGTTTAAAACCCGTTTATATGTTTTGAAATAAGGTTGTGATTTCTATATATTGATTCCTATGTTGCTTATGTGAGATTGCTTAATTGATTTTGCTTTACAGAAAACTTTTATATGATGTGTTCTTTGGTGGCCAACTTAGGATATATGCATGTAATTGGAGCTAGATTTAAGTAAACAATTCACCTAATAGTTTTGTGAACCTATTTCACAAGTAGTAAAGGCTTTGGACAAAAGTCGAAATCAATTAAGGAGGATTGCAAATAGATGAACTTTTTCATACTATGTTGTACACTTTGGTTGACATCCTTTCTTTGTTCTTCATGCATTGAATGTGTTCTTGATTAATTAGCTAGCTTTCTAGACTATGATTGTATGTTCAATAGGATTGATTCAAGTGCTTTCACTTAGATAAATTATTCAAGGAAAATAAAAAATGGGAAATCGTTTGCTTATTAACGTTTTACATGGTCAACTTCTTTCTCATGACATAGAAAATCAACTATAGGAATTGTAATTGGATTTTTGCATGTGGATGTGGTTTTGATCTTTGTTCCTTGCGTTCCACCCTTGTATATGTATTTTACATTTTTATTTTTGTTTCTTTTAATTTTTAATTTAAAAATCTAAAACCCCCTATTTGTGTTTACTTGTATATATTTTTATTCTTTGTTTTATTTTTGTAACTAATAATTCATACTTTTTATTAGGATTAAATTCAGTTTACCTCCCTGAGGTTTGGGGGTATTTTCATGTTAGTCCCTGTCCTCTCAATTTTAACAGTTTACCCCTTGAACTCTTCAATTTTCCTAAACCGTGTCCAATTTCCCAAATTCCGTCTAAATCAAACGTTAAATCTAATGATGGGGCCCACTTTCAGGGCTAAAATGGTCATTTCATGACAAAAAAGGCAAAAAAAAAAAATATATTATTTGTTTAATGGATGAAAACCTAATTTCTGTTTTCACTTTTCATTCATCATCCCATCATAAAACCGGTTATGCAATTAAGATCAATCTTTGCGTCTACCATGTAACCACTCTAAATTACCCTCATTGTTCCACTCGCTTCGATTCTCAGCCTCCACCATTTTGAGAATACAAGCATGACCATGTGAATGAGAGCGTGGACGACGAGAACACAGTAGCTAAAACAATGAACTCCGGTAACTTTAGCAATCAATATGAACTTCACAATCTCGAAAATTCAATGGTCTTAATCTGCAATTCCACCCAACTCTTCATTTTCAAGAATTCAAGCATAACAGAATATCAAATGATTAATTCATACTCAAGGTTTCGCGTCATGGTCGGAATTGGTCAAAGAAAGACCAAAATTGCCACCGTGAACAGTAAACAGACGGTGGCCAAACCTCTGCCCAAAACTCAATTTCTTCTAAACTCAACCAAATTCAAATTCAAGCATATGCCGAGGTAGAACTCGACAAGGG
Organism: Rosa rugosa; assembly: GCF_958449725.1. Taxonomy (NCBI): domain Eukaryota; kingdom Viridiplantae; phylum Streptophyta; class Magnoliopsida; order Rosales; family Rosaceae; genus Rosa; species Rosa rugosa. The sequence goes on from NC_084822.1 coordinate 26,109,422, forward strand.
AAACAAGTTTGATACCTGAGTTGGAATCGGAGGTCGCCAGAAAACACAGAATATGGCCGGAAAACTTAAGACCTTCTTTCATTCGTTTCTCTCTCTAGGAAGCTTCTCTGAAGAAACTGAGACCACAAACATGAAGAGGACAACGAGATGAAGCCATCCATACTGGTTAGACGCCGCGAATTGGCCAGAATCAGAAAACCCGATAGAAAATCCAAAAATATGTAGGGCTTCCTCCTGCCGCCGTCGATGGATTTTCGGAGCAGAGACGACCAGGCTCCGTTTTGAACCGCCAAGAGAGGTCGAACGGTGCCGATCTGACGTCCAGGAGAGGCCGGAAAAAGGAGATGCTATCGGATCTCTGCCGCCGCCCAACCGTCCACCACAACATACCTATCTCTCTATCTCTGCCGGCGAGAAAGACGCCTTCGCATCCACCAGAATGATTATCGGAACGATCTACTCCAAGGTGATCAGCGATCGCATGGTGGAGGTCCTCAAGGCTAAGAACACCGGCGCTTTTGCTACTGGAAACGGCAACTTTAGATCTAAAACCCATTCGAAGTCACCAATTTTGACCTTCTCTTCCTCCTCTCTAATCCCTTCTCTCTCTATTTTGACCTCCGCTTTCTCCAATTCGACTCCCTCTCCCTCCAATTTGACCTCCTCCTCCTCTCTGTCCACTTAGACCTCCTCTGTCACACATCGTACCTCATCTCCGCCGTCTCCGACCTCCTCTCTCTGCCCTTGCACCTCTTCTCTCTCTGCTTCAACCTCCTCTCTCTCCCGCTCAACCTCTTCTCTCTCCTCTTCCGCCGCCATTCCTCTCAACAAAAATAAAAAATTTATCGCGAATTTCGTACCGTAATTGCTGCGTTGTGCATGGCTATTAGGACAAAACCCAGAACCCAATTTGAATTCACATTGACAATCACTATGGAACAAGGAAAAGGAAGGAGAAACAAATCAGAGGTGAAAAATTAGAGCTTTGAATTTTGAAGAAGACAAAGCAGAAAGGAAGCTCCCTATGAAGTGAAGAAGGCTGAGGTGAGTTAGATTCTGGGTTCAAGTTTGCATCTTTGGGATTTGGGGATATCAGACCCAGAGAGTCTGAGACTCTGAGCTAGCCATAAAGAGAAGATGGTGGGCAGGTATGGGTTTGTGGAGGCTAGGAGAAAAATTGGATTTGAGGGAGGCGGTGATTTTGGTAGCCGGAGATTGAAGAAGAAGAAGAAGATTGGGTCGAAGAAGAAGAAGAGGGGGTCGAATATGGTCGTGGATTTTTTTTTTTTTTTTGCCTCTTTTTCATGAAATGACAATTTTAGCCCCGAAAGTGGGCTTCTTTGTCAGACTTAACGTCCAAATTGGACGGAAAATGAGACATTGGACACGGTTGAGGAAAATTGAAGAGTTCAAGGGGTAAACTGTTAAAATTGAGAGGACAGGGACTAACATGAAAATACCCCCAAACATCAGGGGGGTAAACTGAATTTAATCCTTTTTATTAATTCTTTATTTGTTTATGCAATTATAGGTGTACCCTCAATCCCCGGCTTGAACGATCCCTACTTATTCTATATTGACAACTACATTTTGCAGGGTTAAATTGCGCGCTTGTCCTTAGCGTATCAGTTCTTAACATCCTGGTTGTAACAGGGATTGATAATGGCTGCTTTTTCTCATCTGGTTCCTTGGTTCTCTTCATTTTAGGTCTTCCAGCTTGTTTCTTGTATGAGGGAGGTGCTATAGGGTAGTCCAGAACTTCCCAATCATCCTCACCAACAATATGATGGATAATGGGATTACAAGACTCCATTTATGTGGAAGCCATCAAGTAATAATCAGAAAAAAATGTTGGCTCTACCTTTATGTTGTATAAGAAGATGTTCTCTCTGCCACCTTATTCAGAATTTTCTTAATCGTAAGACCAACCAAATCAGTCCATCCTTTTGAGCTGTCACACTTCTATTTGTCATTCTAACAATTAGATCCATCCTTATTTTCTCCAGCATGGTTAAGATGAGCTTACCCCTAGCTGGAATGATTACTGCGTTGAATGACTCACGCAAGTTATTGATTAATATGTCACACTTTGAACTTTCCCTGAAATATGCCCTACTCCAGTGCTCTGGATTCTTATCTCGAAACCATTTTCATGCCTCATCATCCAATTGTTGCATCTCATTTCATGTGCCTACTAAACCACACCTTTGTCCTATCTCTTGCTGCATCTCAAACCAGTTGTTTCTGACCATCACTTGCATGCTTGGCCTTGAAATTATTGTACATATGTCTGTCTTTAGCACTAGGAAACAGCTTAGCTATTGCAATCCCCAAGCCCTTCTGTTTATTTGTGATGTAGTTGTATGCTGAATCCCTTTCAATTTGAAGATCCTACATCAAGTACCTCAGAAACCATCTCCAAATATCAGTGTTCTTCACTTCAGCAATTGCATATGCAATGGGAAATATTGCATTGTTTCCTAGTTGACCTGGGTGCTGACCCTTGATATGATATCTATTTTGTGATGACCTGGATTTTCGTTATTTAATTATTGCAATTTATAATGGACCAAATGTACGGATTATGGGTGTTGTGCTTTATTCGTACGTCATTCCTCAAAGACGATTGACCCAACCAGTATCCGGAAACCCGACCCGGCCAGCATTCCTTTTTCCGGCGACCTCTAGTGGTGAAACCTGCCCAGATTTCTTCCTCTCCTTGTTCTAGTCCTCCCTACGGTGGTCTCTAGCAGCGATTCTCACCTAGCAGGGTGGTTTGAAGCGGCAAAGTTTGCCGGCGACTGACCCGACTGGTTCTCTTGATTTCGGCGACGGCTGGAGGTGAAACTGATCTTGTTTTGCTCGCAGTAGCCTCCTTTTTCGACCCTTGGTGGTGGTTTTGATTGATTCTTGGTGTAGCGCTGCAACTCAAGGTGAATAGTAATTTCTAACTTGTGGCGACGATCGGCAGCGAACTAGGCTGAGTTTGCTTGAACTCCAGGTATTAAAGCTGATTATCGTTGTATAAAATCCATTTTATGCGGTTAGATCTTGCTGGTTTTGAGTTTGGACTGGTGGCGCATGTGGTGCACGTACAACCATCTATGGCGGTGCGTCCGGCCATGTTTGGGGTAGTTCCTTCATTTATCATCTACTCGTCAATACAAGCATTTTGATATATGATTTATAAATTTTGGAGATCGCTTGATCATGTTAGGTTTTTTTACCGGTTTCGATTTCCTCGGTTTTTGATCTCTGAGGATCCGGCCGTTCGATCGACTTGTAGTTTTGTCATATTGATTGTAGGACTGTCCCAGAGACTTTGGGTGGTCTCGGATGAGGTTTCTCCTCGATTTGGCGTTACTCACTACTACAAAAATTGGAACAGACGACGCTATGCAATTGTCCGTCGTGTGATTGAATTTTTTTTTTTTCAAACGTCGTTTCTTTAAGAGCTGTTGTCTGACAGGGACTTAGGAATTAGTTCAGAAGACGTTTAAGAAAAAAACATTTGTGTGACGCTAAAAAAAATTGAGCGGCAAGTTTCCCACCGTGTTAGTGGTGTCAAACCCTATATGAAACCCCAAATTTTCCCCAACATATATTGATCATACGACGAGAAATAATATAACTGTGGTCTAATCAAATAGTTTGACAGAAAGGAGGGAGATTTCCCACCACCATTTTTTTTCAACTCTCCTAAGAGGGAAGTCAAATTGATAGGAGACAAATCCCAAATTTAAAATTGATGCATTCAGACCACATTGTTATAGAATTTTGTTGTGTGAGTCCTTGTAGGGCTTGTCCAAATTGATAGGATAGGGCTTGAAACCCTACATTAAGCAAAAAGATAACAGATCAACCCAAAAACCAAAAGGCTCACTCCTCACTCTCGATAGCACCTTACTCTCTCTCGACAAAAACCCAAAACCAAAACCCTTACTCTCTTCTTCGACAAAGCCCTCTCTCTTGTTGACAAACCCCGACCTTTCTCTCTCCTCGACAAACACTATCTCTTCTTCGACAAACCCCGACTAAAGCTCTCTCTCTTCGACAAACCTCCACCAAAACCTAATGGGTTATTCCATATGGGAAATAGTGAAGGCCTGTGAACTGATTGGTTTGGGATTTTCTGGTTCAGAGGCGGTAGAAAACCTAATGGATAACCTCTAGGGTTCTTTAGATCTTTTGGCAATGGTGGTTGTTGGTTTAGGCGGAGATGTGGATTTGGGATTGAAGGCAAAAATGTCAAAATTGGGGCTAAGAAGGGCGTGTCGCGCCGATATCAGCACATGCTAGACAAAATGACTCTGCCATGGCCTTGGTCTACGTCCTCCGCGTCTACCTCATCCAGGGATTCTACATTGTGTCGTACGGCTTAGGGATCTACCTCCTTAACTTGCTTATCGGCCAATGAGTGTACCCAGCCTCAGGGTATGAGATAGAGGAATCAACAGAGGCAACAACCTCAGGGACATGCGAGGATGTTCGATGTTGGTCAGCAGAATGCAGGGGTGCAAGGTACCTTATCTGCTTGAAATTATCTTGTGTAGATGAAGTGTGATTATAGTGTGTCTTATCTCTTTGTGACTGTGTAGTGATGGGTTTGCCTGATGTCTATAGTTAGACTTTTGTGTGTGGCGTCTTTTTGTGGAGCGATTTTTGAGCATTGTGTATTGCGTGTTGTATGTTTCATTATGTGGTAGCTGAAATTCTTTGCAACCCTCTGTGTGTGTGCGATATCATGTGATGATTTACGTGTGGGTTGATCGATGCTAGACCTTATCTTAAATGTGTTTTGAGACGGTAGTACATTATTGAGTAGCAATGCATACTTCGTTTCTATTGTGGTAGAAATTGCTGTGAGGGTTGGTCTATGGAAAAACTTTGTGTTGTTTTTGTGGAAGGTTGACTGTGAAGGAACTGTGTGTCGATATTTTAGTTGAAGTGATGTTGTCATTTTCAATTCTAAGAAATGCCAGTGTGTCTTTATCAATGTGTTGATGCAGATACTGTTTGAGGACAGGATTCTGAATTGTTGTGTAGTCTGTGTGCAGTGCTATAGTTAGCAGAATTGTTGTGATGTTGTGTACAGAAATGAGATTTATGAAATGTTTGTTTTACCACCAAGTGGAGTGGTAGAGTGTGCTAGTGTGGCGATATGGGGTATTGTACCTTCATTTGTGGTTTAATCTAGACATTTTTTTATTTCGAGGAGTTAAGACTGTTTTAGAAACTACAAAGAATCACTCAAAGGGAGAGTGCGGCCATTGTTGGCAGTTGAATTTCATTCTGTATGGTTGACTAGCTCAATGTCGTGTGGAGGCTTCGTGGTGAGAGCAATTCTTGTTGGGGATCGAGAATTGGTTTTGGGGATGATTTATCCGTACTGGTTGGTGTGTGGTACGTTTAAATTTCGGGATGAAATTTCTTTAAGGAGGGTAGAATGTAGTACCCCGGAAATTCATTATTATTTTCCGAGGATTTTCCGTAATTTAATTAGTGGTTGTTGGACAATTTCGTGGTTCATGGATGAGGCGGAAGTGTTTCGGACAAATTTTTATTCGAAAAGTATGGTTTTAGGGGGGGCGCAAAGGTTGACTTTTCATACATTGTGATTCTCCGAAGACTTCCTTCACAAAAGTCGTAGAGCGCATCGACACGAGTTCGTGGACATGCAGAATGCGAAAATCGGAGTTCGTATGAAGAGGTTATGGCCATCGAAAAAGTTTCCATTTTGGTTATATAGGAAAATTTCCAGAAAAATTCAAAAAAAGCCAAGTTTCCATTTTCGGAAACTTTTTCTCTCCTTCTCTCTCCCCGAACCGCGTCGCCCCTCTCCCTTCGCCGGCTAAGTTCTCTGCCGTCCAGCCACCATAGGACGCCAAATCAAGTGGGTTCTCTTCGCCTCATCCTCCTCTAGAAGTCTGTGGAAGGATTGAAGAGAAATTCGAGTTGTGGAAGGAGCTACATCGACGGGAAGAGGCTGCGACGGAGCTGAAATCGCCTCCATCGTTTCTTCCTCCTCCAGCCACCATAGCCGGTGTGTCTTGAGGGGTTTTGTAGCCCAGAGGGTGGGGAAGGTTTCTCCCAAGGTGGGTTGCGGCAATTTCACGAGTGGAGGACGAATCGAGGATTTGAAACTCTAGGGTTTCAAATCGGCCCCTTTTATTCTAAGGTAAAATTGGATCGTTTGGCTTATAATTTGACTTCGATGTAGTTGGGAAAGTTGTTGTACATGTTGTGTAGAAGATTTTTGGTTTAGGAATTTGGCCAAATTCCGAGTTAGGCTGGCGGCGGTGTTTTCCGGCAGGTTCCGGCCACCTCAGGGGTAGTTTCTGCTCCTTATGGTGATCTACTCGTCGATACGAGCATTTCAATATATAGATTGTAATTTTTGGTGATCTAATGAGTATGTTATGATTTTTACGGTTTCGAACCGTTCGATTATTCGATCCGTGAGGATTCGAGTGTTCTATTGAATTATGGTTTTGACATATTGATCGTAGAAGTATTCTGGAGACTTTGGATGATCTCCGATGTGGTTTTGCCTTGATTGGCGTCACTTTTGTGGTTTTAGTTCAAAACGGGGGTTTCAGACTTTAATCGCTTGTGTTTCGTATACTAAGTTGGGACCGTATGTGATTAGGTACTTGACAGAGTTGTGTTGAGCGGATTGGGACGATTGTGCTTATCTTGGTTAGCGTGTGAAAATGCAGCGGGATTCAGAGGTGAGTAAATCTCACGATATTCGTTATAAGCATAATTACCATATTGTCTTGGAGTTATTAGGTTAACTATGACTATAGTTGGTATTAGTGGCATTCCTGAGTGGATGACTACATATATATATATATATATATATATATATATATATATATATATATATATATATAATTTACGTGAAATATATACGTATTGGTGGCTTCGTTGTGATGTGAACAATATTTGAAATGAGTTCAGTATTGCTTGAGAATGGTGAAATTATGTATTGAGTTGTGATTGTAGAATTTCATTTGTTGAGATACCATGGGTCTAGTATGACCATCTTAATTGGTGATTTAAGATATGGTAGCTTGTGTAGGAATATATGTGTAATGAATCGATGACATCAGTGTAATGAATCTTTGTGATGATTATCATGTAAAGCTTGTGTAGGAATATCTGTGTAATGAATCGGCGAAATCTGTGTGATGATCAGTTGGATGATTGCTATCTGTACGTGTGATGACCGACGAAATCTGTGGATGATTAGTTGGATGAATGCTATCTGTGTGATGACCGGAGGAATCTGTGTGATGATCAGTTGGATGATGGCTATCTGTGTGATGACCGGTGAAATCTGTGTGATGACTGCTCTGTAGCGGAGTTGAATTGTTATTAAGTTAACAACAATCGAGAGGACTGCTGTGATGGTCGGAGCTACCTACGGATGTCAGAGTGTGTGGTTATGATGATTACTATGACTTGAATTGCTTGACTTAATGTGACCTCCTGAACTAAACTATACGCAGGGATTACTATGAATTGTTTCGCTTGTTTTGAATTGTGATTGCCTTGACTCGCCGTTGTGCGTCAAAAGATTTCCAAACATTACTTGAGGAGGTTTTGTTTGTCTAGAATTTGTGTAATTGGATGCTAGGTTAAGAATCTGAGCATGTGGTTTTAGTCACGAGTTGACCTACGTAAGCATATTATGGAAGGTTATGAAACAAATGGTTGTAGTTATGAGTTATGTGCTTATAGTTGTTTAGGTTGAGGTGACTTAAAAATATGTTTCTGCTTTATGATTTTGAGTTTACTTATACAAGCTTTCATAAGATTACCGGGTTTGTTGTGTGGCAACCTGGTGCACTATTCGATGGCACTACTACAAAAACATGATTTAAGGACATTGAAACCGTGTCATTAAATACATACAAGCTAGGACTCTTTACCTCTATCCGGGAGTCATCATAAGTCCCAAACAAGGACACTGGAAATGTGTCCTCTTATCTATACGAGGACACAGTTTATGTGTCCTAATAATAGCTTTGGACATGGTGTCCTTATATCCATAAGAGGACACCTAAATTGCATCCTTATATTATCAAATAAGTGTCCTCCTTTCTATACGAGGACACAGTTTATGTGTCCTAATAGCTTTGGACATGGTGTCCTTATATCCATAAGAGGACACCTAAATTGCATCCTTATATTATCAAATAAGTGTCATCTTTTCTATACGAGGACACACAATTTGTGTCCTAAAATGTCTGAAAATGGTGTCCTTAAATCTATGAGAGGACACAAAAACAGCACTCTCAAATGTGTCCTTTATTTTATACAAGAACACATAAATTGTGTCCTAAAAAGTCTGGAAATAGAGTCCTTAAATCTATAAGAGGACACAAAAAATACACTATCAAATGTGTCCTCTTTTGTATACAAGGACACACAAATTGTGTCCTCAAATATTTGTAAACAGAGTCCTTAAATTCATAAGAGGATACAAAAATACATTCCCATATGTGTCATGTTTCTTATACCAAGACACTTAAATTATGTCCTCAAAGTTCTAAAAATGGAGTCATTAAATTCATAAGGGAATACAATGTCATATTATAAAAATTACGCGCATAAGATTGAGTACACATCAAACAAGTCCATATCTATATAAAACATCCATCAATACATGTCTAAGACCAAAAGAAGTAGTCTGTAGAAACCACAAGTCCAACAACATAATGTACTACTACGACTGATTTGAAGCTAACTACATAATTCAAAGCTAGCTAGTTGTTGCTGCCACATATATAACTCAATTCATACCATCCAAAACAAGTAATACCTGCAAAAACAACAAGTCCAACATCCAGAATTAATGTACTAGTACTACTACTGTTTGTAAGACACATAATTCAAAGCTAGCTGTTGCGCGCTACATATATAAGTCAATTCATACTAGAAATAAGAAATATACATACTTGCATGCTAACTATGTTACTTCATCTTGGATATATCCATCAACTTGCTCCACCCACTCTACTCGAACTATATCAATCTCTTCTTAAGTGTAAGTCTCTTTTCCCTCAAACTGAATGATCAATCAATAAATATATTTATTACATTATTATATAGTGAATATTACAGTAAAAGGTTTATGACCAGATTAAGAAGTAACCTGCTAGTAAACAATCACAACTAATCAAAACATGCAAGCAGTACACAAAATTGATCTACAACTATGTCGAAACAACCAGTACACAAAACTGAGCTACAATTCTGTCACGCCCCGGATTTTGAATGATAAATTCAAATCCGAAACCTGAATAATTACAATTACAAAAAAAACAAATCTCGAAACTTCGAGTTCATTATTACAATTCACTCTCACAATATATTATAAAGCTCAAATGAGCATAACACACCTCACAACTTACAATTGTTGTAAAACTCTAACAATTGCTCTAACCGCGCGATCACCGTCCTGGTTCTCCTGTCCTGTAGGATTACCCGCTACACAATTTGAATAGTGTACCGGGAGTTGCAACAACACAAAACCCGGTAAGCTTTTTACAGCCAGTATGAGTAAACAAGAAAGAACTGTTGATTTATTAGATTTCAAGACTACCACAAACCCACGTTACTTTCTCACTCTCATATATATATATAGACACTTATGAGTTACTCTCAATTTAGCTCATAAGATCACTCACTCTCATATATATATGTAGACACTTATGAGTTACTCTCAATTTAGCTCATAAGATTTCCCAACATTTGGTAGACAGACTCATATATATATATAGACCCTTATGAGTTACTCTCAATTTCCCTCATAAGGTTACCATATATATATTGACACTTATGAGTTACTCTCAATTTCACTCATAAGGTCACTCCACATTTGGCAGACAGACTAGAGCTCTAACTGAACGTAACCACTCGTCCGGCCACAGACGTGATTACGATTTAATACTATTAATAACCACCAGCCCGGTACGAGAGCGTGATTCACTAATAGATGCCATGGTCACCTCGTGACCTAGTGATCTCCACAGATCACAACAATTTATTGTTCCTCAACAATAAAACTCAACACCTCTCACAATATATTGTTTCTCAACAATAAACTCAATACCTCTCACAATATATTGTTTCTCAACAATAAACTCAACACAACTCCAACAATACATATTATTTCACGTAATAATATATATACAGACATTCACACAGGAATGTCTAATACACCAACAATAGTTCATATAATTGCAAAATAAAGCAATTAAATATATTGGGTTCGTAATATGAACCACGTGAGGTTTACTCACCTCTAATCCAGCTGCGTCTTCTTAACAGCTCCATTAACAATCTCACGAATCGTCCGCCAAATAAATCCATCGATCACCTAATCCAATAATGATCTTAACTTAGCCAACAACTCAAAAGCACACATATACGGAAATCCAACGGTCGGATTCTAATTTAATGATGATCCAACGGTCAGATCGAATTTATACGATGATCCAACGGTCGGATCCTCACGGATCGCCCTTAGGATCATCCTCCAAAATTATCATTAAAGACTCAGATCTTCTTGAATCACTCTAACAAACATCTCCATAAAATTATATGAAAATCCGACGGTCAGATTCTCACGAATCGCCTTCCGAATCACTATTTCTCAATTATACGAAGATCCAACGGTCGGATCTTCGCCCGTGACCTCACAAAGTCACCGGGACAGTCATACGATCAACATATCCAAAATTGAAGCAAAACCGATGGTCAGATCTTCACAGATCGTAAACCGAAGATAAACGTAAAAACGTTAAATAGTAACGTCAAAACGAAAATCCACTATTTATCAACTTTTTTTTAACATGACCATGTTATATATCAAAACGCTCGTATGGATGCATAGATCATCGCCTAGATAATGAAAACTCGAAATATGGTCTGATGCGCCGCCACAAGCGGTGGTCAGTGGGCGGTCAACGCGGCGGTCAACCACCTCAGATGGCAAAGTGACCAACTACAAACTGGTTCAAAATGAAAGGGTGGTCGACTTTCATACCTGGAGCTAAGCCTGGTTCGGCCTAGATCGTCCTAAATCAAGCGTTGAAGTTGGATTAATCTCGTGCGTCTGATCAGATTCCAGATTGAATCAGGGACGTCGAAATCTTCAACTCGTGATCTTTCACTCCACACTCCAAATCGTCAAGCAAGGCCTATATGGGGATGATCAGGGGGAGGAGGAGATCACGAAAATGGGGAGGATCGGCCCGTGCAACGCCGGCACGGCCAAGATCCGGTCGGGTCGAATGCTAGGCTCTGGGGGGCTTCGATCCACGTCTGGGGGCAGCGGCGGTGCAAGGGGAGGCCACCAGGCGGCTGGGCGTGGCACGGCGAGTCCGGAGAGGGCCGGGTCGTGGCCGGAGGACGCCGGAGGAGGGAGATGGGTCCGGGTCGGGTCAGTCGGGTCGGCTGCGTAGGGAGGAGAGAGAACGGAGGAAACCGGGGGCCAAAATGCAAAATTTGCATTTTTTCGTCCTTAATGAATAAATCTGATATTTTTCCTATTTATAGAAAATTCCCAATTTTCAAATATTCATAACTTAATCATACGAACTCCGAATATTGCGTTCCACATGTCCACGAACTCGTATCGACGAGCTCTACAACTTTCATGAAGGAAGTTTTCCAAAATTTTGAACGTATAAAAAGTCAACTTTGTTGACCCCCTAAAAACGTTCGTTTTCGAAAATAAAATCGTTCGAACTAATTCCACAACTTTTCCAAGCTTCGTACTCGCTCCTACTATCGTGAAATCATTTCTAAAAAACCATGGAATTTAATTTGGATTTTCCGGGGTATTACAGTCTACCCTCCTTAAAGAAATTTCGTCCCGAAATTTAAGCGTAAGTCAATTCCTCTCGATTAAGGTTGACCTAACTATAGAATCTCCATCTTTTCCAAATCTGTAGTAATCTACAAAGCCACAGCCCTTGTATAAAAATACATTCCTATGGCCACTAAATCCTTTCATCACAAACGTAAACTCACACAACAACTGCTCAACAACACTCCACATCACATACACAAAATCGTCACATGGATCATCTCATAGATCCTCACATAGATCTTCACATAGATCATCACATAGATCTTCACATAGATCATCACTCTGTACTGGCATACAAGCACAGTAAACACTCCCACAAAGTGTTTCGCTACTCAATTAGCATCACGGTAAATCTCCATAGTAAAACTTAAGCATGCACCACTCTTCACAACCATAGAGATGCATCACTCAAAACAAATCATCCCCAAAAGCACGCCAATAAATTATGTCACCCAATGATGATGACTTGGGCTTGCTCAATCCTTGGGCTAAGCACTAGGGCTGGCCATTTGGGCCTGAAGAAATCGGACCATCCACATTTCGAACCGGCCCAAACCAATTTGGGTTTAACATTTGGGCCTACTATTCGGGCCGAACAATTGGGCTTACCATTTGGGCCTACCATTCGGGCCGAACAATTGGGCTTAACATTTGGGCCTACCAATCGGCCGAACCAAAAGCATTTTGAATAGGCCCAACCAATTTGGGCTTACTATTCGGCCCACAAAGTTTAGCTCGGCTACGGTATGAAATTGTACATACCGTAGGTATACCGTATATACGTATGCATACCGTACAGACCGTATATACGTATATATACCATACATACCGTATATACGTCCGTATATCAAGCATATACGAGATCCAAAAATATTTGTAGGAGGTAAGGTTCGAACTCCCGACCTCGAACACGAAGGTTTTGCTCTCAACCACTGAAGCAAGAGCTGCCTTCATTAATATATGCTCACGTGTTATATTTATTATGTCATAAGCGACATAAATAAAATAACGGGGGAGGCAAGGTTCGAAACCTCAACCTGCCGCACGAAACCTTTGTCCCCCAACCACTGGAGCACAAGCTGTGCTTAATATAATGTGTACAAATGTTATACTTATTATGTCATAAGCGAACATAATAAAAATAAACGAGAGGCAAGGTTCGAACCTCTCACCTCTTGTACAAGAGCTTTGCTCTTCAACCACTAGAGCACCAGCTGCTCTCTTTACTATCCATGCAACTCCCTTTATTTATTCTATCATAAGCGATAGAATAAAAACAAACTGTCGGTACACTCCACGTGCCACGACACGTCTCTTCCGTGATTTACGGAAAGCAAATCACTTTCGGCTAAAGCTGTCTGCCACAGCGTCTCGAGATTCCCTCGGTCCCCTTACACGCTCTCCACGCGCCAACAGCTTTTCCGTGTTTTAGGGCGACTTTAATCCAACGCGTAGAATGAATCACAGGAGTCGTCCATCCAACGGTGGAGATCCGCTCACCTCGCTCTATAAATAGGTGCATTCTGAGGGCGCAACTGTTCATTCCAAAGGAACGAAAATCTCTCCTGAGTTCCAGCCCCTCTCTCCCAACTCTTCAGCTTTCCTCTTCTTTCAAAACTCAAAACATTTCTTCTTCGATTCAATCCTTCTCTTCTGATCTTCTCTCCCATCTAGTTGATTCAATCCCATCTTTCCTCTGAACTTTCAGATCTCCAACACACCATCATCATCCTTAATCCCTTTAACAACAACTCCTTCAAACACTCGACAACTTTACTCTTCGATCTTCACATCCCCTCAACCCATCACCATGGAACCACGAACTCTGCAACTGATGGAGCTACAAACCCAACAACAAATCGAGGATGGAGGAAACAACCAAGCAGCCGGGAGTAGTGCCAACACGGATTTCTGGCGAAGCCGTGCCAGGTGGGTTCCTACTCCAGATCAAATAAGGATCCTCAGGGATCTTTACTACGACAAGGGAGTTAAGACCCCAACTACAGAGCAGATTCACGAGATCTGTCTCCAGCTGCAACAGTATGGACAGGTTGAGGGCAAGAACATTTATTTTTGGTTCCAGAATGTCAGGGCTCGAGAGAAGCAGATGAAGAGGCGCAATCAGGCTGCTCAAGTGCCCATGGGAACTAGTTCTCCTGGTACTGGTGGATCCATTGATCTCAATTTTGGGTCCACTGGTTCTACTGGTGCTGGTGGATCCATCGACATCAATTTTGGGCCAGCTGGTGGATCCATTGACATCAATTTTGGGTCCACTAGTTCTACTGATGATGGTAGATCCATTAATCTCAATTTTGGTTCCACCGATTCTACTGGTAATGAAGGATTTCTTGATTTAAATTTTGTTTCATATTCTTCCTCACCCTTCAATACTAATACCAGTACAACTCTTTTGGCACAACAGGAGGACAAACATCCCTGCAACAACGAGGAGGAGATCACCAGGAGGTTCAAACTCTTCCTCTGTTCCCCGTGCACGGCGAGGACGTCTTTGGTAACCTGAAGACTACTTCCGAGGAAGGTAGTGCACATGATTACTATTTCGGTGGCTCAGGCGGTTACAACCGTGGATCTCCAGTTTCTCTTGAGCTCAGCCTCAACCCATCCGGAGCTACTGATTAGGCTTAGTATAGCGTAGTTCCAATTTCCTTTTTGTAATAATAAATCAATAAGATAGTGTGCATGTTGTTTCTTCTTTTTGTTTAACCAACAACAACACCAAGGATCGAACCTTGGTCACCCAATACTATTTTCAAAACCATAAACAACTCTACTGCACACATCTTACATAATGATGCAATAAAAACAATCACTCAAAAAGAATCCAACAATCAATTAAGTCGCATCGAGGTCTAGCTAGTATCCTCTGAGTCAAACCAAACACAACAATTTCATCGATAGGATTAGGGATTTATAAAGCTAAACACATCCTGAGTTAGCTAGGAAAAACCCACGTTTTTAGAGTTACTCTTACAACTCTTATAGAATCTCGATAATTCCATCTATCAATTGCTTCAACAAAAACTCACCACAATTCAATCCCTAACATTTAGCGATTCAGAAATCAAATCAAACTCCATATCACATAGTAATTCACTTGAACCACTATGGATACCTAACAAAATCACTAAAATCAATATCCGAAATTGCGTTTAACTATAACACCTAAAATCAATCACCAAAGGCACACACTCTCATCCAACATCATTCACAAGAACTGATTCTAACTCTCCCAATTAATTACACCAAAATCAACTCCATTGCAAAACTTTAAGTGTCCCGCCTACTTAAACTTAAAACACACAACAACTTCAAATTCACTGCAGCCCATCTCCATACTACGATCCAAAACTTAAGAAAACTAGTTCACCACACAAAGGCCACAAAATTCAATTTCATTCACTTGAACAAAACTATATTCACAAGTCACGGTCAGGTCATCAACCCATGGTGTTCAAATGAATAAATTTCAAATCCAGTTTTCCTTATGAATCGTAACGTATCGTTCCAAAATGATGCAAGTAACATCAACCACGTATATAAGACACATCTCGCGAACTCAATTCAAATTCAGAATCACCAAAACTACTACTAATTCCAATTCTACCAACAATCTTGATTCTGAAGGAATTATAGTACTCAACGACAACCCAAAACAATGGTCTCTCATCTCTAACCATCGAGCACAAAATAAAATTCTTGTCTCGCACCTTAAACCCTGCTTAACAACTTACAAGCACAAGGAAGAAGTAACCGCAATAATTCCTTCCCTAACCGCAACACTACTCACAACTCCACATGAGTCAAGAATCTATTCAAGAACATTAGTATATCCAACTTAAAAAGGCAAAATTACCATCGATTAATACTCGTATCCACATTACAGACGAGCATAGGTCCAGACCATGCCTTCAACCAAACACTTCAACAATCAAAAGAACCTCATTTCCATAAAACAATCCTCGTTGACTTAACAGAGTTGAATCAAGAGGTTCCTATTCCTCAAGGATTGTAACTCGCGGCCACTGAACTTATTCCCATACGAACCTACAAGACAACTGTAAGGTTCTAAGTACAACCCTTTCGAATATCCATCACCTAAGGAGTATAGTATGCTTGGCTAATACTTGTATAACACTTAAAACACAGTATAAGTCAAATACAAATTCATATTAACCAAGTCAATACTATAGGGAATGTATTCACGTTCCCTAAACGACCTAGCGGCCTAAACAACTCCCAACACTCACGCATACCCAATGACTTAGCCAATACCGAAGAGCACACGATGGGGATCCGCTGCAGACGGGCCATCACTCGGAAGGTATTGACACATCACCAAATATGCACCTTACGCTCTGATACCAAACTGTCACGCCCTGGATTTTGAATGATAAATTCAAATCCGAAACCTGAATAATTACAATTACAAAAAAAACAAATCTCGAAACTTCGAGTTCATTATTACAATTCACTCTCACAATATATTATAAAGCTCAAATGAGCATAACACACCTCACAACTTACAATTGTTGTAAAACTCTAACAATTGCTCTAACCGCGCGATCACCGTCCTGTTTCTCCTGTCCTGTAGGATTACCCGCTACACAATTTGAATAGTGTACCGGGAGTTGCAACAACACAAAACCCGGTAAGCTTTTTACAGCCAGTATGAGTAAACAAGAAAGAACTGTTGATTTATTAGATTTCAAGACTACCACAAACCCACGTTACTTTCTCACTCTCATATATATATATAGACACTTATGAGTTACTCTCAATTTAGCTCATAAGATCACTCACTCTCATATATATATGTAGACACTTATGAGTTACTCTCAATTTAGCTCATAAGATTTCCCAACATTTGGTAGACAGACTCATATATATATATAGACCCTTATGAGTTACTCTCAATTTCCCTCATAAGGTTACCATATATATATTGACACTTATGAGTTACTCTCAATTTCACTCATAAGGTCACTCCACATTTGGCAGACAGACTAGAGCTCTAACTGAACGTAACCACTCGTCCGGCCACAGACGTGATTACGATTTAATACTATTAATAACCACCAGCCCGGTACGAGAGCGTGATTCACTAATAGATGCCATGGTCACCTCGTGACCTAGTGATCTCCACAGATCACAACAATTTATTGTTCCTCAACAATAAAACTCAACACCTCTCACAATATATTGTTTCTCAACAATAAACTCAATACCTCTCACAATATATTGTTTCTCAACAATAAACTCAACACAACTCCAACAATACATATTATTTCACGTAATAATATATATACAGACATTCACACAGGAATGTCTAATACACCAACAATAGTTCATATAATTGCAAAATAAAGCAATTAAATATATTGGGTTCGTAATATGAACCACGTGAGGTTTACTCACCTCTAATCCAGCTGCGTCTTCTTAACAGCTCCATTAACAATCTCACGAATCGTCCGCCAAATAAATCCATCGATCACCTAATCCAATAATGATCTTAACTTAGCCAACAACTCAAAAGCACACATATACGGAAATCCAACGGTCGGATTCTAATTTAATGATGATCCAACGGTCAGATCGAATTTATACGATGATCCAACGGTCGGATCCTCACGGATCGCCCTTAGGATCATCCTCCAAAATTATCATTAAAGACTCAGATCTTCTTGAATCACTCTAACAAACATCTCCATAAAATTATATGAAAATCCGACGGTCAGATTCTCACGAATCGCCTTCCGAATCACTATTTCTCAATTATACGAAGATCCAACGGTCGGATCTTCGCCCGTGACCTCACAAAGTCACCGGGACAGTCATACGATCAACATATCCAAAATTGAAGCAAAACCGATGGTCAGATCTTCACAGATCGTAAACCGAAGATAAACGTAAAAACGTTAAATAGTAACGTCAAAACGAAAATCCACTATTTATCAACTTTTTTTTAACATGACCATGTTATATATCAAAACGCTCGTATGGATGCATAGATCATCGCCTAGATAATGAAAACTCGAAATATGGTCTGATGCGCCGCCACAAGCGGTGGTCAGTGGGCGGTCAACGCGGCGGTCAACCACCTCAGATGGCAAAGTGACCAACTACAAACTGGTTCAAAATGAAAGGGTGGTCGACTTTCATACCTGGAGCTAAGCCTGGTTCGGCCTAGATCGTCCTAAATCAAGCGTTGAAGTTGGATTAATCTCGTGCGTCTGATCAGATTCCAGATTGAATCAGGGACGTCGAAATCTTCAACTCGTGATCTTTCACTCCACACTCCAAATCGTCAAGCAAGGCCTATATGGGGATGATCAGGGGGAGGAGGAGATCACGAAAATGGGGAGGATCGGCCCGTGCAACGCCGGCACGGCCAAGATCCGGTCGGGTCGAATGCTAGGCTCTGGGGGGCTTCGATCCACGTCTGGGGGCAGCGGCGGTGCAAGGGGAGGCCACCAGGCGGCTGGGCGTGGCACGGCGAGTCCGGAGAGGGCCGGGTCGTGGCCGGAGGACGCCGGAGGAGGGAGATGGGTCCGGGTCGGGTCAGTCGGGTCGGCTGCGTAGGGAGGAGAGAGAACGGAGGAAACCGGGGGCCAAAATGCAAAATTTGCATTTTTTCGTCCTTAATGAATAAATCTGATATTTTTCCTATTTATAGAAAATTCCCAATTTTCAAATATTCATAACTTAATCATACGAACTCCGAATATTGCGTTCCACATGTCCACGAACTCGTATCGACGAGCTCTACAACTTTCATGAAGGAAGTTTTCCAAAATTTTGAACGTATAAAAAGTCAACTTTGTTGACCCCCTAAAAACGTTCGTTTTCGAAAATAAAATCGTTCGAACTAATTCCACAACTTTTCCAAGCTTCGTACTCGCTCCTACTATCGTGAAATCATTTCTAAAAAACCATGGAATTTAATTTGGATTTTCCGGGGTATTACAAATTCATCACAACATACAACCGGTACACAAAACTGAGCTACAACTATGTCAAAACAACCGGTACACAAAACTGAGATACAACTAGTCAAAGCATACAAGCGCGCAGTACACAAAACTGAGCTAAAATTGATTAAAACAACTGGTACACAAAACTGATCGAGCTGTAACTAATTAAAACATACAACAGTTCACAAAACTAAGCTAAAACTGATCAAAACAACCAGTACACAAAATTGAGCTACAACTAATCAAAACATGCAACCATTACACAAAACTGATCTAATTAACCTTATTACCAACCACTAAAACAATATTACTAACCATATTTAAAATTGAGTTGCTTGGAGTTCAATAATTTCTTTCATGTATTTCATGACATAATATCCACACTCCACCGATCCAGGTTGTCTGGGACACTACAGAATAATTGAAGATCAATATTGCAGCGCATGTACTGGTTTACCATCAGATCAAAGGAAAACAAAAAAGTATAAATGTACCTTAACCAGATCCCAATGAACTGCTTTACGATTCTTTCTTCCCTTTTGAGCATTAAACATCGTAATTGCACTGCATCATGAAGAGCTCATTAAGAAAACAGTAAGCTAGTGATCTAATGACCACTATGGCGACAACATCAATCCAACTCCAGACCATAAATAACTTAACAAACTATAAATTAGAAAACACTCTAACATCTCATTTTATTCAATTTTTGAAATGAAGCTAGAGGACAGAATCATTACAGCTCTACGATGTTCTTCATTCCTGGATTGATGTTAATGTTACTCAATGGGTCGAAGTAATACACCAATGCAGTAAACGGGTTAATGGCAGCCAACAACCAATGATTCCTGCATTAAAAAATAAAATAAATCTCTACTTTATAGTGCATGCATCTCCTAAGAAAAATAACTATGAAATGTCGTACAACAATAAACATACCCTGTATTATAAGAAGCAAGACTCTAATCTAAGTGATAGCGCACATGATCTAGCCTCAACCTTTCCAACTTCATTAGAGATGCGGCCAGGATCCACAAATGCATACAAGTGATCCTCATCCTTCATTTTCAACAATGACCAGAGGTGTCTACGTAAAAGAAAAAAAAAGTTAATTTTTCTAAAAACAAAACCTAGCATGCGAATTATTCATTAAACATGCATGTAAATGTCTCTAACCTCATGTAGATAGAAATGCAAATGGTGGATATTGGTTGCATCAAACAAAACTGGATGATGTCGTTATTGTTTATGAATGTATTGTGGTCATTTCCAAACACACCATCTTCCATGGGGACCGACACTGCTATAGATTCATCCATTGTTCTTGCCAAACGCAGTAGAAGATGCACAGATACAAGCATCTTGTATGCTGCTTGTCTGCATGGTGTTTTACTCGAAGACTTTCGAGTGCTCATTGAGTTCTAAATATGAATTAAAATAACATGTAAATACCATATTTAACTTCTAGTGATGGAAATTATAATCGGCTTACTATATACCTCTTCATGTGACATTAAAACAAGATGTCGAGGCCAAGCAACATGAGTACCGATGACTTGCTTTACTGTAAAAATGTCACCTGACACATTTGGGATTGGGAGATAAGCATCCTCCTTGATAGACACATCAATTGAGATACGTACATTTTCTGCTCCTAGGGGCACTCCATGTTTCGGCCCATCCAACATTATTACGGTTCCCAATGCAACGATGTTATATTTGGTGTCTACTACTAGGTTGCATTTTTTTCCCTTAAAATAAATGAATTCAAATCATAAGCTTATAGTCAATGTCATTACCCGGCTGTTTAGGACCAGATATTAACATTGTTAGCATAATAAATTTTCTTTTCATACACAACCACGGTGGTAGGTTATAGGCGACCATAAGAACCGGCCAACAACTATACCTACTACTAAGAGAACCATGAGGATTGATTCCATCTGCTGAAATTGCCAATCGGAGGTTTCTAGGGTCATCCCCAAAATCTGGCCACATGTGATCTACAAGCTTCCATGAAGGAGAGTCCGCAGGATGCCGAAGTTTACCATATTCTTCTCTTTCTGTGGCATGCCATGTTAAGTTTTTTGTTGTATCCCTATTACGAAACATCCTTCTAAATCTAGGGATTGGGGGAAAATACCACAAAACCTTTGTTGGTACTTGTTTTTTCTTAACTCCACTAGAATTCTTACTAGCCTTCCATCTAGACACACCACAAGTAGGACATACAGATGCTTCTGAAGACTCCATCCTATATGGGATGCAATCATTAGAGCATGCGTGTATTTTCTCATACTCCATCCCCAAAGACCCCAATGTCTTCTTTGCTTCATACAAGGTTGAAGGCATCTCATTCATTTGTGGAAGTAGTTCTTGTAAGAATTTCAAAAATGTTGAAAAGCTTTTATTAGGCCACCGCCTTGTGCTTTCAAGTTATACAATCTGACTAGAGTTGATAACTTAGTAAACTTCACACAACCAGGATATATAGGTTTCTCGGCATCTTCTAGCAACTTCTCAAATACTTCTGGATTGCTAACAAATTCATCCTTCACAGCTTCGACCATCTCTATAGTGTTTTCCATAAAAATGCTTTCATTGTAGCTTTCCCAGATTCCATCTTTTCTTTCCAGATCTGAACTAGGAATAGGCTCTCCATCCCAATACCATGTAACGTAGCTCTGATCAATACCATAACAAATCAAATGATTTCTAACCTCCTTGATAGTCTATGGTTTAACATGTCCACATTCTAAACAAGGACAACGAATGGAACTAGGATCAGCAGCATGGTGTAGAGCAAATTCACAAAAATGATCAACCCCATTCTTGTATTCATCTGATCTTCTATCCATAGACATCCAACTTTTATCCATTTATATCTAGTATTAATACTAAGTGTCAGAAGATTTACATATATGATGCAAATACCACTAATAGTAAACTCAGGCATGTGAAGACAATCATGCAAATAAAAGCGGCCAGATCTTTGCGACTATTAATAACATGCATAATCAAATATAAAACTCTAAAAGGTAGCAGATACAAACAAGAAAAAGCAAAAGGAAGACACACTGATAGCACAATACATTCCATGCTCAAGTAAATATCCATGTATATATGTGCATCTAAATATATGTATTTATATATAAGAGATAAAACTTTCTAACCTCAGTTAAAGCAATATTTAGAGCTAGCTTTCAACACAATTGACTCAATGACTTAGAACTTTGCAGCTCTTTCCTTCCCTTACAAAACTGAACTTGAACCTCCAATCAACTTCCTAAGTACCGCAATAGCTAACAGTGAGAAATACAATCTTAAAGACCTCCCATTTTCTACCTGCAATCATCAACACAAGTATTTTTCAATTGAAACAGAAAACAAATTAAAGCAAGAACAATAGCAGCTGAAACAACTAAATCTTGTATGGGTTTTTCCTTTAAACAACTAAATGTTTTTTATGCGACTTTACAACTAATCTGTTCAGTTATTGAAGTTCTGAATGTTATCATCCTTGGTGTCGGAAAATGTTCATTGCAAAAACTGTTGTAATATAGGAAAGTGGCAAATAGTATGTGGTAGGCATATAAGCTATTAATAAGCTTCTCATTGCAGACTTTTGCACACTCCAATATGAAAACTGAAAAGTAAAACTATGTAATATTTGATGGTATTTGGACTTTAGAGGATGTCAATGAAAGGATTTATAAAAAATAAAATAAAAAAATAAATAAAAAGCATGCTGTAGAATTGTAAGTGTAAAAGTTAACATCCATTATGTATGCCTTTCCAGCATTCCCATACTTCATGATGTATGTACATGTCTCTAGATGGATGTACAGATCTTATAAAACTACAGTTCTAACAAAACCTATCCATTACTTGGTAATTATAGAACTACATTGGAATTCACTTGTTTTTCACTTTCTGATTCTTGTTCTGAAATTAGACTAGAATCAACAGACGAACAACCACATAAGCCAAAAAGAAAGCCAGAACAAAAATATTATTAATTAAATCCACACAAAAAATTAAAGCAGAATCAGAACATTTGCCAGAGGTAAACTAATGCATAATGGGGGGAAACACCAATTGGGAATGCAAGTCGATCAATATATCAGAACATTTGCCATAAGGCCAACAAATTGGGTGGAGAGTATGTTAACAAGTTACTGAAAATAGCCATATATGTGAATTCATTACCTTAACAGATATAGCAAGAACCAAGTAATCCTTTTGCAATCTCCTGGACGCCTTTCCCCCTTCATCTGTTTTCAAATGGCATAACAATACCCAGTTAAATTCATCAACACCATGTACATAGTAAAACACCATAATCTATAAAAATTAACAATCACTAAGCCTTGCAATTCTCCAATGGATATTTCTACATGAGTGCCAGGAACCAAATGTCCAAACTTTTAAACAGAGGTTTTTATATAACCTTTGTGTTATACAAGGTCTTCACAAGAAAAGCAAATTAAACCAAATGACTGACTAAAGCCCAGTACATTTTGGGATCACAAATTTGGATAAAAAAAAACTTGTGTCTAAGTCCCTTTTCTTTCATTTCTGATGCAGTCAATCAAAGTAACTCAGACAGACAACTCGCAAAGCAAACTCTCTCTCACTCCTATTTTCACTTTGCCTAGGTTTTCACATCACTAGCAAACTCAGTACTCCTAAAGTATTCTGCCTATTGTGAGTATCAACCACTAAAAAGATAAGATTCAAATCACAAGAATTGAGACAAGACTTGGTTCTTGTTGACCAGATCATCGATGAAATGTTAACAATCTTGTCTAAATGAGACTTGGTTTACTGCTCAGCTTTCAGTGCTTTACCTTTCTTTTAAGAAGCTAATAAAAAAATAAAAATAAAAACAAACATAAAGGCCATGCTTTACCTTTCTCTACAATGCATGGGCTAGAGTACACCAGAGAAGGGTTACGTACCCACAATCCCAAAATTGATTGTTGTAAGGTAAGGTGAAGCAATCCATATGTTGAAGGATTCTAGCTATAATCTCCAAGGCAGTCTAAACATTCGGTGCAGTTCTAAAAATTACGGATATATACAATGGATAAGGAATATTTATTAACCAAAATAACCAATCTGATACAGAAATTGAGGTGATGAGCATAATCTAACAATGCTAATCTGATACAAAAAGTGGCAAGAACTGAAATTCCATTAAGTTTAGATGAGAAAGTTTGATATAGGATAATTTCAAACACATTATGCCATCGATGATCTGGTCACAAGAACTGAGTCTTGTCTCAGTGACAAGATGACAAAATTTAACAATCACACATGTCATACAACATTTTAGTTCTAAAGCAAGAAACTGAACATTATCAATTGAATCCACAGAAGAAAAGCAATACATTGACCATAGATAAAATCACCAATAGGATGACATAAAATTGAATCCACATATGATGACAGAAAATCACCAAAACCATAGCTTACAATAGCTGGAAGTCACCGAGTAACAGAACCCAACAATAGCCAAAAAAAAAAAAAAAACAACAAAATTGGGATCAAGTAACCTCCAAATTCGATCGTATAATCTCACCTTGTATTGAAATTCTTCCCAGAATCTGTCAACCCAGAGATGTCTCACACCGGGTAACCTCACTACGAGTTGAACCCAATCAAATAGTAGCTGTCTCCTCCACCGAGTCAAAATAGATCGAATCTGTTTTCAGCTCCAGTTTTTTTTTTTTCCTATTACAACTAAGGAAAAGACTTCAGTACATTAATGTACCGATACATCAAGTAGACTAGTTCAATACAAAAGTAAACTAGCTCAGTACAAGGGTAGACTGACTCCATGCATAAGTAGACTAGTCTACCCATGTACCGAGCTAGTCTACCTCTATATTGAACAAGTCTACTTAATGTATCGGTACAGTAGACGATCCCTACAACTAAAAACTGGAAATAGAGTGAATGAAACATCTTTTCTCTAATTGGGGAGGGTTTCAATTGAAGAGGGAAGTCAAAAATTTGGGGAGGGAATTGAAAACGTTTTTTTTTTTTATATTTCAATTAATTGGATTATTTTAGTTTTGGTGCCCAATACTAGGACACAACATAAATGGTTTAGGGTGTCGTTAAAAGACTGTCCACCCTCTAAAAATTTGGAGGTTGACTTCGTGTGTCCTTAAAAGCCTTCAAGGACTCCACATAAATTATGTGTCCTTGTTTGGTGTCCTTGTATGTGTTTTTTTGTAGTAGTGTAGTGTAGGGGTTGATCCTGCAGGTCAGGGAAATCGTGGCTGAAGCTGAGTCCTTATAGCAGTTGATCGGGTAGGAAGCTAATTTTGAGGCTTTATTGTTGTTAAGATTTCCGCTGTGTAGTGAGCTCTGAGGAGCGGTTTCTTATTATGTTGTTAACGCAATTTAATTCGCAAACTCTGTGTAATGTAATATGTGACTCTAAAGAGCGAGTCTGTATTCACATTGTGGGTTCGGGACATAGCAAGTTGCCTTTGTTTAAAGGAAAATTTTCTGAGCTATTTTGTTCGATGTCCGAACCATCACGCCCGGAGTTTTTGTGTTTGATTGATTTTGTTCTCTTAATTGTAATTGAAATTCGGGGCGTGACAGTTTGGTATTAGAGCATAAGGTACATATTTGGTGATAATCAGTACTACTCGAGTGATGGCCCGTCTGCAGCGGTTCTCCATCTGATGCTCTTTCGTACTGGTATAATCATTGGGTATGTCGTGGTACTACGTGTGGGTCAGGGTGTAAGTCCTTTGAATTGTAGGGTTGCCTTGTAAGTTTATAGTGGAACTTGTTTAGCTTCCTTGAGTTACAGTCTTTTGAGGAATGGGAACCTCTGGATTGAACTCTGATCTAATCGTCGAGGATCGTTTTCCTGGAAATGATATCCTTTGGTATGATTGTGGTTGCTTAGTTGTTGGGATCATGGTGTTTGATCCATACTTGTATCGAAGGTTGGTATGAGTATTAACTAGTAGTAGTTGTGCCTTCCTAAGTTGAATAGGCAGACCCTGTGTGTGGTTTGAGTTTTTAAATTGTGTTATTGAGAATGCTGTGTGGTGACATCATGTTACTAGGTGATGGATCTTCAAGGAGGCAGAGCTAGGGGCCGAGGCAGACCTAGAGGTGGGGGTAGAGCCCAAGGTAGGGGCAGGATTCCTCCTGTTAAGGAGATATTTGAGGATGAGATGGAGGCATCGTACGTTGTGCAGCCTGCTCCACCTATTGTGGATATTATGGATACCACTCGTTTTTTGAAGTTGGCAAAGGAGATCTCAAGGCTGGGAGCAATCTTTTTCAAGGGAGGTACGGATCACATGTTGGTAGATCAATGGATCGAGAACATGAAGAACTACTTCGAGATGGTCGTCTGTGATGACATGGAGAAGAGGAAGATAGCCTCGTATATGCTTCAGGACGATGCACGGGTGTGGTGGAACGGCACACAAAGAATTATGGATGTGTCCACCATGACTTGGGATGAGTTTGTGGAACTCTTCAGGAAGAAGTACTTTCCACCTTCCGTGAGGGAACAGTTGGAAAGGGAATTCATCTTGCTAGTCTAAGGGGCTATGAGTGTGAGGGATTATGAGGCGAAATTCTCAAGGCTGTATCGGTTTGTGAGACAGATGGATGCTGAGAGTTTGGCTATGAAGTCTCAGCGGGGCTGAATGCTTCAATCAGGCGCGATGTCGCTGTTCTGGAACTGAAGACGGTGGAGCTCATTTTGGCTAGGGCTTTGGCCATTAAGCAGGAGAACCAAACTTTCCAGGAACAAGAGTCAGCTGAGAGGGACTCCCAAAGGAAGGGAAAGGCAATTGCTGAGAGCAGTGAGGGAACAGACAATTTGGGTGGATCCTGGAAGAGGCGGATGACTCATCAGCAGGCACCAGGTAGAGTGGCAGCTGCACCAGTTAGGGTTGGACCTGTCGGGCAGGTGGCACCCTTAACATGTTATAACTGCAAGGAGGTGGGCCATATGGCAAGGTAGTGTTTGAAGCCGAAACCGAGGACATGTTATAATTGCGGGCAGGTAAGGCATGTGGCCAATGAGTGTACCCGGCCTCAGGGTATGAGACAAAGGAATCAACAGAGGCAACAACCTCAAGTATGTATAATTTTGGGATTATATTGATTTTTAATTTTGTTTAAAAATCAGGGCGTGACATATTCAACCCAATTAAGGTTCTACATCCTTTTATCGATTCTTTCTTGCAAGCTGCTAGGCATATACACATCCTATGAAACCTTCTCACCTTTCCAACCATCTCATTCTTTATCTCTACTGTTGAACCTGGGTTACTCCTCAACAGCTCCTTGTTATAACTAGCCAGCTTGTTGTACTGCTCTATATAATGCCCATCATTCATCTCTTTACTTTGTTCTTTTCCCTTTGAAATTATCTGAACACTTACATCCAACTTGAACTTCTCCTGGATATGATTCGGAATGTCTTTTCTTGACCAATCTTCATCAACCTACAGGTCTTCTTGTACCTCCTTAGCTACTACTATGTGGTAGTTTAGGTGATGACTTGTTGCTAAGTGGGAACACTTGTGCTCATCTCTAAATGTCTTGATCACTAGAATTCTTAGACCAAATTCTGCAATGTTGCTAGCATACAACCAATACAGGCAACCCCACTGACACTTAACCTCAATCTTCTTTATTGTGTTTCTGAAACCACAAACCTCTTCTTTGGACTAGTGCACATTCCCTCACTGCTTCCTTAAGCACTTCAGAGTTTGTAAATATTGACAAACCGCAAATTTTAGGTTCTTCATATCTATCCTTCTATTCTAAAACTTCAACTTAATACTTCGCCAAGTGGGCATGGGGAGTGGATTCCCTTCTTCATCTTCTTCAGTCTCAAATTCTCTCAAGCTTTCTAGATCTTCATCTGACTTACCACCATGATCACTGCATTCACCCTTGAATTCCATGTCTTCAAACTCTTCAACAACCCTTAGATTTTCCACCTTTTCTTCAAATTAAACATCATTTTCAGAATCAACTAAATCATAATCACTGTCCACATAGAAATTAGAACCATCTGAGCTTGAATCAGTGTTCTCTACCTGCTCATAAACCTTTTCCCTTTTGTTCATGGTGCTGTACCTTGGCTTCTTAGTTTTTCTCCCCTACTTCTTGGCAGCATGTCTACCCTTCTTGCTCTTCTCAGCCTCAAATGCAAACATCTTGCCGTTCTCAGCGCCAATAAACCTCTTACCACTATGCCAAAAAAGCTATCAGACGACACACATCAGACGACAAAAGGCTGATTTTCTGTCGTCTGGATACACAGAGAAACCATACTTGTTTCATTTTGAAAATATGGTCAGATTCAGACAACACTAATATGTCTTTGTAAAAGATGAAAATATTTCATATCTAACCTTAGCAAAAAATTTGGAATTCCCTCTAGCTACATCAAGTGCTTTCCCTTTCAAAGGTCCCAAACCCTAGCTCAGAAGTCAATAGGGTGATATTCAGACAACATTTTAAGAAATTGTGTTGTCTGAATAGCTTGAGTTTGACTTTTCTTTTAAGTCTTTTTTGACATAACTGTAAAACACTACGTGTTCTCACACTCAGCAACTTTGTCTAAAACTGAGACCAAAAACTTGACAAACACTCCGTCTCTTTTTCTGCTATGCTTTCTTTGACTCCTTCAAGTCTTCTCTCTTCACTCTCTTCTCATCTGAACTCAAAACCCGGACTTTGTCAGCCCTAGTTTTCTTCGACAATCACAGAACAAACTCATCTCCATGTCAATCACTTTTTGAAACAAACACAGAGAAACCTCTCTCTCTATCACGCGTTCGCTCATGTTGATATTCAAAGTATTGATTTCATCGGTCTCTCTAAACCAACCAAACCTATTGTTTCACTATTGTTGTTAAGTCATTCAATTCACTATTATTTGATTTAGGGCTTCAATTGGATTCATTTTGGGTTTTAGGGCTTTATCTAGAATTCAATTTGGGGATTTAGGGCACCGACCACGTCGACTGTCTCACCGGTAACTCTTGCTCCGGCGACACTCGTCTCTCCAGTGGCTTGCCCGTCCACAAATGGGTGGTCGCCAGTTCAAGCTCTAGCCACCCGTTTCTCATTTACAAGAGGTTTGCTTAAATTTTAGCCATTCTCCATTAAGAACAGCTACTTCGACGAACACCCTAACTTTCAATTAGTTATATTCCCTCTCAATTTGAGTCGATTTCATTTGATCCCTTGGACATCGAATTGAGAGGTTCATTTACAAGAGGTTTGCTCAACTGGGTATTGTTTCTAACCATGTCTAAAACTTACTATCTATTTTTTTTTTCAATTGCTCTGAATATTTAATTTGTAGTTATTGTTTAGAACTCTGAATTGTTACTTTTCTTGTTCAAAGTTTGGATCTTTCTTATATAGGCATGTAGTTGTAGTTGTGGCTGTTTGAATTTGTAAGTTATTTCTAATCTGGTTCTTTGAGTTTGATATTATGATTCTGGTGTACAACTTTGAATTCTTGCATATCTTGATCAAAGGTAGGATTTTTGTTATCTAGGCATGTGGGTGTAGTTGTGGTTATTACAAATTGTGGTAAAGTTCAGGGATTTTTACGTATTTAGAGGTTGATAAATTTGGATTCTCTTTGGCTGGATTGTAGAAATTATAGACAGGCTTGTTGCTGAAGGTGTTCTATCAAAAACTGGAGAGGACATTTGTAGAATTAACAGGAAGGTCTTTTCCTCTTGTCTTTATTTCAATTTTCTTTCATTATTTCTTGATTTCAAGTCAAACTAATTTTCTTTGTGAATTAGGGTTTGGGTAGTGGCGGAGACAGGGGTCGACGGAGAGAGAGATGAAGCTTGGGGATGGGATTGGGAGTATGATTGAGCTTGAGGGAGGGACATAGAGCGAAGAAGAATTTGAATTTGGGGGTCAGGGGTCTGATTAGGGTTGGGATTTGGGAGAAGAGAGTCTGGGAAGCCATGACTGATGTAATTTTTGGTTTTCGAAGAAGGGATGAGGGGTAAGTGAAGATGAAAGTGGATGAGAAGATCAATAAGCTTGATGTTGAACTTAATAGATACAAAGAGCATATCAAAAAGACAAGACCTGGCCTCAAACCCATGAATTTTCTGCCCTCTCTGTAAGTTTACATCCATTTAATTTGTTAAAGGATAGTGTTTTTTTGTTTTCGTCATGGTGAATTGGATTGGTTGACTTTTGTGTCTTCTGGGTTTTCTTTGATGATTTTGTTTGGTAGACTTCAATATTTGCAGCTGGGGATAGTGCTGCATATCATAGAACAACTGTTTTTGGAAATTATATAGTGATTATAGCGTGATTGATTGATTGAATTGAGAGATTTCTTTAATCTTGTGCAATCTATGTTACGTCCCGAACCCAAATTTACCCGTTTACTAGTCATTTGGACGGTAAACGACAACTACTTTCACTTTTATTGTCGTTTCGATACTTTTAGGGGGCCCTAAAAGTTGACTTTTTATTCGGGTCAAAATTTGAGAAAATGTTCTTCATGAAAGTTGTAGGGGACGTTAAACCGAGCGCGTGCATACGTGGTACGTAAAAATCGGAGTTCGTATGCGAAAGTTATAAGCGAAAAGGTAGAAGTTACTGTTCATGATAAGTAGTATAAATTTGAAAAGTTACTGTGGAGGCCGGTAATTTTTCTTTTTTCTCCCTCTCTCCTCCTCCCCGCGTTTTTCTCTCTCTCTCCTCGTCGCTCTGCAACTTCGGCCACTTTCCTTTTCCGGCCACCTGGCAGTGCATGGCGGGTACCGGCGGACTCGTCTCCGCTCCCTCTAGGCGCCTGTGGTGGTGTTTTGCGGTGGCTCGGCCCGAGGAGCTTGGATTTGAGCCGTGAAGTTCACTGTAGCAATTTGGAGTTTCGTCGATTTCCGGCGATTCCGGCCGTCTCCGGCCACCAAACCGGCGTCGAAGGTTCGGTTTTTGCCAAGGATCATTTTCCCCCTAGCCTTGAGCCATGATTTGCAGTGTAGAGGAAGAATCGACGATTGGAAGATTACGGTCACTATTCACAATTTGAGTTCAAGCTTCTCCTTAATTGTTGAGGTACTTCCGCTCATTTTCTGACTTGGTCACAGTTGAAAGAATTATTGGGTCCGTTGAGTAGGTGCTGCTGCCAAAGTTTGGTGGCCATCGGAGCTGGTGGCGGTGGCGGCGGCGCCGCCACTGTGGGCGGCGGTAGCGGCGGCTAGGGTAGCTTTTTAATTTCATTTTCTGGCTAGTTAAATTCTATAATTATCATAGAGCTTGTATGTGAAGTTTGGTGAATTTTGGAGGAGTTTGGAATTATTTGTGAATTTCCGAAGTTTGAAGTTTTGTGATGGAATTGTGGGAAATCCGGCCGTTGGATTTCCCTCGTTTTCATTGTGGAATATGTAGATTGAGGAATTGGTGTTGTGGAAGAGATTTGGGTGGAATTTGAGAAGTATTGGAGATAGAGATTTTCGGGTTTCGTTTAGGTTCGTATTTATTTTATCGGATTGCCGTTTACGGAAATATAATTGTGTACAGGGCAATGTTGCGAGCTACGGCTAGATGAAGGGACTCGTTTGCGTGGTCGCCAACTAGTACTGTGAGTGGACGTTTGTTTTTAAATAATGATGCATGCGTTTATTTTCTTGAATTAATGCTTTACCTAATTAATATATTACTTTCGAGCATACGAATGGATTTCGGAAATTTATTTCGATTTATCACGTGGATTTGCTTTCAATAATGATTTTCATGAAGTAATTATGATTTATTCCGGTTATGAATTTCGGTTATTAATTTGTTATGCTCGGATTCGAATTTATAATTGATGTTGAATTTGGATGAATTATTTTTCCGAGGTGATTTCCGGAATTAATTATATTTCTATTCGTTGTTTTGAGATTTCTGGAAAGCTTTTCGAAATGGGATTTCGATGCAGTTATTTCTTATTTATCTATCGACTTTCGGTTTTGGCATTGGGAATGCCTTGTTGATGATCTAATTATTTTCTTAGCGTGTGGGACACGCTGTTGATTTATACGACGTTTTACGAGAATTTCTGGGTGCGGTTGGGAATCGTACCCGCGTTTTTCTTTATTCGTGGGACATGGGGAAGCCTTATGGATTTATTGGTTTTGAATGGTTTTTACCCGCCATACCTGGGTCGTCATATTTATTGCTAGCTAGCCTATTAGTACTCCTCCCTGCTTACTATGTGTTTGTGGGTGAGTAAGAGCAGAGCATGGGATGCTCCAGAGTGTGGGACACTCCGACCCGAGCCTGGGAGGCTCCCTTCTTTCGTATGGTGAAACTTCTTCCCCATATTTTATCGTTGCTTGACTAGCGGGGCTAGTCCGATTTTCACTGTAGCCAGCGGGGCTGGTCTTATCTTTTTGAGAAACGAGATTTCGGTTTTATGATATATTTTTCGAATGTTTTGACTAGCGAGGCTAGTCGGTTTACCGTTTTGAAATCCTTAGATTTAAAGCTAAATGTGTTTTACCATTTGTGCATGCATCGAGGTTTTTAATGAAATAAATGTGGGAAAGTATGAAATCCTTTTTCTTTTAAATTGTTTATTTTTGTCCACTCACGCTAACGTTTTTCGTCTACTTTCCCCTGGGCCTTTCGGTTTCTAATGCCCAGTTTGCAGGCGCTATTAGTTGAGGTCGGGCGTACATGGATCGAGGCATAGTTGACGAATAGCTTCCGCACTTCTTTGTTTGGCTCTGATCTATTGTTGGTTACTATTTTGGGTAGTCCACTTTAGGGGTGACTCGACCAATTCTCGGTAGAGTTATCTCTAAGGTGGGCCCCGCAGGGCCACCTCGGATTTCAGGGTGAAATTCGGGGCGGGTCCTGTCAATCTATATCACTCTCCCTGTTGAAAAAGTCTCATCTTTCTCTTCTGGGTTCCTCAATTCATATATAATTTCCTTGTGCCTTGTTTCTTTTTATGTATATGTGTATTGGTTATTTTTAATTGGCTTATTGGGTAGGTGAGTTTAGCTCCCTTGATCATTTGTGAGAATTTCAGATATGTTGTAGTTTTGTGTAATTGTTGCTATGGGATTTATGATATTGGTGGATTATATGTTTGTGGTTTCGTATAATAAGAGTGACGATTTGGGAAGACCTCAATTTTGAATTTATTTTGGATGCCTAGGATGATTTATTGATACCTTTGGCGTAAACCTGGAAGAACTCAATTAGTAGTTGTAGAAGTATGTTTCTAATTTTTTTAGAATATCAACTATGCTTTGGATATTATCTGTTGAGTTCTTGTTGAGTTTACCCTTCCATATATTCTTTAAATATAACTAATCCAATCTTAAACTGTTCAGCCATTAGAGGAGCTTCTTTATCGAAGTCAAGATCTTGTTACATCTATGAATCTCAAGGAACTTCGGAATTTTGAACACTATAATCAATGATATGTTGATCGTGAACAATTGTCAAGTTGTCATGTCATAACTGTAGGTCTTCTTTAGGAACCAAAGCAAAAGTTACATGGAAATCACCATTCTTATTAATTAACTCAGCAAGTCAGCATCATAGTAACCCTTTTCACTATAAAGGGTTTCCATGCTATTGTTCAGATGTGGAAGTTGACCCTACAGATGTAAGGGTCTTGATGTTGCCTGGTAAGTTCTATCTACAGTCATTTGTGACATCACTTCATAAACTTGGACTCATTCTAATGTGTTAAAACTGATGGACCAGGAAAATGAAAGCTGAAAAACAGGGATACTATACCCTGGTAAGCAACACTTTTCTAGTATGCTGATCGAAATTGATAAGCTAGTATCCTTTTCTTGTGCTGTACAGTTGCTTTTGCCTGGTAGAATTGAGTCTTACTTTGGGGTAACATTTAATCGACTTTTTTCATTAGCTATATATGAAGCTTCGAAACTTCAAGTTTAAGTTTTTCGTCAACTATATATGAAGCTTCCAAACTTTGGGGTAACTTTTAATGGACTTTTTTTCTTTATCAGTTGGGATTCTTATGGTTTACTGATATCTAGGTTTAAGGTTTAGTGTGGTTAATGTTTTCACTTCATTCTCATGGTGCTCACTTCATTCTTGTGACAACAGATGAGAATGCTATCACTAATGCAATGGATATTTTCCAAAACCCAACATAAGTTCCCCTCCAGAAAGTGTTGCAGGCTGCTCGACTTGACTTAATTTGACTGAATGCTCTCTGTATAGTGGCTCAATGAGGGTAATATCGCAAGTAATGATGCTCAAGTTAGAGTTTTGACATCGAAAAGTTCACTTGCCTGAATCGCTTCTCCTTTGAGTGCCATTGGTCTGTAAATGTGAGTACCCTATAGATACCTTTTTTTTAATTATTAATCTGAAGTAAGGTTATTCTTTACCATTTCGCTCAATGTTGGCTTTGTTGTTTATTGGCAGAACACCTCTGTTCTGAAGTAAGGTTATTCTTTACCATTTCGCTCAATGTTGGCTTTGTTGTTTATTGGCAGAACACCTCTGTTAGTCCCGATGGTAAGCTGCTCACAGTACTTGGTGATAGTGCAAACTGTTTGATAGATGATGTTCAGTATGGAAAAGTTTGTCGCATTACTATTTCTATGAAACTGGTATAGCAATACAACTAGCTAGTTCTTTTATTGACTTGTCTCTATTAGAAATTCTTCCTTCATTGAGCATTTGAACTTGTCTGCAGATCCAGATTAGTAGATATGGGCCATTTTGAATTGATGCTCATGATTAGGTTTGTGTATATGAGACAATGGTGGATTAATGGAAATTGCAATGAATGATTTTGGATGTGGATTTTATGGTTTCATGAATGGGCAATTTTAATTTTCAGAATGCATGCATACCAATTGTAACAGGGATTACTAATATGTGTTATCTCACATTGCAAGCTACAACAAAAGCACACCAAAATGTGTGGTTGCAGCTGCACAAAAACAACACAAAAATCAATTAGAAGTTTATTGTCCTTTTGGCATTGGGGTACAACAGAAAATTGTAGTCTAAATGGCAAAACAACAACAGAAGTTAGATGAAAATGTTGGTTAAAGTGTATACAACAACAAATAAGTGTGGTTGGACTTAACCAAAGACTATATAAAAGACATACAATTTGTGGTCTCTTTTATATTCAGACCACAAATATTTGTCGTGTTAATAATCTCAAACGATAGAAATCTGTCTTGCAAATATGCTTCACACAATAGAATTTATATTAGAATATCGTTGTTTTGTTTCTCATACAACACAAAACTGTTGTGTTACTGCTTTTAAAGATACATATCATATTGGTCTCGAAATGCAAAACTCAGCAGACGACACAAGACTTTTATTTGTTTTTATCGTCTGAAAAATCAGACGACAGAAGTGTTCTGTCGTCTGATACCCCCAAGACACGACACCGTACTAGATGACAGATTTCAGTTCATTCAGACGACAGAACAGTTCTGTCAACTAATGGACTTTTTGGCATAGTGTACGTACTCTTGCCTTTGTTGCTTTCAACCTTCTTAGAATAAGCAACCTCTTGAGTCAAACTTGAGTCAGCTACTTGAGCACATGGTTCTTCAAATTCAAAACTTGGTTCAGGTACTTGAACACTTGGTTCTTCAAATTCAACTCTTGGTTTAGGTACTTGAACAATTGGTTCTTCCAATTCAGCTTTGACTTGACTTGTTTCTTTTTCACTTTGACTTGTTTCAGGTCCTTCAGTACTTGGTTAAGCAGATTGCATAGCTT
The DNA here is from genome assembly GCF_958449725.1 of Rosa rugosa. Lineage (NCBI taxonomy): Eukaryota > Viridiplantae > Streptophyta > Magnoliopsida > Rosales > Rosaceae > Rosa > Rosa rugosa. The sequence continues at coordinate 26,145,083 of NC_084822.1, forward strand.
CCTTTGTTGTTTCAGTTGCCTTCTTTGGACCGCAGTGCTTCTTTGCTATATGCTTAGATCTAGGGCTCCCAATGACCATATTGTAAAATCCACTAAATACCTCTGAGAACCCTCCATTTGCTCTATATTACAATTTTGGCCCTGTTCAATATTGTCATTTGCTTCCTTTCTTAGCTCACTTTGGATTCCCCCAACTTGTGATGCAAACAAGTCAGGCTGTCACTAATAGGGTTGAGCATATAAAACCGAAGTACCGAACCCGACCCGAGCCCATACCGAAAACAACTAAAACGGGCCAATATTAAAAACATAAAAATTTACTGTTGGGCCGGCCCGTACCGAACAGAACAAACGGGACGGGCCTTGGTTGCCAGTTTCCAAGTCCCGTTTGGGCCTGGCCCGTACCAATTTATATAAATATAATATATTATCTTTCTCACTTCGTGCGCCTCCTACTTTCTTTCTTTCTTATCCTTCTCTCCCCCCCCCCCCCTCCATCTTCACCTCTATCCGGCACTCTCTCACTCACCCTTTATTCCTTCCACCTCTCTCTCTCTCTCTCTCTCTCTCTCTCTCTCCCTCCCTCCCTCCCTCCCTCCCTCCCTCCATCTTCACCTTTCTTTGGCTCTCTGACTCTCTCGGTCTCTCCCCCTCACCCTTTATTCAGTCTCTCTTTCCTCACCCTTTATTCAGCCTCTCTTTTTCGAAGACATCACCACACCACTGCACTCCGGCATCCACAGCCCACCACCATCTTCAGTCAAGCTTGGTGGCACCACAATCTTCGCACCACCCACAAGGAACGCCTCCCAGATCTGTTCCCATCGATTTTAATTATCTTTTTTAAGATTTGAGTTTTGTCAATGTACATACTAGGGAAGTCTCAACTAAGTTTGGCACTATCGGCTGGGCCCCATCGGTACTCCCATGTACTATGCCATGGGCCGGGTTCACGACCCACCATGGCGGAGCTCATTTGGGATGCCACCCCGGGCACCCAGGGCCCTGGGCAAGGCCAGCACAGCCCAACTATTTACACAACAGGAGGACTGATATGGCATCAGAAGAACAACTTGTGTCCCACATCGAAGATGGGGGAGACTCCTTTCACATGCTCGAGTATAAGGGCATTAGCACAACCACCTTTTACGGGTAATAACTCCTTTGTCCACTATTTACTTGATACACATCTATATTAGTTTCTCACTCAAGCATCGGCGAGGCGTAAACCGTCAGGTACGGTTTACCCCTCTAAGCGTTTGTTCTCGATATAGGGTTTAGGAGTTGGATCGGTACCCCAGACGGTATAGCATTCTGTGTGAGGTACCCGGAGAAAGCCACCAGAAACAGTCAATTTATGCATGTAATTTTTTCTTTTCTTGAGATCTAGGTTTGTAAAAGTTGAGATCTAGCTTTGTAAAAATTGATATTTGAGTTGTATATGGATTTCAATAGTCTATGCCTTTTTATATAGGTGATGCTGGTTTTGCTTGCTTTGTTTTCATTTAGTTGGCTGTAATTCATGGCTAGAGCCAAGATAGACTCCTTCCAGATGCTCGCTCGAGAGCACGATCATATTTTTTTAATTAAAAAAAAAAAACTTAATGGGCCCGGGCCCGAACCGAACCTGTTCGGTTTCGGTACCATCGGTACTAACTTTGAAAAATCAAAATCCCGTCCCAGGCCGTACCGAAATATATTTTCGGTATCGGGCTCCATATTAGCACAAAATCGGCCCGTCCCGGCCCGTGCCCAGCCCTAGTCACTAAGACCAGTAAAAGTGCCTTGACTTGGCTACACACCCCTCCCCCCCCCCCCCCCCCCCTTTTCCTCCTCCCCCCACCACTAGTTATGTACAAACTGATTTGCCTTGACTTGAGTGGAATGAGCTTGGTCATCTCTATTGCATTTGCATCATTCCTAACTGGCATCCATCTCTCATTCCAAGAAGTCCTAGGGATCTTAAAGTAGTATGAAATTGGCTTCTCCCTGTACCCAAGATCCCGAGCTATGTTCCCAAACTTTGTCCATGAAATCTTATGAGGATCTAGACCATCTAGCCAAATTTTCCCACCATCCTTGTTGAACCCTAGCCACTCTATAGTTCTTGGTACCATCAGGCATCTTGTCAAAGTAACCACCATGGTGTATAAATAGTCTGGAATTGAAAATGAAAAAGAAGAACATTAATCCACCTATCATCAAACATCAAAGCCCTAAAAATTCCAAAAAAAGCAATGCATACATCAAAACCCTAAAATCTACATATATAATCGAAGTCCCATAATCAAAACCCTAAACAAACAATAAAAAATAGTTATGGCTATTCAAACTCGAAGGATCCAATGTCAAACAACTAAATGACAAAGAGAATACTAATTTTCAATACATGGACCACTCCCAATTGGAAATTTGAAAATTTGGCCACAAATCCCTAAACGCTAAAAAACAATACCCTTCTTAATCGAAACCCTAATCTGGTTTACCATAATCTAAACCCAGAAAACCATGTCTTTGACCATGTGCGACCATGTATTTGAAATTAAAGAGGATTGGGAACTTACTATTTTCATTTCGAGGTCCAGATTCTTTGAAAAACCTCCACATCTTCGCCATTAATCACTTTTTGTCAGGAATCAAATCGTATCAAATCCTTTTAAGAAAGGTTGATTCACTTTTATCGAAATTTTTGGTTTTGGAGCAAGAGTTTGGGAATGATTTAGGTCGTTTTTTTCTTTTAAGTGCTGTGAGTTTGGAGGGAATTGAGATTTTTATTGAGATTAGGGCTGCTTTGAGTGAAAAAGTCTTATTTGACCAGATTTTGTTACTCACGTGGTTAGAATTGACGGCACCGTGACGGAAAATGGATGGAGATATGACATTAATACGAAAAAATGAGTCCAGGTATCACATTGATAGCTTTGAAAGTTCAGGTATCATCATGAAAGTACTCTAAGTTTCTAGTACGAGTCGATGCAGCACGTGCTACACATCCACAACTACAATCTGATCCGCAATGTCATGGCGACCTCTGACCTCCAGTATGAGCTTCTCAAGCTCTTGCCCAATGTGTCCTCAACAATCTTCGCTCCCACCGACACCTCCCTCTTCGCGTTAAGATTTTAGGAATAGGTTTGTCTAATAGTAGCTTTATTATTCCTTAGAAGTAACTTTCTTGATTGTTGGCAATAGATTTTAGGATGTTTAGCAGCAGCTTTTTTGTTTGGGAAGCAGTTTTGACAGTAGCTCTTTTCATGTTTGGCAATAGATTTTGTGTTCTTTGCTAGCAACTTTCTTGTTCATTGCCGGTACTTTTTTTAAGATGTATGGCGATAGCTTTTATATTTCGACAACATAGCTTTTTAGATTTTGGCAAGTCTTTTTTGTTGTCTAAAGCTTTTCTCATTTTTCTTTCTTACAATTTAAAAAAAAAATATACAAAAGCTCATACTTGATGCAGGAAGTAAAATGACAAAAGAGAAAGTAAATTGAGACAAAAGAAAATGTTAGATTTTGATAAGGAATGGAGTATGAAAGTATTTGAGTGACAATAGCTTTTGGTGTTGGTAAATTGGTGACAGATTGACAATAGCTTTCAATGTTGGATATTGATTATATTTGCGATAACATGGTTTATGTAATCTGAATCCAGTTTACATTTGACATAAAGTATTTTTTTTTATTGTTGGTGAATAACTATGAATGAACTTAAAATTGAGTTGCTAGATTGACAATAGTTGTCAATGTTATTATAGTACTGTCATTTTTCAGATGACCGCCATTGATGTTTCTTGTTGTGATGCTCTATGACACTACAATAACCACATTTCATAGGCATTATTTTGCCACCTTCAACACCAAACTTCATTTCAACATTTCTTGGTTTGCCGGATGATCTCTTAGTAATGGAGGCTTCACAAAACCAGCTGAGTTTGACACATCTTCATACTTCACAGCATTAGTCAAAGGCTCAATTCTGCTACCATGTGCAAACATGGATCCTATGATGCAATATTTCTCTGAGCCAGTGTTTCGCGACTTTGTGGGAGACTCTTCTAAATAACCTTGTTCCTCTTATGTTCCAAAATGACATTCTTATGGTTGGAATTGCTGTGGTTACTCACAACAAGGTTTTTTCTTGGCACAAACCACCTTCTTTAATACTCAGGTTTCAATGGATGTCATTTGCCTTATAGATACTAGGATAGATGAGAACCCAACTTCTAAATTAGTACATAAGCTTCATTTTTTGTAATTTTGGATGTGTTCCTGCAAATGGACAAAGTGGTGGTTTGTTAGGGTTATGGAATAGAAGCCTTTATAATATTTCTGTGATTGATGCGGATTATCGTTATGTTCATTGTCTCTTTACTAGTACTCAAAATGCTGATCTGTGGTTCATTACTTTCTTATATATGTATCCTCAAAAAGAAAAACAAGCTAGTTAGCTTATGGAATAATCTGTTAGCTTTAAAACCACCTCAAAACAAGTCTTGGTTAATAATGGGGGATTTAATTATATTATTTCTCTTGATGAAAAGATTGGTGGAGTTAGAACTGCTAATAGATTCATGATTAATTTTAGAGCTTTTCATAATAATGCAAGGCTTATTTCTCTACATTTTACTGGTAACATGCCTAGTGCAATAATCAATAGGAGAAAACTAGAATTTATGAAAGATTGGATAGAGTAGTAGCTAATAGTACCGCTTTGTCTATGTTTCCGCATATTTCTCTTACTAATTCTATTCATGATAATGATCATGGTTCTATTTGCTTATCTTTTAATCCTACTAATATTAGGAAAAAAAGAAATCCTTCAAACTTGAGGCTATGTGGTTCATCATCCTCATTTTCTTTTTATTGTTAATAAAACGTGGCTTATTTCTACTGTAGGTAATGCAATTCAAAGTTTTGTTGCTAAGACTGCAGCTTTTCAATTTTTTGCTAAAGGTTGCAATTTTTCAGTTTTTAGTAACCTTTTTTAAAGAATGAAAGATCTGCATAACAAATTACAAGATATTCAAGTACTTCGGAATATTTTCCATAATTTTGCTAGTGACTTCTTTATCAGGTGATATGCTAAAAGTAGCACATAATTTAACCCTGCAAAATGTAGTTGTCAGTATAGAATAAGTAGGGATCGTTCAAGCCGGGGATTGAGGGTACACCTGTAATTGCATAAACAAATACAGAATTAAAATATGTATAAAGTATTAATTACAAATTATATACAAAAGAAACAAGAAATTAAAAATAAGGGGTTTTAGGATTTTGAAATTGAAAATTAAAATAAATAATACAAAGAAAATGTAATAACACATATACAATGGTGGAACGCAAGGAACAAAGATCAAAACCACAATCATATGAATGAAATCCAATTACAACTCGTATAGTTGATTATCTAAGTCATGAGAGAGAAATTGACCATGTGAAACGTTAAAAGCAAACGATTTCCCATATTTTACTTTTCTTAATTAATTAATCTAAGTGAAAGCACCTAAATTAATCCTATCAAACATGCAATCTGTCACGCCCCGAATTTTGAATAATTAAATTCAAATTCGAAACGCGATAACTTAACAAGCACAAGAAAAACACATAGAAACTTTTTCATTTAAATTAAGCAACAAAACAAACTGAGCTCACAATGTCAATACCGACTCATTCTTTAGAGTCACATATTACATTACAGATAGTTTACAAATCAAACTGAATGACAATTCAATAAGTAAACACACCCACCACAACTCACTACACAGTGGAAGACTTAAAACTAAGAGTACCATTCGACGTCCACGCTACCCAACGCACACTTCAGCTTCGACGACGATTAATCGATATTCTAACCTGCACAAAAACCCCTACACTATAGAATAGTGCACCGGGATTGAACAAAACAAACCCGGTAAGCTTTTTAAGCCTGTATGAGTAAACTCAAATAAAGTGACTCACGTCACGCATGCTTATAATTTCTCAACTCGTGAGAAGAATTAAAGCAACAATATTTAATTTCACAAAACACGACCAAACATCAAGTTCATATCATATCATCTCCACGACAAATCACACTCACTTCCCCTCAACATAAAGCATTTGTCAAAACGATAACCTCACAACTCCTTCACAACTCACTACAAGTCTCAAACCACAACCGCACTTACAATTGAATTAAGTAAAATCAGTAATCCCTGCATGGAAACTTAGTTCAGGAGATCACATTAAAAACAAACAATAGAAATCATATAAATCCCTGCATGGAGTTTAGTTCAGGAATTTACATTAAAACAAACAATACAAAAAGTGGTAATCCCTGCATATAACTTAGTTCAGGAGATTACATTAACACAAACAATTCAAAAGACAGTAATCCCTGCATATAACTTAGTTCAGGAGATTACATAAAATTCAACAATTAGAAGGAAAAGGAAAATAAATGAAGAAGTCAAACAACTCACACTAAAGTCAATGATCACCCATCAACTCCAAACTAAAGTCGATAGTCGATGTTCACCCATCGACTTCAAATAAATCATCTCACAACAACCCACAACCTTTACACAAAATCATCACATAATATTGTTTCCTCATCTCCAACAGCCTCAAACAATATTTGGAATGAATAATTTATAAAACTATAGTTGGTATTAGTGGTCATTCCTGCGTGAATGACTACGTATATATATATTTACGTGGAATATATATATTGGATGGTGTGACATTGGTGAAGTTGTGTTTGAGAGTGTGAGTAAATATATTGTAGTACCAAAGTGGTGACCAAAGTGGCGATAGTTTATACAGTAGTACCAAAGTGGCGATGGTTTATATTGTAGTACCAAAGTGGTGACCAAAGTGGCGATAATTGATGTAATATGTGACTCTAAAGAATGAGTCGGTATTGACATTGTGAGCTCAGTTTGTTTTGTTGCTTAATTTAAATGAAAAAGTTTCTATGTGTTTTTCTTGTGCTTGTTAAGTTATCGCATTTCGGATTTGAATTTAATTATTCAAAATTCGGGGCGTGACACAATCATAGTCTAAAAAGTTAGCTAATCAAAACATGTTCAACACATTAAGAACAAAGAAAGGATGTCAACTTGAGTGCACAACCTAGTATGAATAAGTTCATCTACTTGCAATCCTCCTCAATTGATTTCGACTTTTGTCCAAAGCCTTTACTACTTATGATTTAGGTTCACAAAACTATTAGGTGAATTATTTACCTAAATCTAGCTCCAATTACATGCATATATCCTAAGTTGGCCACCAAAGAACACATACATATAAAAGTTTTCTGTAATCCAAAATCAATTAAGCAATCTCACATAAGCAACATAGAAATCAACATAAAGAAATCGCAATTTTACTTCAAAACATATACATGGGCTTTAAACTTTGCCCTTAACGTATATGTTAACTAGAATTCATGGTTCTACGAATTCAAAACAAAGAAAACCAAAAGAGGTTACAAGGAAAAAGATTGAATTACACCGTGAAGAGAGTGGATGATGAAGAGCTTGAGACGTTGAACTTTGAATCTTGAAAGCAATGCTTCAATATCACGTCACAAGGTGAAAGGATGGCGGCTAGGGAGGCTCACGACTTCTTCTTCTTCTCCTCTTTGCTTGAAGACGCTGAACTCTGAAGACTAGAGAATGAAGAGAATTTTTGACGTTGAGAAAAGAATGAAAGAATGAATGAATGAGGCTTGCAGGGTGCATCTATATATAGGAGATGTCTAGGGCTTCTGGATCCTTCTTTTAATTTCTATCAATTATCTGATTGATCCACACAGCTCCAACCAATCAGATAAATCCATGTCAGCAATCTTGTGTCATCCAACCAATGAGAAGCCTTTAAAATTGCACCTTGATTCTAGGGAGATAATAGTTGCTGAATTTAAATGAATATTTTCAGATTTTATCCCCCAAAATTCGTCCAAAAAGGGGTGTGAGCAACAAGCAACGTATCTGGACTTGTTTCCATCCTTTCTGCATGTTGTAATCCCTTAAAACTCTCCAATGATGATGCCAAACCCTTCTAGAAGCCTCTAGGACGTCCCATGTGCAATATTATCTGAAATATGAAGCCTAAATTCGGCCATGGGCTTCCCGATGTGATTTGGGCCTCAAAACAGAAATTCCCGTCAAAAGTCCAATTCGCGAGCAGCTTGATCTTCCTGTACTAAATTGGCCATAACTTCTTCTAGAAAAATGATATTGATAAGCCGTAAAAAGCTCTGGAAACTAGACATTCGAGGATTTCCATCAATATAAAGATCTTTATCTAGTTGTTTTTTACCTGCTCTCAATGCTCTGTCGAAGTTGACTGACTTGCACAGGCAAATTTCCTGATTTGGACTTTCATGCGTTTTTTCTCCTAGTGCACTCAGGTTTCCTCACCCCATCAGAATTCCTTATGTCTTCAGGACTCCTAGTGTTCTTGATCCTTCCGGAATGTTCTTTTGCTTTCCTAGATCAACTGGGACTCCTTGTGTCACTAGGATTCCTTCTTTAAGTGGGTTTCCTAGTCGGACCAGGATTTCCTGGCTGGACTAGGAAAACTTCATTTCAGCATCCCTTGTGCCTTGCCTCTATCATTTCCATCGTTCCCTTCCTTCTCATGTGGTGACCCGGGAGGGGGGTCCCACAGCGCCGCGATTCCGAGCCAATGAGAAACCGACATGTCACGAATGGCATCCCGATAACTCATTAACCCGAAAACGCAAGGCCTTTTGGGTTTGGACTGTTGGTTCACAAAACACTTTCTTGGACAAGTCATTCTAGCAACCTAACAACACATTTTCAAAAGCGGAATTCGAAATGGGCTAAGAGTTTTGGGCTTGCGATCGGAGCCCAATTTGGAAAATAAAACTGATCCGTAAGTAACGACAAGTATGGGAGACGCGCCCCAGGGTTACGGGTCTCCCGGAATTTTTGTAAACGAGTAGGAAATAAATAAATAAATAAAAAGTAAATAAATAAGTTACTACAAAATCCGATTGAGGACCAAAACCTTCTTTTGATAAAACTAAAGAGAAATGCGCCAAGTCGTGCCATGTGCCTCCCCTGTACGCTTCCCGACCACATGCTCGAAACCTGCACACTATAGTAGGGGTGAGCTTTCGTCCTCGCATGCCCAGTAGGGGCCGACCCAACCATGCTAGGTTTGAAAAATAATATACTTGAAAATATTTACTACATAATATTGTGCACGTTTATTGAAAAATGCTTTAAGAAAAGTGGCAACCACAAACATTTGTTTTCTTTCATAAAACATGTGCAGTATGCTTCACACACTTGGAGCTCCGAGATACTTACCTGCCGACTAAAGTAAAATAAATCGGTGACCGACCTGGTTCGTCCTGAGTACGAGAACCAGCCAACTACTCTGTAGTCTTTGTGACTACAAGTAGCGAAAGTGTCCATTTCCTGGCTCTGAGTCTCCTATGACTGGTTCACTGTCTGTATTTACCTTTCCTTGACAAACATAGGAGCACAGCCCCCTCCGGAGGTTCACGGTTTTCGACACCGTGGGATCCCTAGGAATCAACGCGTCTAGGTCCCATTCACTTTCAGGTCACAAACATACAAAGGGTACAGTATCTCAACATGCAAGTCTAGCCTCGGTTTTCGCAATCAACAATTATCAGCTCTGAAAACACATGTATCACGAGGCATCGACTGATGAACAACCAAAAACGTTCTTGCAGGCAACATACTATCATAGTATAGCATTCCACATATACTGAAAAGCCTCTAACAAGGAAGGGACAGCTCACCCTACCTGGATATGCTGGCGTATTCCACGCTCTGACGCTTTCCGCTTAAGCTTCCTTAACGATCGTGTTTCCTAAACCATTACTTAGTTTGTAAGTAATTATCCAGGTAAACATCATGATCAACTTTAAGTAATCGCGCACGCTAAATCCTTTTTATTTCAATGAGGCCATTAATTACTTCTTTTAACCTTTACCAATTTGGGAAACCAACTTCTTTCTTAAAAAGGAAAAACGTCTTTATTGCTCCGCTAAACTATCGCCAATCCGAGCGACCAAAGTCGAGTCGATCCTCACACTTTACGAGGTCGGTCAACCCTGGTCAACTCTCGGAGTTGACTTTTGACCGTTGACTTTGACTTCTGACTTTTGACCAAGTATTCCCTTATTTACCATTATTTCTTATTTATTAAAAATAAATAAGTAAATAATTATAAATAAAATTTTACTTTTCCCTTTTACCCAATTACTTCTCCTTTTTCACATTTTTACTTTTACCAAGACTTTTACCTCCACACTTTCACTTATACCTTTTACCTCCTTTTTACCGAATTTACCTTTACTTTCACCTTCTTCACTTTTTACCACTTTACCAAGGTAAAACTCATTTAATTCAACTTTTACTCTTTTCTTCATTTTCTTCCAAAAATAAAGCCATTTCTTTTCTTCTTCCTTTTCTTTTTCTTTTGGCCAAAATAACACAACAACAATCACCAAATCTTCAACACCAATTTCCAATCCTTTGAAAATTAGATAAATAAAATCCTACTAATTAAACTCTCTTCAAAACTCTATTTTTCACAATTTTTTCAACAACAACAATATCTCAACAAAATCAAAATCAACCAAATAAATTCCAAAAATTCTAGGGTTTGTCCAAAACCCATTCCTTACCCTTTCTTCTTCAAAACTCACGGCCTAAGCTTCCTCCATGGCCTTCTTCACCTACAAATCCGTCCATCATCAATACCACAACCAAAAATTGCGAAACAAGGTTGCATGGATAGATCCTTACCACAAATCCTTGTCAAACCCATAGCCTAGCTTGATGGTTCAAGGAGAAATCGGGTTCATGCAAACAAAATCACAAACCCAAATCAAAAACTCGGATTTAGGAAGAAAGATATATAGATCGAAGGAATATAGGCTAGATTAGGATGGAAAATACCTTGATTTGAGCTTGGAAAGAAAAAATCACAAAAGCCCCAATTTTAGCTTCGGGTTCTAGGGTTTTTGGGGGATTAAATGGCTAAATTTCATGATTTTGGTTGGAGAAATGGAAAGAGGGAAGGAAGAGGAGAAAATCTGGAAATTTTGGTTGAAATCCGGATTCCAGCGACGGCGGCGACCGGCGGCGGCGATTTCCGGCGACCGGGTAGAGAGAGAGGCTCTCGGTAGAGAGAGAAAGCTGATGGAGAAAATGAGGGAAGTGGCTAGGGTTTGAGAGGGATGTGTTCCTTAAATACCTCTCCCAAATTTAATTGTGAAAAGTCGAATCTGCCCCTCCTTTTGGGCCAAGTGGGCTTGGGCTGCTCCAACTTTCTTTTTCTCTTAATTTCCTCAAGCCCAATCCGAAAATTACATCTCCAAACATCCTTATTTCTCCGACACTTCACCGAATCCTTTCGGGAAAATTTTCCGGGCTTGTCCTAAGCCTCAATACTTTAAAAATACTTTTCTAGACCCAAATTGGATTTTCTCTAATTTCTTAATCCTTTTAATGGCCTCATAATCTTAATCTAATCTCGAATACATTCGTACATTACGAATACGTAATTTCATACGTTATGCGACAAATTAAAATAACAAGAAAAAGTACGAAGTTAAAATGTTCTCCTTTCAAATTTGCTTCGGCGATCTTTTTGCTGCAATGAACTTTAGTACCTTCTAGGCCCAAATGAAAGGACTTTGGCCCAAACTTAAATTGTCAACCCAGTAGGTGGTCTCGACACCAAAACAATTTCCAAAATCGATTTCTTCACTTAAATCACCTTGCGAAAATCTTATTGACGAAAAATTACCTTCTAAAAATTAAACAAAATTTTCGGGGGCTCACATCTTCTCCATTTGCCTTTAAGCTCATTTCTTCTCCATTTGCTCCAAGGTACCTACTTTATTAAAATTGATTTATTTAAGGAAATAACTAAGTAAAATATGAGGAAATAACATTTAAAACATCGCATTAAAATGCTCCTATCATCAGGATGAAGAGAACTTTTGGGCTCAAAGAGCAAGAATCAAATGGCTTCAATTGGGTGATAAAAATACAAAAAAAAAAAATTCAAACCCATGCTTTGATTAGAAAAAAGAAAAATCTGATTTTGTTAAAGGAAAAGCACATTATGTGCCTTCGTCAAAGTAACTGACGAATAGGGAATCAAGAAATTGCAATCACATCACAATCAGCATTTACTATCATTATTGTAATCGATGTTTATTGATGTTTCCGTTGTAATTCTATCCCTATATAAAGAGACTATGAAATGAAATTAGTAGACCAATTTCAATCTCATTATACTTTTACATGTTATCAGCATGCTCAGAGCAAATAGCCAAAAAGGAAAAAAGCCCTAGCTTCGAAAAAAAAAAAAAAAAAAAAAAAAACCAAAACCCTAGAAGAAATTTTTTCTTTTCTACGGCCACCCAACCAAAACCCTAGAAAAAAATTTTTCTTCTTCCGGCCACTAAGACCAGGCCTAGCCTAGCCTAGCTCTGCACGCCGCCTGCTCCCCTGTACACAACACTGGCCTCCCCTGCACACAGCACCTAGCCTAGCTCTGCAAACGCATCGACCTCCCCTCCCAGCTGCCAACCAATCCCAGCGGCCACCGATCCCAGCAGCCGCTTCGGTGACACTGATCCAAGCAGCACGCGCACCCGCCTGCGCAACACAGCCCCATCCAGACAGCCTCTATCTCGATCTGGCGGCCTTCCCACTCGATCCCAGCCCACCAGGCCGCGCGCTGCAACCTTCAGCCTCGAGCCTTGCGCACGGCTCCAGCCCCCGTGCGCCTTGTGGTAGCAACCTCGCGCTTCGTAGCCCCACAGCCGGCCAGCCCCTGCACCTCGGCCCCGCGCCCAACACCATCGCTGTAGATAGCCACCATCTGCAAACCAGAAACAGACTAAAAAAAAAAAGGGTGACCCGGCGAAAAGAAAGGACAAGGCCCAAAGAAAAAAAAAACAAAGGAAGCAGGCCCTGCGGCCCAACAAAAACAAGAAGCAAGCCTGCGGCCCAGAAAAAAAAAAAAAAAAAAGAACAAGGCCTGTGGCCCACTGCTGAAAAGTGAGAGGAAGCAGCCCAGTTTTTCTCAAACCCAAAAACATCGCTACGCACGCCTACATCAACACTCGCGTGCGCTAGGATCGTTTTGTTTTTCTCGAAACCAAGTATGTTCTCTTTTATTTATTTAAATTTCATACTCCGGTATATTTAATTGTTTATAATTAAAACTTTTGAGCATGTTTAGTTAGATAATATTGATCCTTTTAAGCATGTCTTGTTATTTATGTTTTATATGATTATCTTTAAGCATGATTATATATTTTACTGTTTATATTTTTTGTAAAATTTCAAGCATGTTATGCGAATTTTATTTACGCCTATATAATTATTCCTAAGCATGCCTTTATATTATGCCATTTTATTATTCGAAAAATTTTGAGCATAGTATATTATTACTGTTATTATGTGTAGCATATGTTGCGTTATATATTATTTGTGAAATTTGAGCATGTCTGTAATTTATGTTAATACCTTTTATAATTGTTTTATTTAGCATGCTATATATATCATAGCATCAAAAAATATGACCTTTACGAATCTTGGTCTTGAAATCTAATTCATATTTTTAGAAAATAATTCACGTGGATGTCTTTACGACTGCGTAATTTATATCTTCTCTCTTGTTTATGTAGATGGCTGATCCAACTCGACCTAAATTTGACATTTTGGACTCAGAAGGACTTGAGTACCACCGTTGGGTTTTCGATGTAGAAACTGCCTTTGTGGCAAAAGACTACACTGCCACCATTACTGACCCCAAAGACGATGTACCGTCTAATAAGGTGAAAGCAAATGCCTTAATGTTTCTGAGGCGACATATTGATCCTAGCCTACGCTGGGAGTACCTTCAGTTGAAGACACCCATAGAACTGTGGGATGCCCTTAAGGGACGTTTTGGGAACATTCATGACACTTTGCTCCCAGAACTGACCGTTTAGTGGAATGAAATCCACTTACTTGACTACAAAAGGGTCAATGACTTCAACAATGATATGTTGCGCCTCATGGCACGTCTCAATTTCTGTGGAAGGGAACTCACAGAAAATGATATGATCAAAAAAACTCTTTCCACCTTTCCTACTTCAGCACTTATACTAGCGAACTAGTATAGGCTGGAGTATGACACCAAAAGAATCACAACCTTCAATAAGCTGATCAACCTACTGGAAGTGGCTGAGAGGCATAATGAGGTTCTCTTGAACAACAATGCCAGGCTCATTGGGACAAAGAAAATTCTCGAGGCTAATTATGGCAAAGTGAAAGGTGGAAAGAACCCCTAGTGGCAAGGGACGTGGGGGTCGTGGTATGGGCCGTGGAGGCCCTCCCAATGTATGGCGCAGAGATGGTGGTGCTAGCCCTAGTGGTCATGGAAACAAGGTGCAAAGGGCACCTAAGAATCCTTCAGTCAAACAACAAAGAGTTGGCAATGAACCATTGGGCATTGGTACAAGAACTGCCAAGCAAGTAACAGAGTAGCAACCAATTACAAGAGGTATAGGGAGTCTAAAGGACAAGAGGCTCACTTTATGGAAGGAGGCCATGACCCAGACGTCAACCAATTGCAGACTTCAATGGCAACGAGGAACTGGCCCAGTCAATGGATGCACTAGAATTTGACTAACCTGCTTTATTTATTTTATTTTCCAAAGACAGTTGTGAAGGCATAATGCCTCATTTTTAATTTGACTATTCCTTGGTCTTAAAGTTTATTTCAAAAACCACATGGTGTGGTGTGTTGGTCGAGCGGCCTAGTCTGGAACCCCCAGGTCTAGCGTTCGAATCCCAGATCCACCCCGTGGCCAGCAGATTTGAGGGACCTAGGTTGATTAAACACCAAAGGTTCGTGCGTCTGCGGTGCAGTGATTAGTTCGGCTACGCTGGGATACACTGCATGAGGGTGTGTGTGTGGTTACTACTGTCGTCCAAACCTAAAAAAAAAAAAAAATTATTTCAATAATTGTTTGATGAATTAGATTTTTGAACAAGACCTTGATTTGATTATCGTTGGCTTATCAATAAAATTCGGATTTTACTCTGAAGCATTGAATTTATTCAATTTTATTTACTACACATATATACATGGTTCAAAATAGCACTATAAAGATGTAAAGCAATACATCTAGAGAAAAAAATTATTAGAATGAATTACCATTCTACCTAAAATAGAAATACTCTAAAGAATATGAGATATATTTTCGGATTAATTAATAATACCTCCCATTTACTTGTAGGAATGAGTCGAGGCGAACTTGAGTGCTTAGTTGATAGTGGGACTACCCACACCATATTAAGGAATAGGCAATTATTCATTAAATTAAGCCTATAATTCCTCTGTGACAACGATGATTGGATCATCACAAGTAATAAAAGGGCGAGGAACTGCAAAATTTTTGCTGCCTAACGGCACAATGTTTAAAGTCACAGACGCTCTGTATGCACCAAGAGCTAATTGAACCTTGTTAAGTTTCAAAGATATTCGTGCCAACGGTTATCATGTAGAAACACACTGTGAGAATGGAACTGAATACCTTTATATTAATTACCTCTAATGAATGTGGAAGGAAACGCATTTTAGAGAAACTAATGAGTCAATCTAGTGGACTGTACCTCACTACTATTCGAATCATTGAATCCTATGTTGTCACCAACAATGAAATGTGGGACACTTACTCATACAGGCTTTGGCATAACCGCCTAGGGCACCCTAGTCGTGACATGATGATCCGTATTTTAAAGAACTCACACGGACATCGCTTCTTTCGAGTGAAAAATAAAATGGGACACAAATCCGCCACACTGCAAGGTGTCGGTCCTAGTATTGCTCAAATGCAGCCATTGCCTTATGAAGTACCAGAAGCACTACCTCCTTCCCATTATGCCTCATTGACTATTTCAAAGGCACATCACTCGTTTTGCAAAGCCTGCTCTTTAGCAAAAACAGGATCGAGACCTTCCTATGCTAAAGATACAAAACAAAACATTCCATTCTTGCAAAGGATACAAGGAGATATCTGTTGACCTATCCATCCAAAATGCGGACCATTCAAGTACTTTATGGTTCTGGTGGATGCTTCGACACGCTGGTCACATGTCGCATTATAGTTCACAAGAAATGCTACATTTGCAAAACTCCTAACACAGATTATACGTTTAAGGGCTCACCACTCTGATCACCCTATCAAGTCTATAAGGCTTGATAACGCTGGAGAGTTTACATCAAAAGCATTTGATGATTATTGCATGTCTATTGGGATCGATGTAGAGCATCATATACCCCATGTGCATACACAAAATGGTCTTTCAGAAGCCACCATCGAAAGGCTACAGATGGTGGCTAGGGCATTGGTTATGCGCACCAACCCGCCTATATCTGCCTGGGGTTATGCAATATTGCACGCAGCTTTACTTATTCATTTCAGACCCATAGCTAGCCGACCATTTTCTGCGTACCAGTTGGTAACTAGATATGAGCCTGACATTTCACACTTACGCATATTTGGTTGTGCAGCATATATGCCTATTGCGCTCCCACAGCGCACAAAAATGGGTCCTCAGAGACGATTAAGTATTTATGTTGGATACGAATCTCCAACAATTATCCGCTATTTAGAACCCTTGACAGGCGATCTCTTTACCGCTAGATTTGCGGATTGACACTTTGATGAGGCAGTCTTCCCGTCGTTAGGGGGAGATAGGAAAAATGATTTTCCAAGGGAACGACAGAAATTGTCATGGTTTGTCCCCACTCTGTCCCATTTTGATCCCCGCACTTCACAATGTGAAAGTGAAGTGAAAAGAATAATCGATCTTCAAAACATAGCGGATTCGATACCTGATGCGTTTACTGATATCGTAAAAGTGACGAGATCACATATACCAGCTGTAAATGTGCCTGCAAGGTTAGAAGTCCCCAACAAGGGCACGGCGCCGCAGAGAGAGGCGCTGCAACCACACGTAGTGGAGGTGTGGTTGAGACCGTGGCTCCCCAAAGGAAGAGGGGGAGGCCACTTTGTTCGATTGACACTCACCCAAGGAAGAAGAGGGCGAGTAAGGTACAAACCAATTCATTAGTCATCAATGTAGAGAATCCCTCTCATGAGATTGTCTCTGATTATAGTTATGTCCATGAATCAATACTGGAGGACGCTCCGATGTTGAAAATGATTCCAGAAAACAAAGAAATCTCAATGGATTATAAGAGTATGAGTTGATGGAAAGATCTTCCATACACATTGATGATATATTTGCATACACTGTTGCTCAAGAAATCATAGAGCACGATGATATCGAACCAAGCTCTGTTGCAGAATGTCAACAAAGACCAGATTGGCCTAAATGGAAAGAAGCAATCCAGGCAGAATTAGATTCTCTGACAAAGAGACAAGTATTTGGCCCGGTAGTGCTAACCCCACCAAGTGTAAAGCCTGTAGGACATAAATGGGTCTTTGTTAGAAAGTGTAATGAGAATAATAAAGTCTTGAGGTACAAGGCTCGCCTTGTGGCGCAAGGTTTCTCACAACGCCCTGGAATTGACTACGAGGAGACATACTCTCCCGTAATGGACGTTATAACATTCTGCTACTTAGTTAGCTTGGTAGTTTCCGAATGACTGGAAATGCAGCTCATGGATGTGGTTACTGCATATCTCTATGGGGATCTTAATTCAGATATATATATATATATATATCACTACTAGAATTTTGGCCTTTGACATCGGCCAAAAACTGATGTTAAAAAAAATCGTCCGATGTCTTAGTGCAAACCCAGACATCGGTTTTTAGCCGATGTTAAAAATAACTCTAGACATCAGTTTCTTATAATTTCTCGATGTATAAAATGACTCCAGACATCGGTTGGTTTATAAAAAACTGATTTCGTTTCCTCTTGTGACATCGTTTTACAAAAGAAATTGATTTATATATCAATATTAGACATTTGTTCTATAGATAGAACTGATGTTCTTAGTCATTTATGACATCAGTTTGTTATATTAAGTTGTTGAGTTTTTGTTCTTTTTGCTTCAATTTCTAATTTAAAAGTGGTTTGCTTCTTATGTGCATAAATCAGTTTCTTCACTAGAAAATTATCACAATAAGAATATAAGTGGTAACCAAAAGAAAATTCTCATTAATACTATTTCTGATAAAAAGAGTACAAAGAGTAGGGAGAAGGGGACATATGGCCTATACTTCTCCATATACAAAACAAAAGTAGCAGTTTGTTATAAGATAAAAATACTTGTAACTTGAATTTCCAGTCCTTGGTGTAGCTGCAAATGAACCTAGCAAAAACAAGTGCCAATGAGTTGAGAACTAGTTTCACAGATATCCACTTAAATTGCAACTTCAAATCACAAAAAGTAATTAAAGTAGAGGGCAATGACTTAACAGTATCATTGATCTATAGCTAAAATATATAGTACATGGGTGACAAAGGCCAAAGTCCACACCTGCATTGTTTGAGTGTGAATACATAGGCTACGTAAAAGCCTAATCTTAGTGGCTTTGAATGATAATATTTGAAGTTCTGCATTACCATCCATGGAAACCATGGAATTATATCTTTCCTGCAGACAAAATCTAACTATTAGTCATGAATAGCATAAATAATAATTATGATGATGGTTACTAATGATTGGTGAAGTATTAGTAAACTGAGAGTTTTATCTGATAAGAAACATAAACCATTATTTAAGGAAGAAAATAGTAGAAAGCAAGATGGAGACGAAGGCCTCCAGGAACAACAGAAACCATCTCCTGCAACAGCCTCCCATAATTCCTTACCACTCTAGATCACTTATCATATCAAATTTCGTACTTACAGGAAGCTGATCACTAAAATAGTACACAAAGAATATTGAATTCAGAGTAAAGTTCCACAAGTTAAATGGGATTGATATCACATCGCAATACTCAAGCAAGTCTTGTTTTCAACTTTAGGAGTTTCCAATGGCAAAGAAAAATTGACAACTTCCCAAAAGAAAAAGAAAAACATGTTGTGGAAGAAATTGCTCATAACTTTCATTTCGCACCTTAGGAGATCCAAATAAACAGATTCGGTCAAGTTTGCACAGTCAAGCCAGAGCTTTTTAAATGTTGACAGTATCAAGAAGATAATAGCGTGGGATAAACACATAATTGCATACATCATACATATATACTGAAACCTTCCATGAAATTTTCACATAATTACTGCATCTGCGCACCTACATTGAAGGTTGGAGGTTACCCAAATGATACGCATCCATAAGAACCCTGAAAGAAATAGATTTCATCAGGAAAAAGTCTTCGCGCAGCACCAACATCAACTTAATAAGCATGATAATGTTAGAATCTAAACAAGAATACAGAACAGAATCCTAATGCAAGTTGCATATCAGCTTAAGTCTTTAGGCCAATCATTAAACTTTTAGGACAAGAAGTAGGTGAACTGGAAGCAGTGAAGCGATGAAAGTGGAGACATTTTCCGGGAAAGGTAGAATTTTTTAAGAAAGCTGGGGAAAATGGAGAGGGCAAGTTGAGATGGTTCTTGGGTAAAGCATAGAGGTACTCATAATCAAACGATGGTACTCATAATCACCTTTGCATCAGTTCTGCATACATGCTAGTTGCAGCATCTGCAAGTTTGTAAAAGACATTTCATCAAAATTATTTAGCAAAAGTAATCAACGATAGAATGTTGAGGCTAGGAAAGGGGGACTTATTATAAGAAATCAATATTAGAATAAAACTAATTTTCATAGATTTTAAGGTACTCACACTGAGATGCAATTTTTGTAGTTGTCATCTTCAAGTCTCGTCTAACTACAAGAACCTGTCATGAACAAATTGAACAAATCACATTAAGTAGCAAGTAAAACTACCAAATGTCAGAAACACACAACTGCCCAGAAAAGTAGAAACTAAGCTGCTTGGAGTACTAACCAAAATCTTGACTCTCTATATGTGCACCCATAAAACATACAGAACACAGTAATTTTTGTTTGATAAAACTTTCATAGAGATATCAGAAGACCATATTGTAATCCCATAACTTATGGTATTTCCCACTTAGGATACAATTAAACAACAATCAATCTACAACATAAAGATAATTCAAAGCAATTAGTCTATAGGTTAAAAACAATTAAACATATAGACAATTCAAAGCAATACAATAAACTAGTTTCTAACTTTCTGTATAAGAGAACAGTTTAACAAATGACAACAATTTAAAGTAACAATCAGTCTCATTCATAACAAACCATCAATGATAACAATGCTTACATGCAAACAAACTTCCCATCAAACCAAACGTAATTGATTACCTGACCTGCCAAACCAAATTTTATAACTTTTCCCAACTTTCCCAATTGATACACCTCTACAAACTCCAAACCCACATCAAATTAAAACAAGGCATCAAACTGGAAGCTGCCTAACCAAAACAAAATTGCATTCAAATTAAAACAAACCCATAAACAATTCCATACTACACATCTATTCAAGTTCAACTGGAAGCTGCTGTAAAACAACAAGGGTTAAATCGAGAAGGTCAGTTCAATCCAAGTTCAAATTTTAATTGAAGATGTAGAGAAGTACTGACAAATTTGCAATCAAGCCCTAAAATTAACAATCACAAGCAGTACGGGCAAATGAAACCGTAGAAAAGAAATTAGGGGAATTTGACTCATGGGGCAGAAGAAACACCGGCGACGGCAAGTCTCCCTTTTTGGTCATTCTCTTTGGATTTGACCAACCACCAATCGTAGAAAGTTACCTTATGAAATTGAAAGCAAGTAAAGCAAATCAGATCGATTATGTAAAGATGAAAAAGACGTGAAATATAGTACTTCGGTTGGCTTGAAATCAGATCTGTCGCCGAGGGTTTGAGTAGAGGAAGGAGGAGAAACCATGGAAGTGAGGCCGGCGAGCCAATGAAGAAGAGAGAGACATGGATTGGAAAAGGAAGATGGACGAGAAGGAGGAGGAGGGGGGGAGCTATCTAGTTTTGATTTAGGTAAAAGTGGGAAAACTGATTAAGTGTAAATTTGTTCCCCCGTGTACGAAAATTTTTAACATAGGCTTTCCGCATTTTTTGAAATTTTGAAATCAAAGTATAAACATCAGTCAACAATAATAAACGATGTTAATTGTATAAATATAAATCGGATTTTGAGGAATCGATGTTAATGAACTTTTTTTACATCGCGTGAATTCCTCACCGATGTAATTATCGTGATGTCTAAGAGCAAAATTCTAGTAGTGTATATATATATATATGAAAGTGCCTGATGGCCTTATATTACCCAAATCAAGTGACTCTAAACCACAGAGTGCGTTTGCAATTAGGTTGAAACGCTCAGTTTACGGATTGAAACAATCCAGGCGGATCTGTATACCCGTCTAAGTGACTACTTGATTGGGAAGGGATATAAGAAAGATGAATTATGCTTCTGCGTATCCATAAAGAAAACAAGTTCTGGATTTGCACTTGTAGTTTTATATGTCGATGATATGAACATAATAGGTATTCTTGAAAAAATAAGAGAAACCGCGAGCTAATTGAAATCCGAATTTGAGATGAAGGATCTTGGGAAAGCTTGATTCTGTCTAGGCCTTGAACTGGAACACTGAGTTTGTGGAATACTAATCCACCAGTCTGCGTATGTCCAAAAGATGCTCAGGTGATTTAACATAGACAAAGCACATCTTGCTAGCACTCCCATGATCGGTCGAAGTTTGGATGCAAAGAAAGATCCATTTCGTCCAAAGGAAGATGACAAAGAGGTGTTGGGAGCTGAAATTCCCTATCTAAGTGCAACAGGCACATTATTGTACTTAGCCCAATGTACTCGACTAGACATTGCATTCTCAGAGAACTTGTTAGCTAAATTTAGCTCAGCGCCAACGCAGCGTCACTGGAATGGTATCAAGAACATTTTTCGATACCTAAAAGGAACCATTGACTTGGGACTGTTCTTTCCCTACAGAGAGACAAGAGGGACCGCAGATGGAACTGCAATCCCTAAAGGAAATGTTGATGGCGAAAGTGCCACTCACTACACCGAAACTCCAAATGATGTTTTGGTTGGTTTTTTTGATGTTGGGTATCTCTCTGACCCACATAAATGTCGTTCCCAAACTGGTTATGTATTTACCATTGGGAACACGGCTATATCTTGGAGATCAACCAAGCAAACCCTTGTGGCTACCTCCTCGAACCACTCAGAGATCATTGCTCTACATGAGGCAGTTCGTGAGTGTGTATGGTTAAGAGCTATCATTACACATATTCGAGGGATTAGTGGTTTGAGTTCTACCAATGAAGAGCCTACTTGCATTTATGAAGATAATGCAGCTTGCATCGAACAGATGAAGCTAGGTTATATCAAGGGTGATAATAGGAAACATATATCGCCAAAGTTTTTCAACAATCAGCAACAACATGCCCTCCTCAAGATTCAAGTGAATCAAGTAAGGTCTGAGGAGAATGTGGCAGATTTGTTCACCAAATCATTGCCTAAGGCCATATTTGAGAAACATGTGAAAAGCATAGGAATGCGAAGACTTTCCAAGCTCCCTTGATTAATGTAAGGATCAAGGGGAGGTGTAGACGTCAGGGGGAGTCTAACACACACATGTCATCCTCAAATATAAAAGGTGCGTTGCGCTCTTTTCCTTGGACCAAGGTGTATTTTTTTGTCCCACAAGGTTTTTATTGTTACTTGGCAAGGTTTTTAGTGAGGCAACAACTCGTGCACCATTTTGTCTTTGACTTGGCACAAGGGGGAGTGTTAAAGGAAAAGCACATTATGTGCCTTCGTCGAAGTAACTGACGAAGAGGGAATCAAGAAATTCACATCACAATCAGCATTTACTATCATTATTGTAATCGATGGTAATTGATGTTTCCATTGTAATTCTATCCCTATATAAAGGGACTATGAAATGAAATGAGTAGACCAATTCCAATCCCATTATACTTTTACATATTATATAGGGAAAATTTCACAAACAGTACACCAAGTAAAGGCCACTAATAATTCTTATACATAAGGTTCCAAACCAAGCATTTCAGTACACCAAATCTGAAATTTGACCCACTATCAGTACACGATGTCAATGACGCCGTTAATTTGACACCAAAATGTCTATTATGCCCTCAGTTCTTTTTTTTTTTAATAATTTTTTTTTTCTGTTTTTTTTTTTTTTCCTTCGTTTTTATCTCTTTCTTCTTCCTTCTTCCTTCTTCCGGCTCCACGAAACCCACCTCTGTTCTTCAGTTTTCCTTTCTTTCTTTCTTATTTTTCTTCATCTATTCGATTCCTCCTTCCTCAGATCCCTCTCTCTCTCTCTCTCTTTTTCTTTTTCTTTTTTCTCTTTGCTTACTTTCTTCATCCATTTCTCCTTTCTTCATCGCCTCCCAAATTGGGGAAACTGATGACCAAGCAAAAATTCTTCTTCATCAATTCGAGCTGCAGCTATCCAAGCAAAAATTCACAACGGTCATCACTCATCAGTTCCCACAAACCCAAAATAAAAAATTCAACCTTCACATCCCGAAACAATCTAAAATTCAACTCACCTTAATCACACCACCATCCCCAGAAAATGAAAACTCACCGGAAACGAATTGGGCTGGGTCGGGAAGAGCCTGGCCTCCTCCTCCTCCGGCGAGCTTCAAGTTTCAGAAAGATGTCATCTTTAACTCTCGATTCACACTTTTTGACTCCCACAGCGTCGAGAATGTTGAGCAAGTCGTTAACGAAGGCGTCCAGGTTGGCGTCCAGTTTCAGAGAAGTCAATATCATCAGAGGACGAAGAATCTACTCCGGGGCTAACAGTGGTAGGAACAGAAACTGAACCTCCCTCTGTGCTAACACTAATTGGAGGAACAAGATTACCGGAATCCGGCTCAGATGGAATTGAAAACTGATTGCTGAAAAAGTTGAGATCTGGAGAGAGCTGGTTAAATCGGTACTGATTTGGGATTTCTGGGAATTGAGATGAATTGGGTAACATGGGATTGAAATCAATGTCGTTCATGAAATCAGGGAGTCCCGTGTAAGTTGGATCCATAATCACAAACAATCAAATTCTGAGTAAAACCCACAACAATTCTCACTAGAAGCAAGAGGGTTCAAGTCCAAGACTCAATTTTTAAGGAAAGAACGAACCTTTACTGAAGAGAAAGGCAAAGAAGAAAGAGATAAAAACGAAGGAAAAAAAAAAAGAACCAAAAAAAAAAATTATTAAAAAAAAAAAAGAACTGAGGGCATAATAGACATTTTGGTGTCAAATTAACGGCGTCATTGACGTGGTGTACTGATAGTGGGTCGAATTTCAGATTTCGTGTACCGAAATGCTTGGTTTGGAACTTTATGTATAAGAATTATTAGTGGCCTTTACTTGGTGTACTGTTTGCGAAATTTTCCCTATTATATATGATAAAGGCAATTAGTTTGATAACCCTGTTCATATCTCTTATGTTATAATTTTTTCTTTCAAAAGCAGATTCTCTCTCCATAATTCACCTACTAAAGCATATATGCTGGAATTTGCATCTTGTATTTCTGTTAAGGATAATAATTTTTTACTTGCCCCTATTAAAATATATAAGAAGGGTAAACTGAAATGACTTGAGGAGGAAGAATTGCTCGCATTGCTTCGATTAGACTGCGAGGAGAAAAGTTTTCAATTCTTCTTCCACAGTTGGAATTGAAGCAACTCAAGGACAAGGGTAACACAAGGGAGAAGAGACTGTCATTTTCCAACCGGTTGCGCACCAAAGGTGGCCAAAGGAGTGAGAAAATGTTGGGTTGGGCACTCGGAACATTTCTGAAAATTCCGGGAGAAAAGGGAAAGTTTCCGTTTTGGGAAACTTTCTTATATAGGAGTTTCCCTAAACAATAACCTAGCTTCTTTAGACCATAAATCCTTTGTACGAACTCCGATTTTGATGTTCTTCATGTAAATGTACTTGGTTTAACGTGCTTTAAGACTTCCATGAAGAAAGATTTCAAAAATGTATCAAAGGAAAAGGTCATTTCTAGGGCCCCTAAATTTTATAAACGATACTGGCAAATGTTGAGACTAATTTCTACTACATTTTTAGTACATTTCTCTCTACATTTTGCTTAGTTATTTCCTTAACAATGTCATTTCTAACTTGTTTTATGTTTTTAGGTAGTTTTGAGTCGAAAATGGAAGGCAAGGAAGAAATGAGGCGCAGAAATGACAAAGAAATGGAGAAATGAAGTTTTCCCAGTTCTACCAAGAAAAGGAATCCCAGTTGAAGTAGAAATCCTAATGCAACTAGGAGTGAGCTCGGAAAAATGATGTTCGGAAATGGAGAAATGACAGAGTCCCAGTTGGACTAGGAAACCTGATGATACTAGGAGTCCTGATGCTGCTAGGAGAGCTGGTGAGACTAGGAGATGCTGTGTCTTGAAGATGACTCAAGATAGTTCAAGATTGTTCTAGAATAATGAAGGAATTTCGGCAATATTGATATGGATTTCGAATTGGCCCATTTTGGGAGAGTTTGGCCCGAAGTTTGAAGCATGTGACTTGCACATGAGTCTCCAGAACCTTCCTTGACATCTTGAGGTATTCTTGGCCCATTAGGATTGCTTTATGCCGTGAGAATTACAAGGAAATATCAAGGATTTTCGGCAATTATCTTTTTGGGATTATTTTGGATTTTCTTGGGAATTTTTTAGAGAAAATAGAGGAATAAGTATTAAATGATGACTCTACATACAAGGAGGCCGAAATTAGGTCTAGATACATGAAAGAAATTCGGCAAAATAGAGGTTACTTGCTCTCCAAATCTTATGCTATTTTTCTATTGGCCGAAGTGATGTAATTCAAGAGAAATTCAAGGGAACCCTAGCCCTTGCCGTTCACTATATAAAGGAGGTTTGTGAAGCTCTTCTACACACCACAAAATTCAGAATCAAAAGCCACAAACACTTTGTAAGACCCCGGAAATTCGTTATTAATTTCTAATGGTTTCCTGGAATTAATGAAGTGTTCGTTTGTACGAGTTCGTGGTTCAAGGTGGAGTGGAAGTGTTTCGGACGAATTTTTATTCGGAAAGTATGACTTTTGGGGGGGCGCAAAGGTTGACTTTTTATACGTTGAGTTTCTCCGAAAACTTCCTTCACAAAAGTTGTAGAGCGCGTCTATACGAGTTCGTGGACATGCGGAACGCGAAAATCGGAATTCGTATGAAGAAGTTATGGCCGTTGGAAAAAGTTTCCATTTTGGTTAAATAGGAAAAAAATCCGAAAATATCAGAAAAATATCAACTTTTGCCCAAGCCCGATCGGCCTCCCACTTTCGCCGGTCGATTTCTTCCTCCTCCGGCCACCTTTTGCTTCGATTCCAAAGGGAATCCTGCTCTCATCAGTCCCCTCTACACGTCTGTGGTGGTGATTCATCGTGGGAAGCACCGTAGACGACGCTACAAGGCTGAGAAGTTGCACGGTGGAGCAGCAAATCGCCTCAAATCGCCGGCCTTGGTTCTCCCAGCTCCGGCGACTATATCTCGAGTTTTTTGAGGGCTTTTGAAGCCCAGAGGACGTAGATACTTCCCTCCAAGCTGCTTGCAACGATTCAAAGTGTGGAGGTCGAATTTTGAAGATTGTGATTCTAGGGTTCTTCGAATTTCTGAACTTGCGAGGTAAATTCTGACCAAATGGCTTTGTTTCAGACTTTTTGCTAGTTATGAAAGTTTCAATTGGAGTTAAGATGAAGAACTTTCATGTTGGAAGTTTTGTCAAATTTTGACTTTGGTTTGGTGGCAGTGCCGCCACTGTGGTGGTGGTTTCCGGCGGCTTCCGGCCACCTCTGGGGTAGTTTCTGCTCCTCAGTGCGATCTACTCGTCGATACGAGCATTTCGATATATAGTTTGTAATTTTTGGAAATCGTATGAGCATGTTATGAATTTTCTAAGTTTTAGGGTTTTCGGTTCGATCGGTTTTCTATCCGTGAGGATTCGGCTGTCCGATCGACTTGTAGTTTTGATATAGTGATCGTAGAAGTGTTCCGAAGACGTTGGATGGTCTCGGATGAGGATCCGATTGTTGGATCGTCGTGTAATTGTGTTTTTGGTGAATTATGTGCTAAGTTGAGATTGTATGTGATTAGGTGATTGACGGAATTGTGTGAGCGGAGTTTGGACGATTCGTGCTTGTCTTGGTTTGTGTGAAGACGCAGCAGGATTTGGAGGTGAGTAAATCTCACGGTGTTTCGGTTGATAAATTAGTTATGTTTTATTTTAGTATATTTTATTGTTAGCATGAGAAATTATTTATCAAAATAAATTATTTGTTTTAAAATATATGAACTTGATCGACAACGGTTCATAGGTAGGTTAAAACAATGTTTTGATATAAAATGATTTTCGAGTAGTTAATTTATAAAACTATAGTTGGTATTAGTGGTCATTCCTGCATGAATGACTACGTATATATATATTTACGTGGAATATATATATGGATGGTGTGGTGTTGGGATATGTATATGTTTGATGATTATATTGTTGAAAAAGTTATTTGGAGTTGTGATGTGACAATTGTGAGTCAGAAGGTTTCAGTGGTAAACCTGGGTTTATTCTGAGGACCGAAAGGTCTGAAGTTTGAAGGTTACAGTGGTAACTTGGATTTCTATTCTGAGGGCCGAAGGGTCTGAAGTTTGGTCGTAAGGTTGAACCTCGGTAGAGGTGACAGGTTACGATTCAGTTTCTATCACTACACCAATTTCGGAATCAGACAACACATATCAGACGACAGCAAGAATTTTTCTGTCGTCTGAATTTTTGAATCAGACAATAGTTGTTACATTGTTGTTGTGCAATTGTAATTCAGACAATGGTTATTTTTTGTATGTTGTCTGAATCAATCAATTCAGACAACAGTTATTACATTGGTATTGTCCAAGATTGATTAACACAATGGTTGAGAAAAGATGTTGTCTGATTGTTTTAATCACACAACAGTTATTACTTCTCTGTTGTGCAATTAGTATTTACACAATGGTTGAAATAGATGTCATCTGATTGTTAATTCAGACAATGGTTGAAATAGATGTCGTCTGATTGTAATTCAGACAATGGTTGAAATAGATGTCGTCTGATTCTTAATTCACACAACAGTTTTTAGTTGTCTGTTGTGCCATTCTCCATCAGACAATGTACTTGAATTGATGTTGTCTGATTGTTCAATCACACAACTGTTATTCATTGTCTGTTGTGCAATAACTTTTAAGTCAATACTTGCTAAAAGATATTGTCTGATTTGGTTTCACACAACTATTTTTATTCATCTATTTTTATATTTTATTTTTGTTATTTTCTATTACATGTGTTATATGTATAAAACTATGGAAGTGTAGAAAATTATTTCAATCTGCCATATTAGGAAATGAGTCTTTTAAATTGAGCCATATTTTGAGAAGAAAAAAATAATTTTTTTTAAAGAATTAACCGTTAATTCGGCAAAAACGCCGCCGTTTTAATATAATCTTATGGGTATTTTAATATTTACCAATAATTACTGTTAACTAATTAACTGTAATAATTACAAAGCTATTATTTCAAATTGGACAATATATTCATGTAATACCAATTTTGAAATAAATCAAGTAATCAACATAACTAAAAATAATCAATTGGTCGAGTTGAAACCTTTTTACCAATGTAATGTTAACTTCTTAATGAGCAAAATGGGGGACGAAATGGAATTTTTTAAAATGCACCGCTGGATGTTATTTTCATATGAATATATGTTAGTGGTAGAAATTTCAGCAATTTCCTCCTTCTTTTGGACCTCGATCTACCCGGTCAACTCAATACCCTAAATAGAACATAAAACAAATATGCTCTTAACCGGTCCTTGGCAATTCACTTTTTTCGATCTTTCAGCTCCCACACTCTCATGGGTAGGGGGTCTACTTATGGATGTCAAAATTCCGCAACGTTTGTCCGCGCATGGTGCCGCTCCTCTTAGGGAAGTTTGCTTGTGCAAAGCGTTGACCGCTCCGTTAGGTGCCTTATTCACGGCGGATCGGCCTAATTTCTTTACACAATACCTATCACTATTGTATAAACATATAAGAATTTTCCGATTGATCGATTTTCATTTCAAAATTTTTGGATCGCACATAATCCTTATATGTCTTGTAATGTAGTATAACTAGTTTATTAGGCTTGTTACCCTCCATGAGCAAAATGGGGGACGAAATGGAATTTTTTAAAATGAACCGCTGGATGTTGTTTTCATATGAATATATGTTAGTGGTAGAAATTTCAGCAATTTCCGCATTCGGTTGGACCTCGATCTACCCGGTCAACTCAATACCCTAAATAGAACATAAAACAAATATGCTCTTAACCGGTCCTTGGCAATTCACTTTTTTTTATCTTTCAGCTCCCACACTCTCATGGGTAGGGGGTCTACTTACGGATGTCAAAATTCCGCAACGTTTGTCCGCGCATGGTGCCACTCCCCTTAGGGAAGTTTGCTTGTGCAAAGCGTTGACCGCTCCGTTAGGTGCCTTATTCACGGCGGATCGGCCTAATTTCTTTACACAATACCTATCACTATTGTATAAACATATAAGAATTTTCCGATTGATCGATTTTCATTTCAAATTTTTTGGATCGCACATAATTCTTATGTCTTGTAATGTATTAACTAGTTTATTAGGCTTGTTACCCTCCATGAGAAAAATGGGGGACGAAATGGAATTTTTTAAAATGAACCGCTGGATGTTGTTTGTATATGAATATATGTTAGTGGTAGAAATTTCAGCAATTTCCTCCTTCTTTTGGACCTCGATCTACCCGGTCAACTCAATACCCTAAATAGAACATAAAACAAATATGCTCTTAACCGGTCCTTGGCAATTCACTTTTTTTGATCTTTCAGCTCCCACACTCTCATGGGTAGGGGGTCTACTTACGGATGTTAAAATTCCGCAACGTTTGTCCGCGCATGGTGCCGCTCCCCTTAGGGAAGTTTGCTTGTGCAAAGCGTTGACCGCTACGTTAGATGCCTTATTCACGGCGGATCGGCCTAATTTCTTTACACAATACCTATCACTATTGTATAAACATATAAGAATTTTCCGATTGATCGATTTTCATTTCAGAATTTTTGGATCGCACATAATTCTTATATGTCTTGTAATGTATAACTAGTTTATTAGGCTTGTTACCCTCCATGAGCAAAATGGGGGACGAAATGGAATTTTTTAAAATGAACCGCTGGATGTTGTTTGCATATGAATATATGTTAGTGGTAGAAATTTCAACAATTTCCGCATTCGGTTGGACCCCGATCTGCCCGGTCAACTCAATACCCTAAATAGAACATAAAACAAATATGCTCTTAACCGGTCCTTGGCAATTCACTTTTTTTTATCTTTCAGCTCCCACACTCTCATGGGTAGGGGGTCTACTTACGGATGTCAAAATTCCGCAACGTTTGTCCGCGCATGGTGCCGCTCCCCTTAGGGAAGTTTGCTTGTGCAAAGCGTTGACCGCTACGTTGGGCACCTTATTCATGGAAGATCGGCCCCTAATTTTTTTACATAATACCTATCAATGTTATATAAACATATGAGAATTTTCAGATTGGTCAATTTCCATTTCAGAATTTTTGGATCACATATAATCCTTATATATGCCTATTAATATATACCATTAAGCCATATTTTGAGAAGAAAAAAATAATGTTTTTTTGTTTGTTAAACAAAATAAGGCCCTTTTTTGGCCCATTTCGGCCCTATTTGGCCCTATTTGAGGGCCGGCCCGACCCGACCCTTTCGGCCCTAACGGATCCGGCTTTTCGGGCGGGTAAGGGTTAGCATATTTAAGCCCTGGCTCGACCCTACCCGGCCCTAAATTTTGTTGATTTTGACTAGCACTACTAAAAACAATTGCAATTGCTTCGCCTTTTTACTTCGGCAACAGTTGCCGTCGCAATTGACACTCTATTGCTACTGAAAATGTTCCGTCGCGATTAACCCTTATCATTTGCGACGGAAAATCTTTGCCCTAGTAATTTTGTGCTCAATTGCGACGGTTTTACCTCTTGCATGGACATAAGATAAAAATTTCAATTTTAATTACAAATATGTTAGCTTATACCAATTTGCCTCCTAAAGTTGTATGACTTATACATTGCATTTAAATTGTTGAGGTTCATTCTAAAGCAACCATGAAGTGAAAAATGAATTTGGAGAAACCAACCGCTCGATGGAGAAATTGTAATGTTTTATGGTGGTTGTAAAAAATCCAGCCAATTTGGTTCTCGTTTCGAATTCGATCAACTATGTCAAACTTAGTTACTTTTATAAATATATATTTATATATCATACACTCCAAAGGGTAACCTCTATCAATTCAAAGAAAATGGGAAAACTGACCGGTGGATGAGATTATTACAATAAATTATGAGTGTGGTAAAAAATTTAGCCAATTTCACGATATTTTCGAATCCGATCGAATTGGTCAACCGTAATCTTCGCACTAGCCCAAAAAAATTTCCCTCTTTTTTGTTTTTGATTTTCTTTTGTCCAAATTTCCTACTAACAAAACAACCCTAATTTCCTACTTTGAAACATAAATTTTTAAAATGGCGGATAGACTAAGTTAAAAAAATTCGCGTAGGCGGGGAACAAAATTGAACAGTCAGTTTCCCACTCTACCTCACCCACTGACCCATTTTCTCTGCTCTTCACCCTATCTCTCTCTTCCAGTTCCCCCCCTCCCCCGTCCTCTCTCTTCCCCCGAAACCCTATCTCTCTTTCTCTCTCTCTCTCTCTACCTCACCCGCTGACCCATTTTCTTTGTGGCTCATCTCGAAGGTGGACTGAACGGAACTATGTGACCTTGCTTCTAGTCGTGGCCGGAGGACGTGCAGTCTGCCGTTGACTCGTCAGAGGAAGGCGAAGAAGATGGTGGCTGCGATGAGTCCACCTTGGTGGTCGGAGATCGATGACGGAGGAAAGAGTCTTCCAGATCCACTTTCTCTCTCCTCCATCTCTCTCTCTCTGGAAAGGAGGTTGATTTTCTTTAATTTTGATTCTATGTAGTTTCTAGGTTTTGTTTTGGTTTCCCAATTTGTCGATTAAGTGTTATCCCTAGTTAATTTGCTTATCTAGTTGTGCTTGGGTCTTTGTAGATACTTGATAGCTCATGAACTATGCTTGAGCCAACCAAGGCCTTGCCGAATTGCAATCTCCCAAGTCTCATCTGGTTAAACCCATTTGTTTTATTATTTCTTAACGTCTGGAATAGCCTTTCCCCAAAATTATTATTGGCTGCATCACAGCCAGTGCAATATCATCCCTTTCTCTAAATTTGCTCTTTGCTCTGGTTTTCTTGAGATTGATTGCATGCTTAACCCAGTTTCAATTGGTTCATTGATGAGCTTCCTTTAATATACAGATGTTGTAGGAGATATTAGTCGGTCTTAGTTTATTGTTAAATATTTTGCTGCTATCTTGTCATAACTGTGTGATGCAGTCATTATTTACTGCATCATTCTTTACACTAAATGTTCTTTTTATATGCATTATAGGTCTATTTCGTATTGCACTAGAGTTACAATGGCTTTATTCTTGCTTGCTGTTATATTCATGAGATAAATATTTACAAGTGTCTCTATACTTCTTGCAGGTGTCTCTGTATCTTGCTGTTGTTGTGGTTATGATATCCCACTTTGATAGCAGTTATTTGTCATCTCGGTACTTCTTATTAAGGACACTGAGGAGGATAGCTCTTCAAGTGCAGGCAAGTTTTCTTTCTTGTAGCTTGTATCCGGACATACTTGGGCATGCACATCTTACCAAAAGAACTAAGTTGGTTAAAATTTATTCTTCCAGAGTTTGTTGTTATATATCTACAATTTTGATGTGTTTCTGCAGAATTTATTAATGTAATCCATTTCATATCCCATTCTCTGCAGTATTCTTCTCTACAGTTTTGATGTGTTTTTATATATCTTCGATTACTCTTGGTATTAATCTAACCATCTGTGAAGAACTTACATTGGAAATGGTTTTGTTAATCACTTGAAGTTGAAATTGGGAAAACATTCATTGAGGAACATCTAAAAGGTTGGTGACATGAATCATTTGCCCTCCTCCTTTATGTTTTTTCATTCAAGACTTGTGAGAAAAGTTCAATTCTAATTCTTCACATTGCTGTATTACCTGTTTGATCAGAATATGGAAGGACCAGTCACATATACAATTGGTAACAGCTTCCTCCATTTTCTTCTATTATAGCTTCTTCCGTTTTTTTTTCCCCTTCACATATGCTATGTAATGATTGTTAAACTGGTTAATGAACCTGTTGCAGTTATACTTCCGATGAGAATACTCCACTTGTTGATGATCCAGAGTACATCTTTGCATTAGGTGAAACAATATTCAAGGGACTGCAAAGCGGAGATAAGGATGGGGTCTGGCTAATGCAGGTAAAAGGAAGGATTTAATTGAGTCTTACTATTTAACTCCGAGACAGTGATTGGAGCAAGACCACACTTGCTCTTAGGAAATGCTTCTGTATCAACGCCCAATTTCCTTTTCTCATCAGAGAGATTTGATCAAACAGCAAAGCTACTTAGTTTTGGGGGTGAATTCATGGGAGGCTTGACAAAGAACAAGGGGTTATCTGCTTTGCTTATCGGCATTGGTAAGCACTCATTGAATTGAGTCTGTAGCTTTTAATGCCACTCTTAACGGAGCCCAATTGGAGTAAAATTTATACCATCTTGGATTTTCTTTGATTTTAGCTTTTCAGAATTTATTTTGGTTGTTTTCAGGAACTGGATTGGCTGCTGTTCATCAATATTTATTCAAGTATGTGCTTTTTACTTTGTTTGCTGCTTTGCACTATCTCAATCACTTATTCAAGTATGTGCTTTTTACTACTATAGTGCAGTTGTGAAAATGGTTTGGAAAGGGTTGCTCGTGTTTGTTTATACTCACTGTGAATTGAGACCTGTTGAATGGTGACTTGAGTTTTGTCGCAGTAAAATAAATGAGTTTTGGTTCTTTGGTTATTTGAGTGAAATCTAAGATAAGTTTGGTTAAATGCTTTTATACGTTTCACTGGTTAATTGATTACATTACGTGATACCAGAAAAGAATGGAATTGGAATTGTGCTGTGTCCATAGTAATTCACCATTCGACATAATTGTGAAGGAAATTAGCTGGCTCTGAGCTCCAGCGGTCTAGCCTCCAGGTATCTCTCTCACCCTCTCCGTCTTCTTCTCCTCATCTTCTTCTCTTCTTCTTCTTCTTCTTCTTCTCCTTTATATTTGAATATTCCATTTTTTTTTTGAAGTTTCTGATCTTCATCAGTTCTTCGGCAGCTCGGGCCTTGAGGCATGATCAGTTGCTGCCTTGCTGGGTTATTTACTCCAGTCACTCCACCGAATCTTGGATGTTAAAGAGGTATTCTAAGACAACCCAATTCATCTCCAAATTGATAAAACCCAAATTGAAATTGTTAAATGGTGTCAAGTGGTGTTCTAAGACATAAAGCTAGGATATACTACTAAATGTTAATTTGCTTGAGCAGGCTTGGTCACAGTCTTTCAATTGTATCTCTTCTCAATATATTTGTACAAAGGAAGAGATTTCTGTTCCAGCAATATATGTCAGAGTGGTAATTCATGATTAAAACTGGTATGTGATTACATTACTGCAGGTTGCTGAGGGGTAGATTCCACTCGTGGTAGCTAAAGGGTACTGAACAAGCTAGATTTACTATATATAATATGATTCAAAAAGTGATATCAACTAAAGGCAATCTCTTTTCCCTGCAGAGAGGAGATAGCACGTTATAAAGGACTTTATCCGACAGAGCGTTTACTAATGTTAAAAGCACTCTGTGAACTCCGAGCCGATGTATTTACTCCTTTGTCATTATTTTTTCTGTTTCTTAATGTCAAGTGGTGTACATACCGGATATCCTAGCTTTATGTTACCATTTGTTTTGGTATTTTGATGAGCCTCCTGCTAGCTAGTTTTAGTTTTTGCTTTAGTTATAGGCATGGTTAATGCAATGTGGACGCGTTTATGTTTTCCGGCTTTATGCAGTTATAGCCACTTAGGCAATGTTAATTCTTATGTAAATGTTGGGATGAATATTGCTGATGAATGAAATGGCTTTTGGAATCAAGGATGTGTTCAATTGTACAGAATGTATGTCTTCTCTTATATCTCAGACAATTCAAAACCAACAGCAAACCATTGTCTAACAAATGAACATGATGAAAAAAGAAAGAAAAATCTGTTGTCTGATGAAAACGAAGACCACAGAGAATTGAAAAGCTACAATTGTATGAATTGATAAACTACTACAGCATCTTGGGAGGCCATATGGTTGAAAAGAGACTTTAAGGATCCATGAAGCAAGAAAGCTGTAGTTCAAGAAAATCTCAGACAACAGTTTATTTTAGGATGCAAAAGTATGAAGCAATGATACACAATGGCTTTAATAGTTTTGCTCTTGTCTTGTTTAAAGTCAGTCAATAGCATTCAATTACTTTGCAGATGTACAAGCTTCCTTCAGACAACAGTTTTTTACAAATCAATGTTCTCTAAATTTTCATCACACGTCCATATTCTTCTAGGGTCTGTCAACTGAAATTACTTTGCACAAGAGTTAAGTTGCAATTGCTGTTGTTCTTCGTGGTATTCAGACAACAGACAATTGTGTAGTCGCTGTCGTAGTAAACTTTATCAGACGACAGACGACAGTTTTTGGTATTATTGCTGTTGTTCTTCGTGGTATTCAGACAACAGACAATTGTGTAGTCGCTGTCGTAGTAAACTTTATCAGACGACAGTTTTTTCGTATTGTCTGATTATGTATCAGACGGCATTGAGATAGACAACAGCAAACTGTATAATCAGACGACAGTGAAAAACTGTCGTCTGATTGAAAAATTGGTGTAGTGTATTCTGAGGACCGAAGGGTCTGAAGTTTGGTCGTAAGGTTGAACCTCGGCAGAGATGACAGGTTACGATTCAGTTGAGCTCGAGTCTGTCGTAGTTCAGAGAAGGTTTTTGGGGTTTTTCGTTTGTGTTTACGTGAGATTGGGATTTCTATAAATTCTATTGTTTTCTTTAAATGTAATCTCCAGAACTAAGTTATATGCTGGGATTACTACCTTTTGAATTGTTTGTTTTAATGTAATCTCCTGAACTAAGTTATATGCAGGGATTACCGCTTTTTGTATTGTTTGTTTTAATGTAAATTCCTGAACTAAACTCTATGCAGGGATTTATATGATTTCTTTTGTTTGTTTTCATGTGATCTCCTGAACTAAGTTTCTATGCAGGGATTACTGATTTTGCTTAATTCTTATTGTGGGTACAGTTGTGGGTTGTGATCTGTAGTGATTGGGAAATGAGTTGTGAGGTCATCGTTTTGACAAATGCTTTATGTTGAAGGGAAGTGAGTGTGATTTGTCGTTGTTATGATATGATATGAATTTGATGTTTGGTTGTGTTTTGTGGAATTAAATATTGTTGCTTTAATTATCTCACGAATTGAGAAATTATAAGCATGAGTGACGTGAGTCATTTTAATTGAGTTTACTCATACGGGCTGAAAAGCTTACCGGGTTTGTTGTTTACATTCCCGGTGCTCTATTCTATGGTGTAGGGTTTATTGTGCAGGTTAGAATATCGGGTGATCGTTATCGAAGTTGAGGTGGACTTTCCGTCACGTGGGTGTAGAAGGGTGCTCATACTTGTAGTCTTCCGCTGTGTAGTGAGTTGGTGAGAGTGGTTACAAGTTGAATTGATATTCAGTTTAATTTGTAAACTATTGTAATGTAATATGTAGACCTGTAAATGGACCGGATTTGGATCGGATCGACCTAAATCCAAATCCGTTTACTTAAAAAAAAATTCGATCCAAACCCGCTCCGTTAACCCGGCGGATCGTTGATAGCTCGATCCAAATCCGTATCCGCCGGGTTAACGGATACCCGATCCGCCAATCCGACCCGTTATAATTTCAAATATTATAAAATTTTAAATAGTAATATTAAATTTATATCATGATACCTCATAAGATATTAATAAAATATTAAAACAACATGAAAAGTATCACCAAAAGTAGAATTACATTATCAAAATTCTTAATGCTTCTTGGAATCTTGGGTGATAGACTGTCCCTTAGATTTCTGCAAAAAAATTGTATTAGAAATTCTTCATATTTTATATTTTATATTTTTTAAAAATAATAATATATTAATAAAAAATAATATTTTATTATTACAAAAACGGGCCGGATCATTAACGGATCGGATCGACCTAGATCCGTATTTGATCCGTTAAATAAACGGGTTAACGGATTCGGATCATTAACGGATCAACGGATCAAAACTTTCGATCCAAACCCGTCCAATAGTCACGGATATGGAGCGGGTCCGGATCAAAATCCGGTCCATTTACAGGTCTAGTAATATGTGACTCTAAAGAACGAGTTGGTATTGACATTGTGAGTTCAGTTTGTTTGTTGTTTAGTTTATTTGAAAAATTTTCTAAGAGTCTTTTTGTGATTGTTTGTTCTCGCGTTTCGGATTTGAATTCCTTTATTCAAAATTCGGGGCGTGACACACTTCCTCTTTCTCTTCCATAGTTTCGGCAACAATTCAAGAAGTCCAAAGTTCAAGGCCGTGAGCATCCATTCATCCATTCAATCATCCTTGTCGTAGCTCTCATCCATTCCACCACCTTTTGAAGCTTCTTGCGT
This sequence comes from Rosa rugosa, assembly GCF_958449725.1. Taxonomy (NCBI): domain Eukaryota; kingdom Viridiplantae; phylum Streptophyta; class Magnoliopsida; order Rosales; family Rosaceae; genus Rosa; species Rosa rugosa. The sequence continues at coordinate 26,182,926 of NC_084822.1, forward strand.
CCTTGAAGATCAAAAAGAGTAACCATGAACACCATAATTTGTTTTCGGTTTTGTATAAGAATGCTATTTTGGGTTTTTATAAATTTCGATTTTGGTTTTCAATCTTGGATTGATGTTTTGCGATTTCTATGGTGGATGAAAGATTGATTTTAGATATGTGATTTCCAAATACTATGAAGCATGTTTTAGGTTTTAGGTTTTTCTAATTGAAAGTTGCGATTTCATATTGTTCTTGCATGATTGTTAATTTCGAGCTTCAATCCCATCTTTTATGTGTTAATTGATATTTGGATGCATACTTAGGTTGATAAACATGTAATTGAATCCATATTAAGGTGCTAGCGTTCTAGGCTTTGATAATTTAGGTGGAAAACCTATAATTACTTGGGTAAATTAACAATGAGTCTTGCATGCTTGATTAGCGTTCTAACTTGTGTTCTTGACTTGAATTGATCAAACTTCCATGATTCTTAATGCATTGAAAGTGTTTTTGTTAGTGATTAGCTACCACTAGTAATTGCATGATTAATAGGGTTAACTATGGTGTGTTCATCTAGTTAATTTAATTAAGGGAAGTAAAAAGAACTTTGTATGCGTTCATCTTTGTTCTTGATTGATTCTATGCTTAAACATATTTTGATTCGTGATTTGATGTTTAAAACCTAGCCAACGTGTTAATAGTAGTTAATTATATTTAAATTCGTTCCATTCACATATTTCTACTTGATTCTGGTTTTGATGTGTCACGTGTATATTACTTAGTTGTTAATTTAGAAAATAAATCTTAAATCCCCTTCTTGTTATTTTTGTAAATTATGTATATATATTCTTTAATTTGTTTTACTAACGTTTTATTTTTCAGGAATTAATTAGGCCCTAATCCCCGGTTGAGAACGATCCCTACGATAGGGAGGAAATCTGCTGTCCCCAAAATACATGTGCCAAACCTGTCCCTTCAATAGCAATCAGACACCTGTCTATCAACTCAACATCTTACTAACTCTGTTAAACCCATTAGAAAAAAGATGCACAACAAATAAAGAAAATAACCAATCTGGTGTTTCTTGATCGATCATTCACCCAAAATCAAACCTTCGTTCTACAAGATTTCAGCACTTCGATAGAGACTCTTATCAAGCTAATGTCTTGAACTTTTACCTTTTCTGGATCAAAAAGAATTTGGTGAGCAAAATTTTTTCTTCTACCATTCACACCCAGACTCTCAGTTCTTGTTCTTCAAAAAGATTCAAGTAATTTGTTTTCCTGAGTTGTCATCATCGTCCTCAATTCTCATCTGGGCCGAGTCACCATGCTCTTTACCATCACACAACCATTTCTCACTCATATAGAAAATTGAAAACCTTAGAACCCCCAATCTTGAAATTTCACCTGAAAGTCTTCACTCTAACAAAGCCACCCTTACTGCTACCGATTACAAAAGTTATCCAAGAATAGGATGATAATAAAATTCATCATATCAGATTCATGTCAAGAAACACCATGCTAAAAGCACCTAAAGTCCTATACACGAGTCATGTAATTGAACTTTCATTCAATTAGATACCCAGATCCAGCAAATCTCAGATTGCATAGAAGAAACCCAGAATGTAATAATTCAATGAGGACCCAATGGCCAAAAGAAGAATGAAAGGCAGATCAAGACGAAGAAAATAACTTTACTTGGAACTTGGTAGACACAAGGAAGCAAGGACTCGAGCCCAAGAGCCTCACTTTGTTTGAAGTATTGAGGAAGGACGAGACTTCGATATTTTTTATTTTAATCTTGTTACGGATAAAAGAGTTAACAGAGTTAGACGGTGTTAAGTTAATAAGACAGGTGTCAGAAATATAGATAAGAGACAGGTTTGGCACAGGTATTTTGGGGACAGCAGATTTCCTCCCCTTATTCTTACTACATTGATAAGGTTTTAAATTGATGCACTAATTTTGTGCAGGTCAGCAAATGGTAAATCTAGGAGCCCTTGGCGTAACAACCTTCCCTTCTTATAAAAATTACGCCCTCGAAACTTTGTACTTGTCAACTGAAGAGATGCGGATACATATTCTTCTAAGTACATTTATCGAAGCAGAGAATACATACCAATCTTACAGAAAATGTGACAATGGGGTAATGACTAGCTAGGAATGCAAGTCTATCAAGATAAAAGGAAGCATCTCCATCCAGAAAGTCAACAGCTAAACTTTTCCCACTCTCAAGCTAAGCTTTTGAATGCAACGTGGAAGTAAAATCTTCCCCCTGAAGTGAAAATTTTTATTAATTTGGATTTTGATTCGTGGAAGAATAAAAAGTAGTGACTGAATATCTAATTACAATTCTAATATTTATCCTCTATATGCCTACGAATGTTTCTAAAGACAATCTTGATGATATCTTTGCTCGGATTTTATTATTGTCATGGTCTATTTGTCATTTTAGAAACAAATTGGTTTTCTAGGATCTTGTTCCTACCCCAACTCAAACCATTTATGGGGCTTCTTTAATGGTAACAAGCTTCAGTTAAGCCAATACTTCTTTTCCTAAAACGAAACTTTCGAGATATGAAAAGGTCAAGTGGAATCCTCCTGATCAAACTTTGATGGTTCTGTTAGAAAGAATGATATGGCTACCTCTGGTTTAGTTATCAGAAATGAAGATAGCAGTCCTTTGTTTACTGCTTCTAATAGATTAGGTTTTTCTGAAGTCCTGGTTGCTGAAGTTACAGCTTTGCATGATGGTCACCAGGCTGTTTCCTTCTATGAACATTCAAAATATCGGTTAAAAGAGATTACAAGATCCTCATTAATAGTATCTTGGGAAAAATTGATGTTCCTTGGCGAATAAAATTCCTAGTTAATGACCTAAAATTGTTATCTAACCAGTTTGAGTTCATTCGGATTTCGTCATATATTTCGAGAGGCTAGCTAACTTTGTTGCTAATAAGCTAGTAAATTTAGATCATGAGGGCAGAGAAGATTATGATTGGCTTAACTACCTCCCCCTTTTTGTATTCCTCTTGTCTATTTAGATAGAGTGTTTCTATTCATACCTCCAAAATTAATATTTAGACCTCTTTTTTTTTTTCAAGTGATATTTAATTTTATCAGTTCATATAAAATGACCAATAAAGACATGAATGAAGGGAAAATAAACATTTTCCTCTACTTGTTTGACAAACAACCCAACGGACGTGTATCATAAGACTCTTAAGTTTTGAATCTCAATAGATATCATCTTTTTCTCAAGTGATAGTATCATCGGTGTTGAAGAGTGTTCTTAATTTTCTATCACACGTTTTTAATAAAAAAAATCTACCATTAATTTTGTAAGGTATCTAATCATATTGCGATATTGATACAAATTCCAAAACTCCAAAAGGCTCTCTGATATAGGTTGAATGCAGAGTCTAGTGTTCGCACAATATCATATCTCAATTGCAGATATTTTCTTTTAACATCAAAAGCATTTGATCTGCAATAGAACACAACTTAAATAGGACAAATTATTTCAAGGTTCTTAACGATTAAGATGGAGCCCTACTTCAATTGAGAGAAAAAGAAAGAGGAATGTTAAACGCATATCATGTTACTTCCTAATGACCTTCCCATGTTGCTCTTTTGGATGGTATCGATTTGGGTAAAATATGATAGTGAATATGTGAAATCTAGAGGGAGCAATTTTGTGACCAACACTTTTATTCCAAAAAAGTGGTAACAGTTGTCGAAGACCCTATTATTCTACTAGCGCTAGCAACCACCAATATTTGTATAATAGCTTTGATGAACTCCGTTTTGAACCACCTGTAGAAGAAGAGTGAAGATAATTAAAGAATTGTATTCAAAGATCAATTGCAACTTGCAAGCAGGCCTTATTCAGAACCCTAGGTATTATGGGCCGAGTGCATTTTGGAAAAATTATAGGAGATATAGTTAGTGTTGTAAATATTATTATCTATGTGGATGTCCATGTAAATACTCATTAGTTATGTACTTTGATGTAAACCCTACCTCTATATAAAGGAGGCTAATGAGGCTGAATGATATACTTCTACTTCCTCCCAATTATTCTCTCTTCATCTTCTTCCTACTTTATAACACGTTATCAGCACGCTTGCTCTAATTTTTAGACTCCATGAGGATCTTAAAGTTTTTGGTGCAGCCTTGTTGCTTTTGACCTTAACTTTGATCTATGAGTTTAATATCTTCATTCATTGTGCGATGTGGAAGTCGATCTCCCAATCTTGTTCTTGACATGATCGATAGCACAATTTCCATTACATATACCACTTAAGCTTGCATCGGTTCCTAATTGAATCTGTTTTCATAGCGGTGTGCACCTTTCAATTTTGTCAGGATCCATCTTCTTGTTCCTTTATTAGCTAGTACTGGGTTCGCTATTTTTTTTTCATGACGGCTTGCATCCAATTTTTTTTCCATCACAACTTCATAATTATACATGTGGTTCACTTAAGCTTGCACTGATATAATTGTTACTCTTAGATCATCCATGCGTCCATAAACATTGGACGGCATATGGTTATATAATCATACAGGGTTGCCATCTTTTGTTTTATATACATACAATTACAATTATCTAAATAAATGTTTACTTACTTCCAGCTAGCACCATGACGTTTCATCTTTTTAGTTTTTGTATTTGAGTATGATACGTTTTCCATAAGTCTTGTCATGGTTTATAGATAATATATCTCGATAACTATTCAAAACAGATTTGTTTTTTTCTCTATCATAGATATATGCTTTGTTACTGCTAGACCACCGTTCACATTTGCAAGACTTGCAGTGAGAAATTTTTTTTGTTTGGTCTGTATCATGCAAAACAACTGATTTCCTTTGGTCTACAAGCCGTATAGGTGAGCTTCACTGATCGAACAAGGTAAATGTTTATTTTAGCCTCTATTTTATTGATTTATTGTTTGATCTGACCACCTTATTTTGTAATCAAAATTGATCGAGACCTAAAGTCTCTTGATCTGATTACAAGACGACTTGATCGATGTTCCTCAGAGATTGCGACATGAAGTCTCTCAAATTTATACAATTACGAGGGCCAGAAGATCCTCAGAGTTATATAATCGAGTATATGAACTCACATATTTTTGATCCCCAATAATTATAAGAGGGCCGGAAGTTCCTTAAAATATTTGGGTATTGGGGTTCCCTCCCCTACAAGACAATATGAATTTGAAGTTCAGTTTTGAACACTTGCTAAAGCTAGAAGCTATGTTCTCCACAAGATAAAATTATGTTCTTATGTGATTAGAGGAGAGAGAAAAAAGATGATCATTTTGAGAAGTTAAGCAGACCAGAAGTTCTGTGTAATTTCTTCATTAATGGAACCAGAAGTTTCCACAGTTAATTTTATTGCATAGTTTATCTATTTATTTTTCCTCCTTGCAATTTTTCTATTTTATTATGTACTTTCATTATAGTACTTATCTTTTAAATTAATTTTTTTTGTTACTCATACGGACCAGCAGTCCTATACCTCGAACATATGAATTTCGAATGTAATATTTTTGAACCAGAAGTTCAAAATTTCATAGTAGAACCTGAAGTTCTAACAGTAAAACTCAAACCCGAAGCTTTGAGTATAAAATATAAATTAGTTAAAAGTGAACTTGAAGCTTCACTATAGTCACCTCGAGCGCCAAATTTATTTGAACCCAAAGTTCAAATTACGAAATCTTAAAACTTGCAGTTCATAGAAATAAATTCGAACCTGAAGCTTCGATTACACATATAATTCATTCGTAGTTTATTTGACTTTATGTCAACTTGAACTAGAAGTTTCGAGTAAATTTTCATATGTCGATTGATACATTCTTCTTTATGCTTGCTTAAAGCATTCCACCTTAGAACCTGAAGTTCTAATTGTGCAGACTCGAGCCATAAGTTTTGAGTGAATATATAGACAATTTATCATAACGTTTTAATCTGGGTTAACCTCAAACCTGAAGCTTTGAGGGGATTATTTTGACACCAATTTAAAAGTAAGCAGATATTTAACCGTTGGTTTATGACGAATGAGTATGAGTATACCCCAAATTTGTGATTGTGGATTTTGTAATTAAAAGAGATCAGAACCTGTAGTTCCTTGATCCTTAATTACATGAGGACTTGAAGTTCCTCAATGATCATACTCACTAGATGACAATATAAAGTCCCTCATTTCTAAGTTATGGTCATGAAGATAATATAACAATCATCTCAGATCTTACATATCTGATTGATGGCTCCAGAATAGCACATATTATTGTCTCTTGCATCCTATGCCTCCAATATTACTAGAGATGTATAACCTCTCCGTCTCATGGATCTCATTGTATAGCAAGAAAGTCGATTGACATGGCTACACCATGAAATGCCACCAGAAGTGGATCATGGCAAGAGAGAAATCAGGAGTCAATGTAAATATTGTCCTAACATCCACACATATGAGGAAATTACAAATTGGGCGTGTGTCTATTGCACACTATATGAGTCTTTATCAAGCCATTTTCAAAATGGCACTAGTCAAATTAAATTGCATTGACTAATAAGAACATTGAGATTCATCTCACATACCTGACGTCTTTTGTTTACAATAAGCAACTTGAAAGAACTATTGTGTTATTCCTCAGATTTATTGTAACCTCTTGAGTTTTTATTGAAACTAAATGTTTCTGAATCCGATTATCTAGGAACCTGATGTTCCTTAAGAGGTTGTTATAAATTGAAAAATTGAAACCTCAAGTTTCTTGGATCTCCAATTATATGAGGGCCTGAAGTCCCTCCTTGTTATGACTACAGATTTATATGTGACGCAGAACTTGAGGATCTCCACATGATAAAGTCACTTTTTATTATGGATTGTAGTCTTTAACTCAAAATTTTGAGTATATCATTCTGGCCAGCAGTTCAAAATGAATTTGGTCCATTCCAATTGTCAATATTTCACAATTAATGTTTACTCAAGCTAAGGTAACACTCATATGATGAGTTGTAGCTCTTGATTTATGGCTCCAAATGAGCTACTATCATGTTACCAAATTTGAAATATTGACGCACTAAGTACCTTCAAGATAGTTGGAGAAGACTTTTTGCCATGTCATATATACTGTGTCAAATTTCTACAGTAAATAAAGGCATATAATGTTATGAACCAGAAGTTCATTGAACCAAATACACTATTTTAGCTTGACCGGTTATGTCATCTTTGTCTACCATGTCGCATGGAATCACTTACAAGTTTTGATGACTACTAACCTTACTCACAATCAAATTGTTTATTTACCGCATATTTGCGAGTTGTCACTTTAATGAGACAATCCTCCTGCCATGAGGGGGAGAAAGATTTTTCTTGAAGAACGACATGAATTGGTGTGAGATATTTATCCACCATCTCAATTTGATCGTGAGAAATATCTAAGCTAGTGATTTGATAACAGATAGTGACGAAATTATATGCTAAATACGGAGGCATCTACTTGGGTTAATGTCCCTGAGACCAACCATATTAATACAAACAATGTAGACTCCATTTGATTTGTGGGATGCAAGTGTATCCAGTTGACATGGTTCTCCTGAAGAGAATGTCATTAAACAATATCACAGCTCCTAATATGGCTACACATACAAAGGGTGTAAGTACGCCATTATGAAATGATGTCTTAGTGATACAATAATAAATCAATATGGTTGATGCTAATAGACAAAGCATTTTTGACCTAAAACTTGGTTTGGGTTCGCCACCAGCCAATGAACATCTTCACACTAAAGAAAGTGATAGATTTTTGAATGCATCTTTCTGAGCATGGTCAAAATAAGACAGTCTTCCCGCCGTTAGGGGGAGGAAAGACTACTGTCATTTAAATAACGGCGTGAATTTGTGTGGAACGTATCCACCAGGACTAAGGTTATAAGCTTCTAAAAGAGGGAAGTTTATACAAGCCCTATAATGCTCTATAGGAGATTATAAGTAAAAAGATCCACATTCTCGACATAATCCATCTATGAGAGATGATTGTCCTAGAAGTGACAATATATGCCCCAGAAGTGGCATGGGTACCTAATATCAATAAGCTTATTACAGCTAGTGCATGAATATAAGAATGTGTGGGATCTATGATTAATGATCATCGATGATAATTTACATATGGTAGCTACCAAAAATCATTAAGGGTTGTACTGATGCTATACCACGTTTCATTATGAATGTCGACAAAGTATATTATTGGCCAAATTGGAAAGAGGCAATTCCAATGAAATTGAATATTTGAAACGTGATGAAATACTTAGACCTTTTAACCCTACAAGTTACAAAAGGGTATTTATCAAAAGTGAAGATAAATCACTATGACACAATGTCTATTTATAGAGAATTGAGATTATGAATATCTTCTCTTATATGAATGACAATTTTCTATAAGTACAGTGTTACATATAGCTGTTATATTGACGAGAGATTTATGGCACCTTGTTATCGTATATTATGAAGATCTTAAAGACACATTACTAAAAGCAAAATCTCAAAAGCAAAGTGTCATTTTATCGCATTGCTTATCAAATCCTCAAGGGATTCAAATACATGAATGATTCAAATGCAAGTCCATGAAAGGTTGAAAGAGCCTGAAGCTCACTCATGGAATCAAAGAGTCTAAAGCTAGCTCATATGTACTCATTTCGTTCTAGTCAACGAGATCTAAATTGCCTTAATGAGTACTATGACGAGACTACTATCGAATTCGAATTATGATTATAATGTTGCAACATATTCTAACTTTCGCAAAGTTATGAATTATTTAGAGCTCTTGAAGAGCTTATATGAGACATATTAATACACAAAGATATTGATGTGTATGGCTAGGTATGCCACGATGATTTTTCAATGTTTTAAACTATACAAAGTTAAATGTGTCAATTTCTTTATATTGTTTAGCTATTACTTTGTGTATGAATTTGAGCATATGAGATTGTTTCTAACCTTATCATATGAGGTAAGGCTTATTGAAAATCGTCTAGTTTTGTTGCTATTGCTTAAACTTTGCAGGTATGAAAATTTGTGATGAGCCCTTATATGCAAAGCACACTTGGTCTCACTTCGGTGATAGACACATCAAACTACTATACATGGTACATGTAGCTTATCACATACATAAATGAGGCTTGCAACAATCAGGGGGAGCATCCAGAAGCATGCTACCTAGGACATATGCGTGTTGTGCTCTTTTTGTCCTTCGACCAGGGTTATTTTTGTCCCACTGGGTTTTTGTTACCTGGCAAGGTTTTTAACGAGGCAACAATAAGCGCGTCCAATACCATCATTCATTGGTGGACATCCAAGGAGGAGTGTTGTAAATATTATTATCTATGTGGATGTCCATGTAAATACTCATTAGTTATGTACTTTGATGTAAACACTACCTCTATATAAAATAGGGAAATTCGTCCAAACAGTGTCTGAACTTTTCCAGACTATTAATTTTCATACTTATACTTTGAAAAATGTCATAATGGTACCTGAAGTTTTGGCCCCGACCCAATTTTCGTACCTAGCAACAGTAAAGTCGTCAACGGCGTTAAATTTTCAGGGGTAAAAGCGGTACTTCATGTATTTTGGTACAGTAAATTAATTTTAAAACAATGAAAATCCAAAATAATCCCCAAACTTTAACGTTGGGGAGACTCGAACCCCAACCCATCCTAACACATATGGGAATGAACGCCCCAACCACTAGGATGCTTGCCTGTCGTTAGTATCTGGTAAACAAAAATTATATATATCATTTAGTTTAAAAACACTTTTTCTTTGACCATTCTGTCATCTTCCTTCTCGTGTTGCAGCCTCTGCAAGTATCTCTCTCTCTCCTCCTCCTTCATTCCAGATTCCCAGCGACAAAGTTTCTTACTATTAATTTTTCTTCTTAAGTTGCAAATACCAGTAGCCCAAAATCTCAATTGTTCCTTCTCCAATTCTTCTATTTCTTCTTTCTTTTTCTCTATTTTCTTCATCTCCTTTCTTCTCCTCCATATCTGTTAATATATCTGGAGATCAAACCTCAAACTCGTCAGCTTTCATGGTGTATTTGCCTCGGTAGATGGTTTTGAACAAAATGCCTCGGTTTTGTGCCGAGGCCAGCCCTGTCTCTCTCTCTTCTCTCTTCAGAAACTACATCGGAAAACCCGAGAAGCTTTCGGGCTTCACTCTGCCACCGTCGCCAGTCGTTCGGAGTAGGAGTCGGAGGAGACGACGCTCTGAACACTGCAACCCACTCCACCCTGCATCCCAGCGTGCCCCGGAAATCATGGGCGAAAGACTAAGCAGCATCGGCAAACACATTGTCATCAACGACGAGCTCGTCTGGGACAACGACACATCGTTTCCCGAACCCTGTATCGATCGCATCACCGACACCGACGGAAAGTGCAGAGGCAAGGAGGTTGGAAACGTCGTCGTCGGAGTCGGAGGAGATGAGGGGGTTGACGATGAGGACTAGGGAGTCGATGTGGGGGACGAGGGAGTTAAAGGGTTTTGAAATGGCGAGGCAGCGAATGAGGGTCTTGGTGTCCGAGACCAGGTCGAAGATCTGGAGGATCACAGGGTCCGGGAGCCGATCAAAGCCGTCTATTTCCATCCTCAGAAAGAGAGAGAGAGAGAGAGAGAGAGAGAGAGAGAGAGATTTGAGCACAGAGGGTTTTCTGGGAATGTCATGGTTTCGGTGGAGGAGAAGAAGAGGATGGAGACGAGTGGTGAGAGAGGATGAATAGTAAAATGACGAAAATATCCCTGAAAATTTAACGCCATTGACGACTTTACTGTTGCTAGGTACGAAAATTGGGTCAGGGCCAAAACTTCAGGTACCATTATGACATTTTTCAAAGTATAGGTATGAAAATTAATAGTCTGGAAAAGTTCAGACACTATTTGGACGAATTTCCCTATAAAATATGCTAATGAGACTGAATGATATATTTCTACTTCCTCCCAATTATTCTCTCTTCATCTTCTTCCTACTTTATAACAGTTAGCATATTGTTTATTTTGTACTTTTTTTCTAGTATCATAAAAATAAAAATAAAATGAAATAACATAAAAAACTGTATCATTGTACCAGACTCTTAGACAAATAAACAGAAAAAAAAAAAAACCAAAATGCAAGACCTACGGACCCGCAATAAAACACACAAAACCATAACCTCTGCAAAACAAAAACAAACCGACATGTACAGAAATATAAGTCATAACTTCGTCGATATTTCGAGTATATAAGACGAAACATCATCAACATCTTACCGGCAAAATCCATCTCCTTCAATCCAGCACTTCCATCAGTGTAATCCATCACATACTCAAGGGAAGCAAGTAGGACATGCAGATTCTACAAGAATAATCGGGGATTTAAGGTTTGTAAGAATGATAACAACGAAAATCAGTTTCACTCATTGTGCATAATTACATATTTCTTGACTGAGCTCAATCTGATCTTCTACAAATGTAATTAGTGCAAAAGAAATTTGGACACACCGCTTTACTATAGTTATAAACAATTTTTACAAGACAGCACGTGAAAAATCACGCCTTATTCATAGATGGGGGGAACACAGTACAATCTGTCTTTGCTGCTGTACTGAAATGGATTCAAATCCAAAAATGGTTCTTGTATGCAGATCACGTAGAAATGAGATTCAACTCAGGTCTGACTGTATAAGGGATGCAGTCGCTGTCTCCATGTTCCTAGCTGGTGCAGAAGGCGATACTTCTGAAATTTGAAATGATGAAAATGAGGAGGGGGCTACAAGACTAGTGCTGGTTCCACTAACAGGCCTTTCAATTATAGGCCCTTCAATGATAGCCCTTGGAGATGGGGGTTTCCCCATCTCTGTAATTCCTTCCAGCATTTGTACAACTTTTCCCATCATTGGCCTATGAGATGGCTGCTCTTGTATGCACCAGAACGTCACCTGAATTGCTCTCATCACTTGATCCATATCAACATCTTGGTCAGCTAGCCTTTTATCAATGATTCCCTTGATATTACCCTTCTCAAATTCGCCAAAGGCCCATATGGAGAACTTTTTCCTATCTGTCTCTTCAGAAACTTCAAAATTCCTTCTCCCACTAACTATCTCTAACAGAACCATACCATAACTATAAATATCAGATTTGGAAGTTATTGGCAGATTTGCCAACCATTCTGGTGCCAAATAACCTCTAGTCCCTCTAACACTGGTCAAAGTTCGGTACCTGTGGTCCTTTGGATTAACAAGCTTAGCAAGGCCAAAATCAGATACTTTGGAATTGTAATTCTCATCCAAGAGAATGTTCTCTGGTTTTATATCACAATGCACAATGCAGTCTCGGCACTCCTCGTGAAGGTATGTGATCCCCCTTGCAGTGCCAAGGGCAATCTTGAATCGATTCTCCCAACTTAAGAATTTTCCTGACTGCTCTTCTGTGGCAAAAAGGAAATCATCAAGGGACCCATTTTTCATGAACTCATATACTAAAAGCCTATGACGGCCCTCAGAGCAGAAACCAATCAGCCTCACTAGATTTAAATGATGGGTGCTACTAATTGTTGCAACCTCCATCCTAAACTGCTTTTCTCCTTGCTCAATCCCCTCGAGTTGCTTCACTGCAACAACAGTTCTATTAGCAAGAATGCCCTTATAAACAGCTCCAAATCCTCCGGCTCCGAGCTTCTCCTTGAATCCCTTGGTAGAGCGCTGGAGTTCTTTGTACGAAAACTGAACTGGCGCACCAGAAGCATACTCAAGAAGAGCATACTGAGCAGACAATGCACCAAAGCTTGGACTGTTCCTGCAAAACCACCACCACAGACCACCCTCCAGTGCCATCAAACCCAAAAGGGAAGCGACAACCACAAGAACCACTATCCAAGCCCTCATTTTCCAATCCTTTTTCTTGCCAGCACTATCCAACGAAGAGGGCGGATTTGGAATCACCGGTCCACAAACCTTGATATATGAACTGCTAGTCAGAGCTGGAGTGTGATACCCGCTGAGAAAACCGGGTGTCTTGTAGTAACAGAGCCCTGTGCCATCAGACAAAGATGTTGAAGCATCACAAGGATCATTAACAAGACAGTTTAACCTACAGGCTGATATACCCACAAAGAAAATCTGTGAATCCGTCTCAGGAGGGTAGGTCAAGAACCTAGTATGACCCAAATCCAACATAGTCACACTCTGAGGACAGTCCTTAATCTCCATCTTCCTCCTACACCCTTGCTTGCTATCTTTGGGATCAACTGGCTCGAAATTAAGAGAAGGGCAGCCGCATATGGGATTGGAATCATTATAACTGCAAATTCCCATGTTCCCACAGTAGCCAAACACCTGACACTGATCAGTAACAGCTGCCCATCTCTCAATTTTACCCCCGCTACCTTTACTAGTGCTATAAATCCTCACATTCCCATCACTCTCTAGCTTCAAGAACCTCAAAATATCACCAGCCTCAGCATAATCATTACTATAAGCAACAATAGCAGCAGTGGGCAACTTTGGATCAGAAATGGTCAGAATACCAATAGACTGCAATCCTAAAGTAGGTGAAGTCAAATTGGGGTTGTTGTTAGTAACAGACGAGTTCAACCCTTGATTCCAATACACAATACTATCGTTCCACAACAGAGTCAGATTCCCATTCTTGACGAGCTCAAACGAGTACATACCAGATCGCAAAACCTTACCCACAGTGAAGTTCTGCGACGGCACGATCGTGTCCGTCGGGTTGTCGAAGCTGGACCAGACCGCAGCACCGGTGCCGTTCCGGAGCACCAGGTTGCCGGAACCTTCGAGCTCAGCGGAGGAGACGCCGCGGCTGGCGGTGTCGGAGTCCCATATGGTTTTGTTGGAGCCGTCGACGAGGCGGAGGGCGCCGGATGAGAGGAAGTGGAGGGCCCCGGCGGAGTCAACGCTGCGGCCGGGAGACCAGATGGGGACGCCGCCGGAGTAGGTTATGGCGGCGGTGAAAGAAGGGGGTGAGGTGGGTGGGTCAGAGGGAATGAAGCCAAAAGAGAAGGTGCTGTCTGGGGAAGACCAGGTTTGGTTAGGATTAGAAGCAAGGAGAGAAGAGCCGGGTGGAATTGTGGCGGCCCAGATGGTTTGGGACAAAAGACAGAAGAGAGGGAGGAGCACAAGCCGGAATTTGATCGGCATTTTGGGTGCTCCGGTGAAGTATGGAGAATGATGAAGCTCCGGTTTTGGTTTAAGGAGGGAGGGAGGGGAGACTTTGACTGAGAAATGGGAGGCTGTGACTGACTGACTGGTTGGGTCACTCTACGGCCTTGACCCGCATTAAAGAATGGACTATAGAACCGATATACCGCACGCATTCTAATTTCTGACTCTGCCTATGTTTGAATATGTCTTTCTTTGTTCTTTGTCTCTGTTTTCTGTTTTCTTCCGAAGTTTCTCTCTGACTTCTAACTTTCTAGAAAATCATCTTTTTTGGTCTAGAAAATTATCCAAGCATGAATTATCAAAAAAAAAAAAGAATCATAAAATCTCAAATGTAGCATTTGAGACGATTCATCCCATCCCAAGCCGGAATTTAGAGAAAGTAGTACTCAAGTTGGATACAAGTAAAGAGTATGATCGTGTAGAATAAATTTACTTGAAAGAGGTGGGGGTGAGAATGAATTTTGATGATCGATGGATTTATTTGATTATGAGATGTTATTTTAATGAATTTCTCAATACTTTGACATGGACAATCAATCGGGCTTTTTCATCTCACGAGAGACATTAGACAAGGCCATCGTCTTTCGATTTATATTTAGGGTCTTTTCCCGTATACCCAAAAAGTCACTGTATTCTGCCCAACTGCCCAACACTCTTGTATTATACTATTTCTTTTAGGGAATGACTAATAAGGATAAGTCCATTTAGAAATGTCTTTTGTATCCTATGTTGACCCGTGATTTTAACAGTAGTATTTTGAAAAAACTTTATTTTAAACGACAAAAACAAAAACAAGACTAGCCTTCAACGTGCCTAAGTTTTTCACCTAACGGTTACTTTAATAGGCGGAATCATTGCTGCTTGTCCTAATTTTTTGTTTTAAAACTGATTTTTTCAAGTGATAGTACAATTAGAACCTTGGATTTCTACGGGATGCATGCATCTTAGTGAAACATAACAAAACAGAATGACCGAATGACCAACATATTTAAGGAAAATAAAAAGAAAATTTGAAGAAGTGGGTGAGCAACCATATGAATTTATTTATTCAAATATACATACATGTTAAACATTCAAAGCCTCATTCTTAGGTAAACAGCTAAAGACTGTTTAGCTATCCAGAAGAATGAAAACAGATACTTACTTGTAATGAAAGCACTTATTTCACACTTCTAAACTGGAAAGGAAGCACACTGCTATACTATTTGAGAGAAGACTCTTCTGCTCAATTTTTGAATCTAGAACTGATATGGAAATTTTCGAATGCTTTACAACTGAAACTAAAGCTCCTTATATAGGCGGAACTCAAACGAGAATTCAAAACATAAAAATGTACAAAACAACTCCGTGAACTTCTGCTTTTCTGAGTGCTCCTGCTGGTGGAGGTCGTATAGGGAAAAGCCAAAAGTCTAGGTAGGTGAGAGGTGAAATGTTTTTTACTTCCCTTTTTGAAAAAGCAAAAGGTTGCTTTAAGCAAAAGTCTTAAAGACAACAGTTGCTAATTTGGTGCTATTCTTCTTCACCCGTGACTACTTCACATATTCTCATATGTTTCTTAATGGTGGCCAAAGACAAAGGAGTTGTTGTCTGTCTGGGCCATTCTGACTGTTGTTGCATTGTCTTCGACATCTGTATCAACATACATCTTGAAGTGGTTGTCATTTTCAAGCTTTTCCACCCACTGCATGCATGCCATTGTCGAATCTATCTCTTTTCTGGTGAAAGATAAAAATAGGTCACTGCTGACTACGTCAGGATGATCGTAAGCAGTGATAATAGTTTTTTCTCCTGCTGCCAGGAAGGTATTGCTGATATCTTCAGAGATGATCTTCTTGATGTATTCTAGAGCCATGGCTTTCATCCATGGGATGCTTGAATTTGGTTGGCCATTGTACCCGACACAGGCAGGTTGTAGATATTTTCTTTGAATAATTCTCACATAGTGATATGGAGAAATGTACTCAACCTTACCATTTGCCTTCTGGATCCATTCTGGGGGAGTGGATCACTTCAGACGAAGCGTACAGTCATTTTTTCTAATATTTTTGACTGTGTTGACAATGATAGGGGGCAAGCCTTTGAGATCATCATTTTTTTTAGTCCATAGATTATGGATAAAACCGTTTTCAACAAGCCAAAGCTTGTGTTCTTGAGGATGTTCACTTTGAACATTTACCAGGTATCTTCCAACATAGGGTCCTGCAATGATGAAGAGGGTTGGAGGAATACAATCTTCAGAATTATGACTTCCTATCAGACAATGGAATTCATGCCAGTCTGATTCTTTGAGTGCTATGATAGGGACCCTAACACTTTCTGGATCTTCTAGGAAGTAAATTTTTTCTTTCTTGACAGCACTCTGCTGTAGTTCTTCAAACTGTGGCCTTGCATTTTCATAAAGTTCTTCAGCTAATGCAAAGAGAGCTGGAAACATCAGACCACTGCTTCTTTCCTGAAAGGCAAATAAAAGGTTATCCAGAATTGCCTTCTGGTGGTAAGCTAGTCTCTTGCCAGTTCTGAACACATGAGTATCAAAAGTTCGAAGTTCATAGTTGAAAACATTTATTACTCCAGTTGGAGTAGGTTTGCTTTTTGGCAAAGCAACAGCCGTCAACGGTCTTGATGAGCCTTTACCGTCTGCCGTTTGAGACGGGCTAGCCAATCCTTTACCCCAGGATTGATCAGTTGTGGCTAAGCCTTTTGGACTTAGCAGGAATCTTTTGAGGATTTTTTCTTTAGATTCCTCAGCCGGTTCATGTTCTTTCCCAGATCTTCTGCTTCTAGGGTTACGACCTTCGTCGTCATCTCTTTGACTGAACATGGCTAATTCCCTTGTTAAGGCGTCTGGAAGATAATTCTTGTTTCCTGCAATTAATTCATGGGAGAAAAGATCCAAAATGCGTCCGGATACATTGTCTAGGTTCATGCCTAGACATTTGGCCGAAAATTGTGAATAAAATCAGATTAAATCATGGAAAATTCAGCAACAAAATATTAGGGATTGATTTTGGAGCTTTTTGATTGGTTGGATGACAAAGCAGAGCTGACGTGGCATTATTTGATTGGCTGAAGCTGTGTGGATCAATCTTGAAGACTTGGAGACTAAGTTTCCATCCTCCTATAAATAGGAGCATTCTCTACACCACAACACACCAAAACAACACAACAACACCTCTTCATTCAGAAAAATTCTCTCCATTCTCTAGTTGCAAAGTTCTGCGTTTTCAAGCAAGGAGAGGAAGAAGAAGAAGAAGGAGCCGTGAAGATCATATCCTCCATCATCCACCTTGAAGGCTTGCTTCCAAGATTCAAGATCCAACCATCAAGCTCTCCATCTCCATCTCCACTCACGGTGTAATTCGTTCCTTTTCCTTGTAACCTTTTTGGTTTCCTTGTTTGATTTTGTATGAACTTGTTTCTAGTTAACAATAACGTTTAGGGCAAAGTTTAAGCCCAATTTCTATGTTTAAATAAAGTTTTCAAATTCTATGATTGTGATTCTAAGTTGCTTATGTGAGTTTGTTCGATTGAATTTGCTTTACAGAAAACTTTTATATGTTTATCTTATTTGGGTCGACACTTATAGGATTTGCATGTAATTGGTGCTAGATTTAGGCAAACGATTCACCTAATAGTTTTGTGAACCTAAATCACAAGTAGTAAAGGCTTTGGACAAAGGTCGAATTCAATTGAAGAGGATTGCAAATAGGTGAACTTATTCATACTAGGTTGTGCACTTAAGTTGATAACCTTTCTCTATGCTTCTTGCGTTGAACATGTTTTGATTAGCTAGCTTTCTAGACTTTGATTGCATGTTTAATAGGATTGATCTAGGTGCTTTCACTTAGGTTAATTAGTAAAGGAAAGTAAAATATGGGAAATCATTTGCTTCGAATGTTTCACATGATCAACTTCTTTCTTATGACTTGGAAGAAGAATTATAGGGTTTGAATCGAATTTGATTACATGGAATTGGTTTTGATCTTTGTTCCTTGCGTTCCACCCTTGTATATATGTTTTTACGTTTTCTTTATTTTATTTATTTTAATTTTCTATTTTATAATTCTAAACCCCCTTATTTGTGTGTACTTGTATATATTTTTATTCTTTGTTTTATTTTTGTAAATAATACTTTTTACTTTTATTAATTTGTTTTTGCAATTACAGGTGTACCCTCAATCCCCGGTTAGAACGATCCTTACTTATTCTATACTAACAACTACATGCAGGGTTAAATTGCGCGCTTACTTTTAGAGTATCAATTTTTGGCTCCGTTGCCGGGGATTGAAAAATCACTTGTTTTTGTTTATAGTTGTTGTATATAATTTGTTTAAAATTTAGTTTAAATTAACTAGGTTGTTTTTTTTATATTATTGAATATGAGTTTTAATTGTAAGTTGTAAATTGAATGGAATAGGTGAAGTCTCTTTTGTTAATGTTGGCCTAAACCCCTTACTAGTACCTAGTTCAGGTCCCTTAAAGTTGAGGGCGGCCTTTATTAACACTTGTTGAACTGTCTTCACACTTATGAACTTTTTCATCTTACTAAGTATAGTCTATGTGGAACGGTGTCTAGAAAGGGGACAACGTTCATGACGGGTTTTTGAATCCAGAAGTGCTTGCAAATGGGCCTAAACCACTATGTGGGAGTAGCTCATGCCAAAATGGATTTTGTCTCTCGTGTTCGCCCTCCCCCACCTGGCCATTTCAGTAAGGTTGCCCAAAGGATGTGAAAGGGAGTTTGTGTCTAGGCGACTATACTTGGGCCGCACGTCCACTTGATTTACCGCTTGGAATTAAATTCGATATCAATAATATTTATAACAAAAGAAAATGTTGTGATACGCTAAGGTAAAAAAAAAAAACATTTGTGTAAATATTTTTCATGTTTTTTTCTACTCACTTGTGTTAACTTGTTAACTTGTGTACTTAACTTGTTAATTATACTTGTATTTCGTAATTCATAGTTACTTGTTTATATTTTGTATTTCTTTGTTAATTATAGTCACTAACTTTTTAATGGAGGTATCGTCTGGCTGAAAGACGTTAAACTCAAGCGCTGCTTGGGAGGCAACCCAATTCAGAAGTAGCCGTGAATGAGTCTACAAATGCAGATTTGCTTTCTCCTTCCCTATTTCTTTTATTTTTCAATTTTTCTCTTTTGTTTTTGTTTTCGTAAATTCCATCTCTATATGCTTAATTGTTTCATTGCATGCTTATGATTGATTACATTGAGGACAATGCAATATTTAAGTGTGGGGGAAGGGATTTATACTTTTATCTTGAGTCATATATATTGAAAAATACAAAAAATCAAAATATGTCAAAAAAAAAAAAGTATTTGTTTTTGGTTTTTGAGTCATAGGATGTCATTTCAACTGTCTAGGATGATTTTATATCTCTGAAATTATGGCTAAAAGAGGATCACAATATTGAGATGATTTTAAATTGTATTCTTTGGTTAATTGAGATATATGAAAAATGTGTGCATGTGTAGTGGATATGGATTTCGTGACCTTGGTACAGAATATGAGCATGTTAAGATGAGTTTTGATTCATAAAAGCCCATGTGAGATATTTGAGCCATGTCCCTTTTCTTGGAGTGAAATGAAAAAAAATATATTCTTAATTTCTTGGCGATGTTTTGATGATCTCATTATTCTTTCATTTGTTTGATTGCTTGCCATAGATTAAGTTTAATGGACTAGAGAATGCTAGAATTCGCTCTTGTGCTTGTTGAGACGTTTTATCAATACATGGCGCTGATTCTGGAAAGGATAGAGGCACCCTAGGAATTACCACCATAGCCAAATATAGCATGTGTCCCCATTTGTGCCCGTCGTGGGACTCCCCTAGATAAACCCCTTTGAGCCTACATTAAGTATTTTCTTTCATCACCCTTAAAATCCTTAACCCCTGAACCTTAGTATAGTCACAACTTTACCCTTTGTTCTAAAAACTGGTAGAGCTATCTTTTGAAGACTTACTACATGGATTTGGCGCAAGAATGAAGATTGAGAAGAGGTGAAAGTTCAAGTGTGGGGGTAGACTTGTCTATACAGAAAAAAATATGTGAAAAAAAAAAAATGTGTACGGCTAGAAAAGAAAAAAAAAAAGTTTATGGATTTTAGTCCCCCATACTTGGTGGATTTGCAGTTTGTTTTGAATTGAAGGCCCACTATTGAAAAATTTGGTCTTTGTCCAGTTCACAAGAATCCAAGGGAAGTTTAGAATGAAGGTTGGGCCCAACATGAAGACATTAGGCCTTTTATTTTACCTCTATGGGATGTGACGTTTTATATGCCTTGGTGGATTTCTAGAAGTCTCTACATCTACATGAGCTATGCTAGGTTTTTAGGACACTTTGTTAAATTCCTTACC
Organism: Rosa rugosa; assembly: GCF_958449725.1. Lineage (NCBI taxonomy): Eukaryota > Viridiplantae > Streptophyta > Magnoliopsida > Rosales > Rosaceae > Rosa > Rosa rugosa. Next base: position 26,203,515 of record NC_084822.1, read on the forward strand.
TTTCATTTCTTAAAACCTTGAGCATTGGCCCCATTACAACCCTTTATAAGACCTTTTTTGTCACGCCCCTGATTTTTAACACAATTAAAAATCGATATATAACCCCATAATTATACATGCGTGAACGTTCAGCCATCAATACCAAATACCTGGAAAACTTTTTCCCTTTATACAATATACATGTTGATGACCTGAACCCACTATGTCAATATTGACCCGCCCACAGAGTCATATATTACATAAGCTTACGAATTAAATTGTCAACAACAAGATAAAACGTAAAAGCTCCTCAGAGTTTACTACAAAGCGGAAGTCATAACAATGGCAAAGCCAATCAAAATTGCTTCCTACCAGTTCTGCTGCCAACAAGATACCTCAGCTTCAGCCACGATTTCCCTGACCTGCAAGATTAACCCCTACACCGTTTGAATAGTGCACCGGGTTGTCACACAACAAACCCGGTAAGCTTTTGCAAGCCCGTATGAGTAACTCAAAACAACTCACACCAAATTACGGGATAAAAGCCCGCACAACTCACGCCAAACACGAGGAAAACCTTTCGACTCGTAAATAAGGAAAACATACCATGCTTCCCAAAACAATACTCTTTTCCAAAAAGGAAATCACAAAAGTCACACCGTGACAAAATCATATAAATTGTTAACCTAACAATTCAAATATGATTAATCGATCCAACCTGGATAAAACACATAAGCACATCAATCATACCTATCGTTAACCTAACAATAGCATATGATTCACAAGTCCTCCCAGGACATTTAAAAGAAAGAATCCCCGAAACTCTCTTTTAAAAACACGTACTCATGAGCATCAGATAGCTCCTTAAAATTTTTGAAATTCTTTACTCTAGCACAATCGGTGCGGACAGTAAAGGGTTTTCCAAGAAAAGCTGGAGAATTTAAAATTGTTTTCTTGACAGCCAAAATTTCTTTTTCCCCTGTGGGATAATTCAGTTCTGCAGGGCTGAACTTGCCACTACAAAATTTGCAGATCTTTTCAATGTTGGTTTCAGGCGTTTTTGCCAGAACAACACCGGACCAATAATTATCACTCGCATCTGTTTGGAGGATAATCTCATCATTTTTCTCTGGTTGCTGTAGAGGAGGGAGATTTTTGCAGAGATTTTTTATCTGCTTCACTATTTTTTCATCATCTTCAGTGAAGTTCCATTTTCTTTTGGAACTTGTCTTAGGAGATAACATCGCTGTTAACCCTGAGATTTTGGGAATGAAATCTCTCCCATAATTTATGACACCAAGGAATCTCTCTAGACTCTTAGCATCAGGAATTCTATCTGGGAATTTCCAGATCTTCTCAAGGATATGAGGTTGAAGTTTTATCACTCCATTTTTGATATTTATTCCTAGGAAATCAATTCTTCATCGAGGATAAAGAAGATTTTCTTTTCTCCTAGGATAATCCCATGCTGAACTATCAGCTTTACAACCTCATGGAGGTGTTTCATGTGTTCTTCTCTGTTTTTGGAGAAGACCAGAATGTCATCTATGTAGACGACGCAGAACTCAGCAACATGTTTGAAGATGTTGTCCATCTTTCTCTGGAAGATTGAGGGAGCTTGCTTTAGACCAAAAGGCATTACTAGCCATTTGTAATGTCCTTGTGGTGTTCCAAATGCAGTGAGAGGTATACTCTCAGGATGCATCTTGACTTGCTAGAAACCCGACTTTGCATCGAATTTCGAAAAGACCTTGGCTCCTCTGAGCTGGTTGATCAATACTCATACTTGAGCAATTTGATAACCGTCTTTGACAGTCTTTTTGTTGACATCTCTGTAGTCAATCACCATTCTAGCTTTTCCTCTTAGATTTTCTGCATGATTTCTCACGTAGAATGCTGGAGCATGATGAGGGCTAGTGGAAGGTTGAATTAATCTCTTGTTCAGGAGATCTTCAATATCTTTTCTGAATTCTTTACATTCTCGAACATCTCTTCAACAGGAGGAGGAATCGTGCCCCTACCTCGGGCTCTACCCCTGCCTCTGGGCCTACCTCGACCCCTAGCTCTACCTCCTTGAGAATCCATCACCCTTAGCATAGCAACATGTGGTTAATACCTCTATAACTCTCAATCACGAGTATAAGTCAACGCTATGACTCGATCAACCACAACACTACGTCAAAGAATACAATTCCATCCCCTACGTCAATCTTGAGTTAAAACTAAAGGTCATCATTCCTCAAAAGTCTTTAACTCATAGAAGCTACATCTAGCTCCTACACTTCATTCTCTGAGCCGACACTACCCTGACGACTCGCATCCTAACGCTCACTACATACCCAATGACTATATCAATACCGAAGAGCATCAGATGGGGATCCGCTGCAGACGGGCCATCACTCGAGGAGTATTGATTGTCACCAAATATGTACCTTACGCTCTTATACCAAACTGTCACGCCCCTGATTTTTACACAAATAAAAATCGATATATAATCCCATAATTATACAAGCGCGATCGTTCAGTCATCAATATAAAATACCTGGAACATCTTTCCCTTAAAACGAGTACATACTGATGCCCTGAACCCTCCAAGTTAATATACACTCACTCCACAGAGTTATATATTAAACAAACTTACGAATTAAATTGTCATCACAAAATAAAACGTAAATGCTCCTCAGAGCTTACTACATAGCGGAAGTCATACACTGGCAAAGCCAACAAAATTTGCTTCCTACCCGTCCTGCTGCCAACAAGCTACCTCAGCTCAGCCACGATTTCCTTGACCTACAGGATTAACCCCTACACCATATAAATGGTGCACCGGGTTTCCACACAACAAAACTCAGTAAGCTTATGAAAGCTCGAATGAGTAACTCATGAACATCAATCAACAACTCACACACATCAGCTTAAGGAAACCATGCAACCATGATTCCTTCTAACCTTCCACATCCTTTCCACCGAAAGGACAACATAAGTCACCGCTGTGACAATGCTCTATTTGCTAACTTAACCATCAAGAAGAAATTCAAATCTCATCTAGACAATAAAAGAAGAATACTATAATTCTCTTTTAAACTACGCCCTTACGAGTCTCCAGCAACCTCGACCGTTACCCCCATAAGCTATAATGGCAGACAGACTAGCGCTCTAGCTAATCGTAATCACTCGTCCGGCCAAGGACGTGATTACCTACTTCTTTCTCTGGTCACCATCCGTGACCTGTCACCGTCTGTGACATATGATTTCAGACCCCTTCTGGCCATAAAATCAAACATCAAGGTCACCCTATGCAACCTGTCACCATCTGTGACATAAAATCGTCAGATCCCGTCTAGTCTCAAGGTCAAATGTTAAGTAAGTCACACCTGACCTAAAACGTTACAAACATCTAGTTTCGGCTCTCCCCATCCCTGCTCACCATCTGTGACCCTTGGTACAAGGACCAATACATTTCAGATGAGTCACGCTTGACTCAAAAATGTAACATCAAACTCAATACTTTTCGAACAATAGAAAACATCTTTTTCCATCATATTGTTTCTATGAAAAGTCGTATTCAACAATAATATGACACCATCATGCATATTATTCATTACCCATCATTCACAAGAATATATATATTTCACGTAAATATATATATATATACGTAGTCATTCGCTCAGGAATGCCTACTAATACCAACTATAGTTTGCAGTTAATTAATTAACACCAAAACCATAATGGTAATTCCGTTCATAATGAACCTTGTGAGATTACTCACCTCGAAACTCCCGCTGCGTCTTCAATGCAGAACAAAATAGCCAAACCACAAAACAACCGTCCAAGGATACTTCGTCAAGCACCTAAACACATACGGTTTCAACTTAGAAACAATTCACAAACGATTTAAGTCCGAAACCCCTGTTTTGAACTAAAATCCCCAAAGTGGCGTCAATTGAGGCAAAACCACATCCGAGACCTCCCAAAGTCTCCGGAATACGTCCACGATCGATATGACCAAACCTCAAGTCGATCGGACGCTCAAATCCTCACGAATCGAATAAATCGATCGGTATGAAACCGTAAAAATCACAACAAAATCATACAAACTCCAAAATTTGCATATTATATATCGAAACGCTCGTATCAACGAGTAGAACATATATAACACCAAAAACGGTTCCTTAAATGGCTGGAACACCGCCGGAACACTGCCACAGGCGGTGGCGCACCTCCGCCGGTCAAAACTCAATATTTCCCAAAACTCCCAACATCAAAAAGCTTCATCTAAGCATGCTTGTGAATTTTCATAACTAGCTTGAAGTCAGAAAACAAGCATAAAGGGTCGAAAACTACCTCACAAGCCGTGAACAGTAATCCCAACTGAGTTGAACCAAGTTTTACGTGAATCGATCCAAACAACCACCAAGGATCGATCAAGGAGGCAGCTCTGAGCTCCCTAAGCCCAGCTCGAAGCCCCGCCGACGTCGGAGATCGGAGAACCGGTCGGGTCCGAAAACACCCAACTGCGCCGTCTTCTACGGCCGCCACCACCGAGAATCGGTGCTAGAGGACACCACAGGGACGACCAGACGGAGGAGACGATCCTATCTAGAAAGTTTCGTCGCTGGAGACCGCCGCAGTCAGCCGGAAAATCCTTGTCAGGTCGATCGGGTTCGGGTCGGGTCAGTCAGGAATTTTTGTTTCTGAAGGTGCAGCCGAGAGAGAAGAGAGAGGGAGAGAGTTTCCGGAAATGGAAGAAATGGAAATAGTAAGTTTCCCACTTGGGAAACTCCTATTTATACTAAAATGGAAATTTCTTCCAATAGCCATAACTTCCTCGTACGAGCTCCGACTTCCGCGTTCCGCATGTCCACGAACTCGTATCGACGCGCTCTACAAATTTTGTGAAGGAAGTTTTCCGAGAATCCCAACAAATAAAAAGTCAACCCTTGCGCCCCTCCCTAAATGGCGCATCCTGAATACTTATTCAACCGAAACACTTCCGCTCCATCCACGAGCCACGAAATCGTCCAATAACCATAAAATTCCGGAAAATCCTCCGAAATTAATTACGAATTTCCAGGGCATCACAAGAGTTCACTGGAGACCTTTACCTAATGGCATATTCACACTTAAATAGAAGCCATCATCTACTGAAACTGAAAGAGCTAACATGTCTTGCACGAACAAGTAAGTATTAAGTAGCCAATAATGAGCTAGTAAGTTTATTGAGGATCTTTTCCTAATGGCATAATTACATTAAAATAGAAGTCATTATCCACATTGTCTTACAGTAACAAATAAGTACTAAGTAGCCAATAATGAGCTAGTAAAGTTCACTGGGGATCTTTTCCTAATGACATAATTACACTAAAATAGAAGTCATCATCCACACTGAAATTTAAAGTTAGCTAGCATGTCTTACATGAACAATAAGTACTAAGTAGCTAATAATGAGCCAGTAAAGTTTGCTGGAGACCTTTCCCGAATGGCATATTCACACTAAAATAGAAGCCATCATCCATTGAAACTTAAAATAAGCTAGTGTGTCTTGCACGAACAAGTAAGTACTAAGTAGCCAATAGTAAAGTTCAATGGGGAATCTTTCCCTAATAACATATTCACACTAAAATTGAAGCCATATATCATTCACATTGAAATTGAAAGTCAGCTAAGTACTAACATGTCTTATACGAACAAAAAAGTACTAAGTAGCTAATAATGAACAAGTAGAGTTCACTGGGAACTTTTTCTAATGACATATTTACACTAAAATAGAAGCTATCATTCACATTTAAAAATCATTATTGTCTATTGAAAAATTTGGGATCAACAAAACAAGTATACTTTCAAAAATTAATTTCCTCATGTGCAATATATTGTATTCCATATTAAGCAATTTCTTTTCAGATATCTAGGTTTTCAATCACTAGATTTTATGAGTTAAAATTACGATTTAAATACATTTTCTTTCCATTTTTGTGAATCCAATTTAATTTTTGACTTTTCAAATTAACTTGTTAATGTAAGGTAACTAATCTTCCATTAATTTTATTAAATTTATTTATTAAAAGATTTAAATATTACTTCAATTTACCAGATTTCATGGATTATAATTACGATATTATATATATATATATATATCCATACTTTTTTTTGAATATGTATAATGAAAAAAAATCCAAAATAATGAAAAAGAAAGAAAGGAAAAAAACCAAACAATATTTTTTTTAGAAGAAAGTCAAAATAATTTAGAGCCGTTATATATTCAACAATATATATATATTCACAAAAATATATAAATATAAATTTTTTTAGACTAATTATATATATAATAAAAAAAGAAAAAGAAAAAAATAAAATAATATATTTTTTCTAGAAGAAAACTAAAATAATTTAGAGCTATTAGATTTTGAAAGGATAAGATAGTCTTTTTATTCAAGAATGACATGACATGATTTGACAAATTATTGAGGTGTATAGGTGACATGGCTTGACACCTAGGATTGAGGCCACAAATCTTAGGCCTCATTGAGGCCCTATATCATTGCCCTTTATAAGAATCAGGTCTAAAACAATGCAACCCAATCTGAACAACCTTAGCACGTAATTGCGTAATGATCATAAGCCTTGATTTTTCAAAAGATATAGCATAAGCTTTGATTTTTCAACTGATATATATTTATAAGAATCAGGTCTAAAACAATGCAACCCAATCTGAACAACCTTAGTACGTAATTGCGTAATGATCATAAGCCTTGATTTTTCAAAAGATATAGCATAAGCTTTGATTTTTCAACTGATATTTATAAGAATCAGGTCTAAAACAATGCAACCCAATATGAACAACCTTAGCACGTAATTGCGTAATGATCATAAGCTTTGATTTTTCAAAAGATATAGCGTAAGCTTTGATTTTTCAAATGATATTTATAAGAATCAGGTCTAAAACAATATTGCAACCCAATCTGAACAACCTTAATTAGCGCCTAATTGCGTAATGATCATAAGCTTTTATTTTTCAACAGATATAGCATAAGCTTTGATTTTTCAAATGATATTTATAAGAATCAGGGCTAAAACAATATTGCAACCCAATCTGAACAACCTTAGCGCGTAATTGCGTAATGATCATAAGCTTTGGTTTTTCAAGAGAGATATAGGATAAGCTTTGATTTTTCAAAAGATATAGTGAAGACTTTTTTTTTTTTTTAGTACAAACAATTAATTGCACCGCCTACAGACACTTTTGATATGAGAAGAAACTGGAGCCTTTCCTAGTTACTAATGAGATACATGATAAGAAGTTCATGAAATTTTCAACTTAGATTTTTAAACAAAACGACCAGTGATATTTCTTATGGAAAAGTTTACCTATTTTGATTTTTTAAAAGATATAGCGAAGACCTTTTTTTTTTTTTGAGTACAAACAATTAATTAATTAATTGCATCGCGTATAGACACTTTTGATACGAGAAGAAACTGGAGCCTTTCCTGGTTTGTAGCAAAGCTTTAATGAGATACATGATAAGAAGTTCATGAAATTTTCAACTTAGATTTTTAAACAAAACGACCAGCGATATTTTTTATGGAAAATTGTAGCTATTTTTTAACCTATATTATATTAACATACTATTTATGAAAAAAAACTTCTAGTAAAATTCAATCTAAATAATAAAAATTATATTAAATAAGCATAATCTAAATTTAAAATATAATAATCAAATCCAAAACCAATATTCAAAAACCAAAATCTAGAATAGATTCAAAGTGATTGAATTATTTGATGGCTTAGCTATAAATACTAGCTTAATATGGTAGTATTAGAGGTTAGAGAATGAGAGATTGAGATATGTGATATGAGAGGATCAAATTAATCGTAGCGATTATATATTAGACTTCTAAAACTTTGGGCATTGAATTCGATATGGTAGTATTTCATTTGAGAATAAAGTTATAATTGGATATTTAGAACTTACTTAGAACAACTGGACAAATGAATATATATATATATATATATATATATATATATATATATATAACTTTTTCTTATTATATTTCAAACATACCGGTCGGTTCGGGTTCCGCAGTTTAAGCAAAAGAGAAACCAAACCAACCCAATTCATAAATGGTTTGGTTCGGTATTGAACCGGTTTTCAATTTTTAAAATTAAAAAACCTTAACTAAACCATATTTATCCGTCGGTTTTGACCGGTTTGTACCGTATTTTTCACACCCCTAAAGAAGAGGAGGTTCATAAATTAAATTAGGAGGCGCACTCATAAAAATGCACTTTTGAATAAAGTAAGATATAGAGAGAATATCACAAATTGTCACTCAACTTTTACCTATTTGACACTTTTGTCACTCACCTTTTAAATATATCACTTTGGTTGCTCAACTTTAACTCTATTATTCACTTCTTCTTTTTTTGATCAAAGATGCAATTCATTAAAACAACGAACTTACAACGATAATGGGTATCTAGTGGCCTCATCAAAACCTTTCCCAAAGGGACTCGGAAAAGGTACCACACCCACAAATACTAGTTATGAGATACATCCATTTCAACATAATTATGAAGCCATGAAGGCCCAGATTGTAGACAGAGCATAGGTTCACCAAGTTGAAGAGCTTCCTTTGCAACCTTGTGCGCCACCCTATTGCAATCCCGCCGAACATGACCCCAACTATATTGAGTTAGCTGCCTCATAACCTCTTTAGCTTCCTCTAGCACATTCCCTTCCTCACTCAAATCCTCTGAACTGTCATGAAGAGTATTAATAATAGTGAGGACATCTCCCTCAATTTTTAACTTATTGAATCCGACATGAACTACAAACTTTAACCCGTGCAATAAAGCAAGTGCTTCTGCTGCTCTTGGCTTTAGTCTACCAACTTGTGGTACATCTAAAGCTCCTCTTAGGCTTCCGACCTCATCTCGAAACACCACTCCCAGTCCTACGCAGCCTCTCTTTTCATCACAAGCAGCATCAAAATTGAGTTTAATGAAACTTTGTTTTGGTGGCTGCCAATCCACTTGGTTGCACTGACCAGACTGAGAGGCACCATCTATCCTCCTATTTGCAAGCTCAAATTTAGTCTTCCAACTTCTAGCTGCCATCACTAGCTCACTCGGAGTCAAATACTTCTCTCCATGTCTATGTAAGTTTCGATTTCTCCATAACCACCACGCTAGGAAACCAAACTCTTCAAGATCAGTACCACATGTAATTGAATTGACATGTGAAAACAGATCAATGAAAGAAGGTTCCTTCCACACTTTGCACACTTCACTTAGGAAAGAAAGCTTCCACACACGACGTGCATAGGGATATTCCCAGAGTACATGTAATACTGATTCCACACGACATCTACACTGCCAACAAGAGGAATCATTCGAGATCTTACGCAGTACCAGTTTATATGCACACGGGAGAAAATCCCGACAAGCTCGCCACAAGAAAACTTTAACTTTATGAGGTATAGCCAAGCCCCAAACGCTCTTCCATATCCGGGCAGTCAAACCTGATGTTCTGTCCATACTAGTGCCTCCCTGTTCTACACGATTTCTGTTTTGAAGCTCCACTGCCACCCAATACCCGGACTTCACATTATACTGTCCATTTTTAGTAAAGTGCCAGACTAACATGTCATCTTAGTTCGCAGCCCCAACGACATAGAAAGAATTGCTTCTGCTTCATGAGGAAGAAAGACCTCTTGAATTAAGAGGACATTCCAGATACCTCCAGTGGTCATCAACTCCTCCACTCTCATATTCATGCGAACTCGCAATGGAGAAACAACTTTAAAAGTTGAAGGAGTAGGCATCCAACGATCAGTTTTAACTTAAATAATTTTCCCATTTCCAACCCTCCACCTTGTTCCAACCTCAATTAACTCCTTGCCCCAGATCATTGCTCTCCAAATGTCAGAAGGAGAAGAGCCCAGCTTCGCATCCAAAAACCACGTTTCAGGAAAATACTTTGCCTGAAGCAGTGTACTCACCAAAGATCGAGGACTCCGGAAAATTCTCCAAACTGATTTGGCAAGCATTGCTTGATTAAAAGCTCTCAAGTCCCTCAACCCCAAACCCCTCTCTGCTTTCTTCTTACATAACTCCTCCCATTTACACCAGTGTATTCGACGTACTCCTCCCCCTTTCCCCCACCAAAATCTGCAAATCTTCGATTGAAAGCTTTTACAGATACTCACCGGCAGTTTGAATACGCTCATTGAGTATGTAGGAACAGCCTGTGCTACTGCTTTGATCAGAACAAGTTTTCTAGCTTTTGAAAGAAATTTTCCTTGCCATCCTTGAAGGTGAACGTCCAACCGCTCATCTAGCTTTCTAAACACTTCATTCTTGTTTCTTCCTATTGTGGTTGGTAAACCCAGATACTTCTCATGGAACTCCACTTCTGGAACATTCAGGATCTCTTGGATTCCAAGCTTCAACTGTTCACTCACCTTGGGACCAAAAGAAATCGCTAACTTCGCAAAGTTAACCCTCTGCCCAGCTGCACGTTCATAGATGAGGAGACATTGTTTTAGTTGTACACACTCTTTAATATCAGCATTCACAAATAATAGACTATCATCTGCAAAGAGCAGATGAGAGATTGGTGGTGCCATAGGGGTAACACGCACTCCTGTAATCAAACCACCCGCTTCAGCCTTATGAAACAACTCCGATATTCCTTCCGATACTAGCAGAAATAGATAAGGAGACAAAGGATCCCCTTGTCTGATCCCCCTAGTAGGCAAGATGTTACCAATCGGCTGGCCTTTCCACAAAGCAGAAAACGTCACTGATTTGATACACCGCATTATTAAACTCACCCAACCCTCCACAAATCCCAATTTCAACATTATTTGCTCAAGAAAATCCCATTCCACTCTATCATACGCCTTACTAATGTCCAGTTTCAGCACCATTTTTGGAGTGGAAGGAGCTTTCTGTATACGAATGGAATGCACCGTTTCGAATGCAGCAATAACATTATCATGAATACATCTTCCCGGAACAAAAGCACTTTGGTTCGGTGTAGAGGTGGCAAATGGGCCACTAAGCACGAGCACGACACGGGCCCGGCACGACCCAAGCACGTTAGAATAACGGGTCGGGCTGGGCCTAAGAATATTGGCCCATTAGCCCGGCCAGGCCCGAGCCCGTAATGGGCCCGACACGGCCCGAGCACGACATATTGTGGGCCGGCCCGTTACAAACACAAAATTTCATTTTGTTTTTAAAAATATTAAAAAACTACAATGATGAGATTTGAATATGAGACATTTTTATTTAAAATCTCATGACAATTTCACCAATGCTTTCTTTTATATTGTCAAAATAATGAAACAAAACATTATATCCTTGTTTTGACATAAGTATTTTTTCTAAATACTAAATATATGTTTATTAATAAAGACTAATCTCATAATAATACAACTATAGAATGAAGGAAAAAATAATAGATACTAAATCTTCATTATATTAATAAAGATTAATCTCACAATAATATACTAAAAACAATATATTTTGAGTTTTTTTTGTCTTTCTTTCTTATAGTGGAATATAAAAAATTATTAGAAATCTAATCTTAAAAAGCTAAGATTAAGAAAAACGTTGCAGAACTTAATTTATTTTAATTTTCTAAATAGTTAAATAAAAATAATTTTTATTTGTTCAAATTAAGATTTTAAAATCGTACTTTATAGTGGGTAGGCACGAGCACGGCCCGTTATTGACCCGGCACGAGCACGGCCCGGCACGATATGGGCTCGGGCCATGGGCCGGGCCGGGCTTAATGTTTAAGTAAATGGGCCGGCACGAGCCCGGCACGATAATAAATGGGCCTACCCAAGCACGGCACGAAGCACGACTAGGCCCGCTTAAAATGGGCCGGGCCGGGCCGGGCCGTTTGCCACCTCTGCCACCTCTAGTTCGGTGTAATGATACTATGCAAGAACTTTTTCAGTCTGTTTGCAATAGCCTTAGAGATGAGCTTATACAAGATAGTACAAAGGCTGATCGGCCAAAACTCCGTCACCTATTTTGGCTTGGTAACCTTTGGAATCATAGAAATGAAAATGTGGTTCACATTTGTCAAATCCTCACCTTCATTCAGCACCTTCAGACAAAATTCACTCACTGAATCCCCCACCACCTCCGTTACTTTGCACGGAATAGAGTTAAGAACCAACTCCATATCCACACAACCTTCTGATCGATAAATGTTTGAGAAATACTCCACAAAGGCTTGTTGAACCTCCGACATTGAATCGCACCAAACCCCATTTTCATTAAACACACCTTCCACCTTATTTTGCCTTCCCCGCCCTTTTGCATATGCATGAAAAAATTTAGTATTGTTATCACCTTCCTGAAGCCAATTCAACCGTGAACGAACTTTCCATATAGTCTCCTCATAACTATATAGCTTCTCCAATTCCTCTTTAATGGCTTCCCTTTGTTGTTTCTCTGCCTCTGTCGCAACTCCGATAGGGAACTTTTGTAGTGACTCTTTAAGAGCATTAATCTTCTTAGGCACACATCCAATAACCTCCTTATTCCACTGTTGCAGGTTTTCCGCACAATCCTTAATCTTTTCTTGTACAGAGACTAAAGAATCATTTCCCCAGGTATTAGTCACAATCTTCGTACATTGCTCGTCCTTTGTCCAGAAACTCTCAAATAAGAATCTCCGATGCACTCGCTCTTTACGGCCACTAACTTCACCTTGCAAATTATGCAAGAGTGGTAAATGATCACTAGCTCCCACATCTAAATGTTGAACGAGTGCGTTCGGAAAGAGCGAAGCCCCTTCCGGATTCAAAAACCCTCGATCCAATCGTTCAGAAACTGTACCATTGCTCCAAGTAAACAAAGGTCCACGAAACTCCACTTCCTTTAGTGCACAATCTGCCACTACACTGCTAAACCTTTGAATCTGACAGAGCGGCCTCAATCTCCCTTCACTTTTCTCCTCATCCCTCAAAATCTCGTTAAAGTCCCCAAAAATTAACCATGGCAAGTTAGGGTACATATGGACCAATCTCCGTAGTAACTCCCATGAATGATGACGTTCACTCGTAGTGGGTCGATGACCATAAAATCCTGTCATTCTTACCCTCTGACCATGTATAATTGCAATAACATCAATAAAACCGGCAGAAGCATCCACCACATTCACTTCCACCCCCTCTCTCCAACAAAAAGCCAAACCCCCTCCCTATTTGCCCATTCTCTCTACTACCCGACACTTTGGGTAACCAAGATTACCACAAATCTTTTCCATCTTCTCTGCCTTCTTCTTAGTCTCCATTAGAAAGACTAGATCGGGATTTTGGGCCCTGATCAACTTCTTCAGGGCATTGAATGTGGACTGGTTCCCAAGCCCGCGCACATTCCATCTCAAGGTACTCATTGTTCGTGGTGGGTCCGATCCACGGATCACACCACTTTGGTCGAAGTGCCCGACCTAGCTCCATTACCACGACCAACCCTCTTTGAATATTTCTTTGGCGACTTGATTACAACTTTCTTACTTGGTGAACAAGTCAACCGAAAACCCTTGCCTCTCCCCCCCTTCTGTGGTGAATTGCCAGCCTTTCCTGCACCTACAGCCGAATGCTGACTCCCCTTCTTCCCTTCAATAATTTTGCTTTTCCCTTTCCCTTCCACTACTTTTGAAATCCTCTCTTCTACCCCCTGTAGCACCATGTCACCAACCAATTTCGTTGGTTCAAGAACTCCATTCCCTTCCCCCAAGTCCCCTCCCTCTGAAGAGACTCCCCCGCTCCCTCTATCCACCATCATCTCATCGTTGGAAACAATAGACAAGCTATCAGAGTTCCCCAATTCTTTCAATACTCTCAGCCTCTTGGCATCAGGAGGTAGGAGAAATAATCCCTTTCCCCCATCCAATTCCACCTCCATTGATGAATTAACAGTCTCTACTAACTCATTCCTCTCCCTCACAGTCTCTATTATTCACTTCTTTAATTTTTTTCATAAAAAAAAAGGGGAAATTACTGGTCCCCCCTTTAACTTTTTAGGATTCGACAGTTCAGTCCCTGCTATTCCAATTTTAACAGATAACTCCCCACACATTCAAATTTCACACAATTTGGTCCAAAATGACCATTTTACCCCTCACTTCTTCTTTTTTATATATCTAATATACACACACACACATATATACATATACATACATACATACATATATATATATATACACACACACACACACACATACACATATACATTATATATATACACACACATATGTATAAAATTATACATATATTTATATATCTACATATACATACATATATATATATAGATATACACACACACATTAGATATATAAAAGTTGTGAATTTTTTTTATAATATGAAACATAAACATAGTATATAGACTTACCAAATACATAAACACATTAGATATATATGTATACATACATATACATACATACATACATATATATATATATATATATATATACAGCGCTTCTCCGGTGCGGACGTCCGCACTTTTTGCTTAGGTGCGGATTTCCGGTTTTGACCCACTTTCCGATCACATTTTCACATCTTAGCCGTTCAGTTTTTAGGTCATAATGTATAGATCACCTCTACAAAATTTCAGCTAATTTGGTGATCGTTAAGGCATCCAAAACTGCAATTTACCATTATAAATACGAACGGTTCCGGTTCGACAGATTCGGTCCGTTCGTGTAAATTGCAATTTTGGATGCCTTAACGATCATCAAATTGGCTTAAATTTTGCAGAGATGATCTATACATTAGGATCTAAAAACTGAACGGCTAAGATGTAAAAATGTGATCGGAAAGTGGGTCAAAACTGGAAATCCGCACCTTTTTCTTCGGTGCGGATATCCGCACCTGAGCAAACTTATATATATATATATATATATATATATATATATGTATATATCTGCATATGTATATGTACACACACACATATATACATATAAATATATATATAAAAAGAGAGAGAGAAGAATAAAAATATACACACATATACATACATATATACTCACACACACACACACACACACATATGTATATATATATATATATACATATGTGTGTGTGTGTGTGTATGTATATATATTTTTTATTCTTCTCTCTCTTTATATATATATATATGTGTGTGTGTGTGTGTATGTATATATATTTTTTATTCTTCTCTCTCTTTATATATATATATATATCTATACTATTATTAAGAGAAGAGGGTTTGTTTGCCAAAATCTAGAATTTTGACATAAATGACCTTAAAAGATTAATAAACTTTGAGAATTAATTAAATCAGAAGGATAATTAAGACATTTACAAAATATATTTTTATTAAAAAAATAAATAAATAAAAGTATCCACAACCCACTTTTCTCTCCCCATTATCTTTTCTCTACAATAACTAACTCCGATCTTTTTTCTGAAAAAAATAATAATAACTTGCACATGCAGAGCATGTGTAGAGAAATACTAGTATATATAAAGAGAGAGAAGAATAAAAAATATATATACATACACACACACACACACATATATACATATGTATATATCTGCATATGTATATGTACACACACATATATACATATAAATATATATATAAAAAGAGAGAGAGAAGAATAAAAATATACACACATATACATACATATATACTCACACACACACACACACACACACACACACACATATATATATACATATGTGTGTGTGTGTGTGTGTGTATGTATATATATTTTTTATTCTTCTCTCTCTTTATATATATATATGTATATATATAAAGAGAGAGAGAAGAATAAAAAATATACACACACACACACACACACACACACATATATACATATGTATAAAAGAGAGAGAGAGAAGAATAAAAAAAAAACAAAAAAAAAATAAGTGAGGGGTAAAATGGTAATTTTGGATCAAATTGTGTGAAATTTGAATGTTTGGGGAGTTATCTGTTAAAATTGAAATAACAGGGACTGAACTGTCGACGCACCAAAAGTTAAAGGGGGGACCAGTAATTTTCCAAAAAAAAAAATTATTTGCCACAATATTAATGATATTTTCGTCAAACCAATTGTGAAAAATTGATAAATATGTATTAGAATGATTGTGAGAAGTGATCAAAGTGAGATAAAATGCCCCTTGGGTGACTAATGTGATTGACAATGTAATAATTGAGTGACAAAAGTGATATATTTGAAACTTGAGTGACCAAAATGTCGAATGAGTCATAGTTGAGTGACCATTTGTGGAATTCTCCCTAACATATATGTCGATGGATATTCCCCGAAACGTAAGAAACCAGTTTCCTTTCCCCGACTCAAATTCATTGTTTGCTACTCATGAGTCTCGGATCCGTTATATTTCTTTGGGCCGAGTCCACACATTTCGGGCTAGCTACTTCCACGCCAATCCTCAATAAGCCCAATGTGATGGCACCTGACTGCCAACGTCCGCAAAAGTTGGTAAAACGATGGCAACCGAACCTCCCTTTCTCTGAAACTGTACACGTAGTCGTTCTCTTTCAGAAGAAAAAGGAAGCACCATATTAATTAGGAATAGAGGAGCCAGTAACTAACTATTAGTACTTGGTCCAGTGTCCAACTACGTACTACAGGAAGTTGTTGAAGAATTTACTATATAATAAGCCAGCACCAATTCTTGGATATCTTCTTCTACAGCCGTATGTATAAGCGAGATTGATCTGTGAATTTGGATTCCTCTAATTTCAGGTGAGAGGTTTCTCGGTTGTGTATTCTATGCTTGTTTTTTCGATGTGTGATTTTGTGGTTGCAGTTTTCGTTGGGTCTTTTGGATTGCTTGCTTCTGGGTTTGTTTATTCACTCATGTAATCATTTAGGAAGACATTTGAGACTTGGATTTGCGTGGGGTGGGTGATTTGGAGGAATTGCTCTGGGTTTGTTTTGGGGTGTACGTTGTTCAATCAAAGTGGTCTGAGTGAGTCTGGTTTAGTATCTAGAGAATTTAACCAATGGGGTTGTGGGTTCTATTCTATTGCAGACAACCTGGTATCTGTAGCCAACCTGGTATTGCTGTAGTATTTATTGTTTATTCACTCATGTGGGTTCTATTGCTATAGTATCTATTGCAGACAACCTGGTATCTATAGCCCTTGATAAAAAACAATCAATCTGTTATGATTCATATTAGCTTTGGTTTAACATTATTATTATTATTTTGCCTCCACTCTCACACTTCACCCAAAATTGTTTGTAATTGAAACCTTATCCCGATTTGTATTGAACAACCGTTTCTTCCCCATTAGAAAGCAATCAAATAAGAAAAACTCTCTCTTTATTTCAACCCCATGAGGGCTCCGAAGAGGCGCCAAAAACCAGGTCCCTATCAACACCGTTTTCAGTAAAATTTAGAAATCCCATTCTTTAATTCAAGATTTGTGCTTTAGTTATTGTGATTTTGGTATGGTTTAGTTAATTGCATAGTCTATTGTTTGATTGTTTGGATGATTTGGTGAATTACTATAGCAGCTTTTACTGTGCAAGATTTACTACTGTAGATTTTTCAGGTCTTTGATGCTTAAATTGAACAAAAGATTTTTCTGAAACATGCCAAATAAAAATGGAAATATGTAGGAGTTCATCCGCAGGAGGCAATTGAGATTGAGGAACCTGGAACTGAACTGCGTTTTAGTCAATTGTATTTTTGGGGAGAAGTTATTGAATCAGGTGTATGCTTACAGTTAGATCATTAGAATTTCTCTGGGTTCACTAGGTATGATTACAGTTACTTGCTAGAAGTTGACTTTAATAACTCTCATGAAAATATAATTGTGCCATACTACTTCCAAGAATCTGTAGTTTATCTTCAGCCAAACCATAGGATCATGCTGTGGTGTAAAGCATGTTTTTCCGCAGCTATATGTATGTAGTAAATAATGGATGATCTCTTTTCCAGTTTTTTTTTATTTTAGTTTAATGTAAGACATTGATTGGCTGATTGCAGTAACATACCAGAAATAATTTGCATACTCTCTTGAGTGACAATATTTTCAAACAATCCAAAATGGTTTGCCTTTGTCTGTGTGTGTGTTTCCTTTCCTGAGTTTTTGTTTGAATACTAACTACTCTGGTAGCAGTCCATTTAGTCTACAATGCAATTTCAGTTATTAGAAAAAGATTTTGGTTTTTCTTATACAGTCGTTTGTTCCATTATTTACATGATGTTATCTTCAGGATGAAGGTAATGGATTGTAAACAAAAGACGGCTCAGTCGACATTAAGGGAAAGCCTGTTTAAAAGCAAAATACTGGAAAGTAGAGACCTTGCCCTTTCATTCTAGGTGATGTTTTGTTTTGTATGTTCATCGTGAGTATCAATTAGTATCAGATTCTTATAATCTTTGGTATACCTTATACCTTACAAGTACCGAATGTTGTGAATGCTTGGCCTACTACAGGATTGCCACTAACCTTTACCCGAGGAGATTGAGACAATAGTATATATGTGTACTGGTTTTTATAATACTTCAGGGAAAAAAAAAACATAAACCCACAGCAATTGTGCGGGCGAGTTGCCTAGTTATTATACTATATATAAAGAAGTAACTGTTATCACTGTTCATTCAGGTACGAAAAGATGATTTTACCCTCATTTGAATTTTTTTTACAGCACTAGCTATATCATGTGCTGCCGTATAATAACCAGTCAGTTTCCTATTTTTTTCTGCAGTTGTATGATCACGATTGAGAGAGTGGAGCCGCAGAGACCCGTTTAGCTTCGTTTTCCACAGCAATCGCCGCCGTCAAGCTCCAGACTTAAGGTGGTTTCTGGGTTTCCTTCATTTCTTCCTTTTCCTAATTAGCCATGTTCTTTCACTGTAGCTATTCACCTTTTACCTCTGTTTCTTTGCTTGCTCTTACAACCTGCACTACATGTGTTTGTGAAAAACACCCAAATGGATCATCGTCTTTTTGGTTTTAATAAGCATAGGCGGAGTTCTGTAACCTAATTATGAAGGTTTTTGTTTGGTTTCGTTTTGTTGTTTTGTCGATGAATTTTGGTTTGTAGTTTTGAATTTAATTGGGTGTGATTTTTATTTTTTGTAGGTTTGCTTATTTTTTTTATTCACTGGTGTTATCATTGAGGAAGATATTTGAGACTTGGATTTGTATATATTTGCATAGTGTGATTTAGAGGAATTGGTCTGGGTTTGTTTTGGGGTGTTGTTTGCTGAAAGTGGTCAGAGTTTGGTTTTCTGTCAGAATTTTAGGTAAAGTTAGAATCTTTGGGAATGTTTAGATAACTCAGCCAATTGTTCGGAGCAGGAGAGACTGGGTGTTCAATAATCCTGCTGTGGACTAACGTATTTGCTTCACTATCACTTACTTTATGGTCTGCCTTCTTCATGTGGTTCGTGGCCAGGCAAGTGCGAAACAGCTACAACGGTGCAATTCATATATAGGCATTTGGTTTATATATTAGGCAAACTTTGAAATCACGTCAAGTAGAGAAAAGAAGTGGAGTAGTTTGCGTTAAGCAAACAAACATATCTATGCAGTTATGACTACTTGCCTTGCATATATAAACTATTTCTAAATAGTACTGTGTATTCAGAAATGGGTGAGCATGAGCAGTTCACCCTTATCTATTTGGATATGTTTTGTCTGCTTGGAAAAGTTAATTCTGTGTGTCTTATAGAGTTACAAAAATTATTTTGCAACCAGAAAATATATAAAGCATGGTGAAGATTAAAAATCAAATACTTCGAGCAATTCACAAAATCCAAACAGAGGATGCAAATTCGATATAATTAGTCAATCAAAAGTGCACCATTTTTATGAGTTATAAGTTTTTTTTTCCTATTCCTTTTCTTTTATTTTCAGTGTGAAATCTCAAGCAATGACAATTGAAGAATCATGAAGACATTAATTTCAACTACGTGTGGATTGATATTCTTTACTTGCCGTATTGTTTTGTCTGAAATTCTATAGATGCACATCGAATTTGAAATTTAGGGACATGATAGATTGATGCCCATGAGCTATGTTTTGGGTTGCTGTAATCTGTTAGTAGTAGTGACTTTTGGAAACAATGTTTCTGCAATCAGAGTTTGGTTCTGATTTTATAATGGAACTGTTTAGATTCTGTATATTGAATTTTGGAGTTTGATAATGGAGTGAGAACGGAGCAAAAATTATAGCAGAGAAAGCTTGATGAAATTAGTATTGATGTCTCAAATGCTTTTATTCTTTGTGTGAATAATCGTTTGTTTTCCTTTGTGGAGTTTAAATTCATTAAGTATACCTTCTTTAAAAACGACAAAAAAATCTGCTCAGTAAAATGGTTTTAGGTTCTATGTGTTTGTTTTGTTTTGTTCAGATGCTATTAGGAACCTCAACAATCTGATTTGTTGTTTTTTGTGTAGTTGGGCCTTGAAAGTTGCATATATTGAAGAAGTTGGGAAGACCAGGTTTTTTAAACTCCTGGAGGCAGAGGTTTGGGAGTTTAAGGATTTTGCTAACCAACTCCAGCATCTTCCGCAGCTGCAACTGAAACAATCACCTTTTGAACAACTGGAGCACTTACTATTTTGAACAACCTCCAGCAGCAACTTTTGCTAGATTAACTTATAACCCTTTTGTAGAGCTAGCATTTTTGCACCAGCTCCAGTTGAATGGACTTCAACTAAAAGGTAAAATATGTAAAAACTCTTTCACTGTTTCAATAATATGTAATAATTTTCCTTTTGTATTTCATTGTTCTAATTCATTGATAAAAACATATTCTACAGCAAAGGGCGGGTAAGTTTTCTAGTAATCTTTGTATAAAAGTTGTTGAAGAAGACTCGAGGTGTTCATTTCACGCTTCTGATTCCAAACGAAACCAGACACCAAAACGCCATGGACGCCGCTGTTTCATGCCCCGGTGTCCTTCCCCAAATGAAGCTCTCCAGCTCCGGCCTCTCCCGCTCTGATCATAAATTCCAGATGTAAGTCCTCCGATCCATCAATCTTGGAATTTCTGATCAGTAAAGCTGACTCTTTTATGTAATAAAGGTCCACTCTTTTATTTTCAATTGGTGAAAATTCTTGAAATTTTGAGCAATTGAATTTTGATTTGATTGAGTTGTTAGTGGTAGGTCTTACGCGAGGTCAATTGAAGTTCTCTCTTGCAATAAAGGATTGCAAATTGTTCCGAAAAAGCTCGAATTCTTGTGTTCTGCTGCATCGAGAGATGATGAGAGGAATGAAATGGTGTTTGGGGCATCACATTGGGAGAAGAAAAGCCCTGTTGGGGAGACATTGTGTGTTGCTGCGGGTGTATGCACTTATGGTGGGACTGCTGTGGAGTCTCATCACTCCCACACTGTGGAAGAGAAGGTTGGAGTGCTGCTCCTGAATCTTGGAGGACCCGAGACGCTTGATGATGTTCAACCGTTTCTGTTTAATCTATTTGCTGATCCGGTACTCGTTCTGCCTTGTCTATGTCTGTTCAGCCATGTCAAATTCTGTTGTTTAGTGTAGTTACCTGATGATGAATTGCAATGCCGTGTGATAGGATATCATACGTTTACCAAGGGTGTTTCGGTTTCTTCAGAAGCCACTGGCGAAATTGATTTCTGTGCTTCGAGCTCCTAAGAGCAAGGAAGGGTATGCTTCTATAGGAGGTGGTTCACCCTTGCGTAAGATGACAGATGAGCAGGTAGATATAATGCAGCTTAATTTTTGTTGAAATTCTTTATTTAACTTTTGTTTGCATAGTCTGTATTGTTCTGCAAGAATGAATCTATTTGTGTAGAGTGTTTGCTGGTATTCAAGTTCTATTCTGTTCATGAATTTTTGTGCTAAAAAGTTTGTTTACTACGTGATATACAGGCAAATGCACTGAAAATGGCTTTGGAATCGAAGGACATGCCGGTGAATGTCTATGTGGGAATGCGGTACTGGTTCCCGTTCACTGAGGAAGCAGTTCATCAAGTGAGTGTTCTAAGTCTTGTAGAAATGATGTGTAATGACTAGGTTGGTTGACTGGTTGGTCCTGTCATTGTGTATTTTGTCTAATTGAATGATTCAAATAATTGATTTTTATTTTTTCTCAATTATCTGTGCCAGATTAAGAGGGACAGAATAACCAGGCTAGTTGTCCTGCCTCTATATCCTCAATTCTCTATCTCTACAACTGGATCAAGCGTTCGTGTGCTCCAGAAGATTTTCAGGTTACAGTTTGTTGCAAGTTCATGTAAATGCTTGTGTTTTGTATGCATAGGTCAATTGTTCTGAACGTGAGTGCATCTTGCAGGAACGATCCATATTTATCAAGGTTGCCTGTTTCAGTTATAAACTCATGGTATCAACGTGAAGGTTATATTAAGTCAATGGCTGACTTGATCTCAAAAGAGCTAGAGAGTTTTTCTGAGCCTGCACAGGTGTGTTTGATTAATTCATGGACTAATCTGGAAATGATATTTTGATGCATTTGAATCGTCCTGTTTGGTCTGATACATATGTAATTTCAAATCTGTTGGTATGGTAACTCAATGAACTTGACATATATATTGTATGCACATTAGGTCATGATATTCTTCAGTGCCCACGGGGTACCACTAAGTTATGTGAAGGACTCTGGAGATCCATACAAAGATCAAATGGAGGAGTGTATCTTCTTAATAATGAAAGAGTTGAAAGCTAGAGGAATCAATAATGAACATACTCTTGCCTACCAGGTTAGTGAAAAACTATACTTTATAAGCTTTAGCTATTAATTTTTTGCTTTTCTTGGCTCCCGGAACCAACTTTGGTTGCTGTTTAGTTCTTGTGGCTCTGACTTTTATATAATAGGTTTCTGAAATGTTTTTTGCTTCATTTCTGTTTGGCTGGTGAACAGAGCCGAGTTGGTCCTGTACAATGGTTGAAGCCATACACTGATGAAGTTCTTGTTGAGCTTGGCCAGAAAGGAGTAAAAAGTCTCCTAGCTGTTCCAGTCAGGTATTTCACTGTCATATAAAAAGTCTGCTATGTCCAAGTCTGTTATAGAGCTATGCAGTATGTAGAACAGTTTCTAGTTTCTTACAATTCTGCATTGTCTGTCTTTCTTTCTAAACCAGCTTTGTGAGTGAGCACATAGAAACTCTTGAAGAGATAGATATGGAGTACAAGGAATTGGCCCTCGAATCCGGCATTGAGAATTGGGGCCGAGTCCCTGCCCTCGGCCTTACCCCTTCATTTATAACAGATCTGGCAGATGCAGTTATAGAGGCTCTACCACTGGCAGCAGCCACTTCAACCCCAAAGATTACCTCAGCAGTTGATCACGACCCTATGACATGGGTTATCAAAATGTTCTTTGGTTCATTTCTAGCATTCTTTTTGTTCTTTTCGCCAAAAATGCTAATGGCATTCAGGAACCACCTGATTTGAGGGAATATTGCAATGGTTTACTACCACGTCATTGAAGCTGCTCCTACGGATTACAGTACACTAAAGAACACTGCTTCCTTTTTCAGTTGACCGGTTGACCTTCATACACGGTACAAGATTGCAGTTATAGAGAGAGAAGTTTTGTATTTAGGCCTTCTTTCGGAAATGTGTTTTTTTTTTTTTTTTTTTTTTTTTTCCTTTTTCAAATAATTTTAAACTGATTTTAGTAGGGACGGTGCTTGACAATATTGAGCCTGGTTTTGTGGAAATTAGCTTCTTTCGCTGAGTCTCCGAAAATCATACGTGTATACAGTCCTTGCCATATCTATATAATTTTCTATAGATGTGTAATTGGCATTTCATGATGCAGGAAACTTTTATTGTTGCGAATGTGATTGTTATTGTAGGAGCTACGCGCATCACATTGCAGTCTTTTTCCTTTTATTGTTGTGAATGTTAATGTAGTTTCAGCGCATTTTGGTTAGAGCTTTTGTGTTTTAAGTTAAGCTTTTGTTCCATAGAAGCCGAAGAGACTTTGTGTATAAATGTAACTTTTTTTTTTGTGTATAAATGTAACTTGTACATTCATTTGTAAATTAAGTTTTATTCGATTTTCCTTCTGTTTTATAGTTGCTCTGATTACATTTTATTTTTACTTTACTCTTTCTCACATTCTAATTGTAGAAACTTTTTATTTTCTATATCCTATGCTTGCACCTACAAGGTCTTACTAACCTTATCCTTTTCAAACTTATCTCTCCATCTTTCTTTTCTCAAGCCGTAGAGAATTAAACCAATTCCTTATTCATTTCCTTCACTTCCAACAGCAAGCAGCAAATGCTGGCTTCATGAGTTTGATGGCAAATTATTATGGTTTTTGTGGAAGTAAAAAATAAATCCTTGCATTCGTATATGTGTTTATGTGTTATGAAAACAATTGAAACTCAGATCTATTAATCTGAAAAAGCTATGGAGGCTATATTTTTCTTCTTCTATTGATTTGGTAGATATGAGAAAAGATCTATGAACTTCATTTTCTTCCTCCATGAATTTGACAACTATCTCTGCAAGTTCCACAAGCCTTAAAATGTTAGGGCCGGCCCAAATTAACGTGATTAATTTGATGAGGTGCAAATTAAAGCATAATATATAGTCTCTCTTACTATTTTTTCTAGACCTTCTGTAGCTCTGCTAATTAGATAATTATCCCTCCAATTAAATATAAGTCTGATTACAACTCTATGATGTTGATCTTAAATTTAACCATCTGATTATATAGTTGTTTGACAAGAATTAAGATCAACATCATATATTGTATACCTTATTGGTTATTCATTTAAATATCTACTTAAGTTTAATTTGCTTCTTATTTGATCAGAAGTTCAGCACCTCAAACCCGGCCAATCCCAGTTTTTGAACCTCTAGCTCCAACTCTCTGGCAATTACAGCAAGAAAAGTACAAATTTAGAGGGAAGCCTCTTACATATATAAGCTGTTACAAAACTAGAGGGGAAATAAGAAGCATGATTAAATTTGAAGCTGGGCAAGTTGGCTGACATTGATTGGGTAAGCGTCGCCCTGGTGAGTAGAAGCATATGCCTTGGTTGCTATTTGAACGTTCACAGCTTCTGTTGGATGTAACCCATCAAAATACATATAAGCCGTCCTATCTTCACATGCCTTCCCACCTCTATCGCATGATATTCCAATTCCACCTGCATATGCATATGACGATGACGATCACCACGACGATGATTGAGATAATGAAAGAAAAAAAAAATTACGGCAAACTAGAATCCCGGCATTTTTTGTCTTTGTTTAAGGGGGGGAAAAAAAACTGAAAGGTAAGCACCTTGAGAGAGGGAAACTGTACAACAAGGGTTGCTTATGTCTTTAAAGCCTGTAATGAATATAAGGCACCACAAGACATAAATTAGAAAACATAATATGCACATATGCATCAAAATTTTAAAGAACTAATACTAATGATACTAAAAGTACCTGTAGTGGAAGGAGGAGAATAAGTGAGATTAGATATAATGTTATATTGGTCAACCAAAACGAAATTGAAGTCGGATAAGTGAGTTTTGAGAGAGTCGAGCAATGTCTTTAAGTGAGCGTTGTAGAGCTGAGCTGCGTAATTCAGAGCTGATGGGGTGCCAATAAGATTTGGCCTGTTAATCACAGGACTGTAGCCTAATGGCATTAGCGACGTTAACACAAATTTACGACCTCCCAAAATGTACAATTCCTGCAACAACAACAAGATAACAAAGTCCAAATTTATCTTTGATCGTTTCGATCATTTGATATATGTCTGTATGTAAATATGTACGTGGTTACCTGGAGTTTCTGAGCTAGAGAGGCTATGAGATTTGCAGTGAAGGTTTCAATACTGATTCGGAGGTACAATCTCCTAAGGAAATAGTTGAGCATGTAATCATTCCCACCAACTCCTACAACAATCAAGTAACTTGGTAGCGATTGAGAGCTACTGCACCCTAGCTCTGCTTCTAACCCTGCCAGTGTCACCGCCTCAAAGTCCTTAACTTGTTGACTCAAGCTCGTTGCATTACCCTGAAATTTATTTCAGGATTTTAGACCTGTCAGACATTTCACAAGTATATATATTTGAATGGAAATCGAGCAAGCTAAAACTAACTAGTTTAAATTTTTTACGTGGAAAATTAAAGAAACTTGATGTGATACAAATCTAAGCTAGTGAGACACGATACTTAATTGTTTATAACAAAGTTAATGAAACTAATTAGTTTTTATGGATATATATATAGATCATAATTGTGTCATATGGATGTATGCTATATATCTGCTAGCTCACCATGCAGGCATGTGATTGTTGAACACAAGCAAGCACAGGCTTCATGTGAAAACCGTCACTATTCGTCTCCATATTAACATATATGATTCGGAAAATTCACAAAGTACAAGTTATTTATTAACAAGAAGAAAGCTAGATTAGTTGGGATAGTAGAGGGAAGAAGAAGAAGAAGAAGA
This sequence comes from Rosa rugosa, assembly GCF_958449725.1. Classification (NCBI taxonomy): domain Eukaryota; kingdom Viridiplantae; phylum Streptophyta; class Magnoliopsida; order Rosales; family Rosaceae; genus Rosa; species Rosa rugosa. The sequence goes on from NC_084822.1 coordinate 26,229,934, forward strand.
AGAAAAAGATCGAAGAAGCGCCTGATTTGAGAAGAGAAACCAAAACCAAAACCGTGTTTTGAAATGAACCTAGCTAATTAAAAGGAACATATAGGGATGAAGACGAAAATCGTGTTATGAGCTGATGATGACTGAAAATGAGGTGTTTTGAAATACGTACCGCAACTAATCCTGTATCATCTAAGATACCAGAAGAGCCAGAGGCATGATTGACACCACGAACAATTTTACTTCCCTTAGTGGAGGGGTCTTGAAATGGTGGAATGAAGGGAAGCTTAAGCTGATCACCGAGGAGATCAATAACATTTTTACCATTTGTGAATCTCCCAGAAGTTCCATTTGGGAAGTCGATTCCATACGGCAAGTAATCGGCTTTGGACTTGGTTTCCAAGAAGTTATTGTTGCCATTGTCCACCAGAGAGCTTCCGAATACAAACATCCCTTGGATCGTATTCCCACTACCATCTTGTTTGAAGCTACAAGTAACAGTGCTTGCGGAAGCTGAAGATACAGAAGCAAATATCAGAGAGAGATACAAACACACCAGTTTTGAAGCTTCTTTTGTCATATTGACCCAGAAGAAGAAGAAGTTTGTTGGAGAAATAATAATGGAAATATATGCATATGTATGATCAAATACATGATATTTATAAGAATCCGGTCTAAAACAATGCAACCCAATCTGAACAACCTTAGCGCGTAATTGCGTAACGATCATAAGCTTGCCATCGTCTGCCTAACTGTTTAAATTATTTTTAATTCTGGGGATGATGGAAACAGATATGGAATGTCCGAATGTGGCTTATTTCCGGGTAAAACCGGTATGCATTTATAGTTAGTGGAGGGAAGGATTCCCTCTTCTTCAGGTACTGTTTGTTTTAACTTATTTATGACTTTTTTGTTCATACAGTTCTTGGGATTGGGCACGGTGTTCATTCTTAGCCATCTAGAAGACTACAACCAAATTTTGCAATACAAAGACATAAAATATTTATACATTTTTTTTATATAAACAAACAAACAAAAACAAAGAATAGCAAATTACTAATAGATTATTTATTTCCAATAGTAGGGTTTTTTTTTTTTTTTTTTCCAATAGCTGGCCTTTTTTTTTTCCAAATCCCTTGCGGTACTGTAGTTGAACCTTGCGCAAGGTCCAAGCCCATGCGGCCATTTTCCTTCCATTTTTTGAATTGATTCTGTTAACTAGTAAATTACCAAAATAACCTCTACAGACTTAATGTACTAGGCTTCAGTATCATTCTGAGGGATTGCAGATTTAATGTACTGAGCTTCAGTATCATTCTGACATACACAACTTGCAGTTCTTTCCAGTTTCTAGAGGCAATTCTGAATGATTAACAGGTTGAAACTTAGTAATTAAATCGATCCATTAACATTTACCAATAAAGAAGACTTAAAACATTAAAAAACATATTAAAATCTCCTAGAGAACGCGCTCCACGCACTGGAAAAGTAGAGAACGCGGTCGCCTGCTTTCGTCCCTGTCCGGCTGCCCCTTTGCGCTGGTGATGGCCTCTGGCCTAATCTGAGCACGATGGGTGCGGCCGGACGGGTGTCCTGTTTCATGGGCGTGTCTTGATCTTGAGAGCTAGGGTCGGGAGGTGGTGAGTTTTTCCTGCTGTTTCGGTCGAATGGGGCGGCTGTGTCTTGGTGGTGGGCCAAGATCGGGGTCGGATAGGATCGGGGGCTGGTCAGAGCGGCGTTTGGTGGCTGTTCATGGTCGGAAAGCTGGGTTCGTTGGCTGGCTGGTGTAGATCGACGGCTTGGTGTGTCGTTTGACGGCGATAATTAGTCGCCAGATGCAGATCTTCTCTTGCTCGGTTGGTGTCAGGTGAGGATCACGGCGATTGGCGCGGCCGACCATCGGGAGGGGCGGGGCGATGCAGATGTTGATTTGGGCCGAGAGGGTTGGCAAAGACCCACTTGCTGGTTTGGCTTCTCGGGCTGGGATTCTGCCTATGGGCCCAATCTGGGCTGGAGTTTGGGGTTGGGTTCCCTTTGTGGGCCCTGCCTCAGTTTTTATTTTATATTTAGTTGTTATTTACTTATGTTGCTTAGTTTATTTGCGCTTTTTGCGAGTAATAAGTCCCTACAGTAGTTATGTAGGGCTAGTCGGGCTTTGTGCCTGTGTATGCACTCTAAGTGCCTTGTCTGCTCTAGGTAGGCGGCGAGTTCCTTGCTTTGTCAAATGGTCGCTACCGCCTAGTGGCAGGGTGAGACTAAGTGTTGTCGGATCTATTCTTCGGCGGCAACATAGTAGGAAAACTGTGCTTATGGTAATTATGCTACGTTGTAATCGGGTTACATATCGAGTTATCTTTCTGTTATGTCACCGTCATGTCAAAACAAATGGAGTAACCAGTAGAGCACTCTTTGCTAGTTGGTGCTTGTTAGAATACATGCATGTGTTATGTAGAGATTCTTGATACTATTTCGGGAAATACTCTAGATGCTTATTGTAATCAGGGGTTAAGGCTCAATGTCCCCCTCTTGTATTCGACAGTTTCATTAATCAAGGCTTGAGGGCAGCCGCACCAGCCCTTTATTTCAAAAAAAATAAAGAAGACTTAAAAAAGCATGTATCTATGTCAATTTACTTTCGTCCAAATCCTATCAACTCATAAACACAAATCCACATCGGCAAAAGATCAACCTTTCGCTATTAATCTCACTTAACAAAATAAAATGATTCAAATTGATCAAATGCAAATCCTAATCCTAATCCAATCCAACCTAATATGGTCTTTGCTTGCCTTCAATTATCACCTACTTTCGAATACCAGCTCTCGTCATGGTGAAAAAATCTCTCCACCATGGTTCTTCTCATGTTCTCAATTGGTACATCCTCTTTGTCTATTACAGCAGCTTTCCTCTTTGCCATTTGCAATTAATCTGTGTATATGATAAATGAAAATATATGAGTATCGATCCTCAATTTGATTAAGAAACCATTATAGCTTATAAGAATGCAAATGACCTAATCAAAACATCCTCACAATTGCAGCAGATCAATGACCAGAATTTCAAGAAGAAGAAAAAGACTAACAGCAGTAATAAGATCAAATATCCACAGAGCCTATGGGTAGACATAATTTCAATGACCCTCCCATAAAGTAAAGCTAAGAAATCTGTCTAAAATTGCAAGCTCAACTAAACTGATAATAGATTTGAGTTGAATACCTCATGCAATCAAGCAAATGCAATCATGAAGCTAAAACTATTGATCCTCATAAATAAACATCAAATTAATTAGGTTGCAATACACATAGGGTTACTAACCCTCAATAGCAATACACATGGTTCTCTAACTTCAATTACACCATTCACAATATCAAACCTCTTAAATCAACCATCACATACAAAAAGGCACATATGTCATCACTGCATATCAGAAACTCAAAGATGTCACTCAGAGAATGGTCTTGACATGTTAATAAAGTAATCATTATGGAATATAAACTCGATACAATTCGGGACCATTATGTATCCAAACATTTTAAGACCTATCTAAGCAACACCATACCGGCTTACAACAACATTCTCCAATAGAGCATGTCATTTGTGAAGATCACAAAAAAAAATAGAATGAATCAGCCTCTCTATTCTACAAAGCTCCAACAACATCATCATACAAATTCGAAACTCTCAATTACGAAAACCAAGACCAATAGCTATTCTTCTAACACAAGTTTGAGTACAATAAACATAGGGTTAGTGAAATCATGAAGCTAAGGCTACTGACCCTCAGAAACTAAAACTCATACAATTCATTTTGTACTATTGAGTCACAAAACTCATCATGTTACATTTAAACAACTGACCACCTGAGCGGGATTGTACTTTCAATATTGTACATATTTTTGTGAGATAAATACAAAACAAATGATGTATTAAACGTACTTGTTTGTTTTACTCAATACTGAACATTTTGGAAATAAAATTAATTTAGAATTATGTTGAGAGTTGAGAGTTATGGTGAAAATCATGATGAGAATATATAATGGTGAGAGTTAGTGGCTTCATAGGTTATGGGAGTTAGGAAGGTTTATGGTTATTATAGTCTAATACTTATGTCCGTCGTAATTGTGATACTTATGGCATTGTCGGCATTGTCTAATGTAGGCCAATATAAGTAGGCTAGTCTAGTTGAGTAAGGTGTGTAGTGGAGTATCTTTGTAGAAGTTTTATTAGAGTCTAATTCTTACTATCAGTTATTTTGAAAGTCTCCTCCATATTTCTCTAGGAGCTGTGCACATGTCTTTAGACTGTACACCTCCCATAATGTGTGTCATTCATGCATCATATCTCCCTAACCAAAATAAGGTTTTTAATATTTACGCTTCTGCTAATGTCCAACAAAGTGGTATCAGAGCCCTAGGCTGGATCTTTTGGGTACGGTAAAAAATTGTTCATGCAATAGTATTATGGCATCAAGTGTGCTGGCTTAGGTGCTGATCATAAGCAATGAGAAATGATGATGTCTCGGTGAGATAGTTGGAGTAAAATATTTGCTTTAAAAACTATTGAAAGAAAAGAGAATCAAAATTCTCAATGAAGATCAACATTGAAATTTAAAGGTTGCGAAGAGGTTGAAGAGCTAGACTGACCAACAATACCAAGGGGAAATTCTACGGTACCTATATGTATGTGATACACTCATTTACAGATCTGATAACAATTTTGTTGTCATTATGGTAAATAGAGTTATTTTTTGGGTAATCTTAGTTCTATTACAGGTAATTACTCCACCTACGATATTTTTATAAGTTTATGAACAAATTGTTGTCGATGTAGTAACTTGGTTCAATTATATGTACATGTGTAAAACAAATGTGATAACTTTGTTGTTAATGTTGTAATTTTGGTTCAATTAGATGTAAATGAGTGTATGATAAACATCCAAGTACTCTAGACAACCCCCAATACCAAGACTTGTTCATGTTGGTGCCAGGTGGTGGAGAAAAAAATTGTTGTGTATCAACCGTTGCTAATGGGCAAAAGGTGAAAGGAAAATGAGAGAGAGAGAGAGAGAGAGATGAGCAAAGGAAGGAAGGAACTAATAAAGATGAAGTAAAAGAAAAGAGAATGAATAGAGAGAAATAGTCCAACAAGAAAAATCACAAGATGGTGTCTTGTTCATTTCCACCATAGTATTTGTGAAGAAGAAAATTGTGAAAAATTGAGAGACAAGAAGCTCTCTCATATCGGGTCAAAATTTGAAAGATGGTGAAGGGTTAACGTCCCTGAGAAGGAATCACAGGTTAAAGTCACTGAAAGAAATAATGAATATTATATGTCCCTGAATGAAGCATGGCACAAATGGTGCCACGAAAAAGAGGCACAAAGGTGCCAAGAGGAAAATACTCCCTGAAAGTGGCAGAAGTCGATCCCAAGATGAAGATAAAGATGACACAATGGTGTCAAATAGATAAGACTCTCTAAAGGCAGAACGTGCAACAAAGATTGGCTGAAAGTTTCAAAGAAAAGTACTCCTTGGTGGCCAAAGGTAGGCAGAAGAAATTTTTTCCCTCAAGGCACAACATGAAGATACTTGTTTTTCCAATGAAGTCGATGAAGACGAAGACAATTGTAAGGTATAAATTGATCTCACATGGAAAGGAGAGAAGAAAGTTCTCTAAGTAGTGAGGGAGGAAAAGGTGCCAAGACCAAAAGTGACTAGAAAAGTGTCACTAAAGCCAAGCAAATCAAGGTGCTGGTATTGTGTGAAGAAGATTTTGGCAATTTTCTTGTTGTGTGAAGACAAGTACAAGAATGTCGGCGATGCATGTCAAAGAAACAATGAAGCAAGTTGAAGAAAAGAAGAAAAGGGATTGAGTCATTGACGGTGACAATGAAGATGTGAAGGCATGAAATTTTTGAAGAACTTGAAGTTAAGAATAATTCTAAATTATGGGAGGATGTTGGAAATAAAATTAATCTAGAATTATGTTGAGAGTTATTGTGAAAATTATGATGAGAATCTACAATGGTGAGAGTTAGTAGTTTCATAGGTTATGGAAGTTAGGAAGGTTTATTGTTATTGTAACGGTCTAATACTTATGTCTGTTGTAATTGTCATACTTAGAGCAAGTCCGGCCACCGGACCTAATAATGCCATGGCACTTGGTCAGAGAAAATGTTATGTCCCGTATCACAATTTACCGGTTTACTAGTCATTTGGACGGTAAACAACGTACAATTACTTTGACTTTTTACTTTGTTTTGGTACTTTTAGTGGACCAAAAAGTTGACCTTTTGTTTCGTTCGTTATTTGAGAAAATTTTCTTCAGGGAAATTGTAGAGTACGTCAAACCGAGTTCGTGGACACGTGACACGTTCAAATCGGAGTTCGTATACTAAAGTTATGGTCTAAAATGTGAAAGTTACTGTTCATGATAAATTTTATATAAAAGGAAGAGTTACTGTGGTAAGTTTTCATTTTCAGAAACTTACCCGCGATTTTATCTCTCCTCTCTCTCTCTCTCTCTCTCTCTCTCTCTCTCCCCGACCCCGTCAACTTCCTCTGACAATATCTCCTCCATCCGGCGACAGATTTCGATGCCACAGGTACCATTGGAAAGCTCTCTTTATTCTCTTCTAGTCTGGGGCATTTGGTGGCTTGGTTTGAGCCATGGAAGGCACAGCAAGGAGGAGAAAAAAGGGCAGCGTCGTTGCTCCAAGTTTTTGGTCGGAACTCAAGTTTCCGGCCACCTCCAGCGACGATTCTTGTTGGGACTTTTAGGTATTGGATCATAGAACAATCTCTCAAAATCTCTTGGTCCAATTTTAAGTGTGGAGCACGAATCGAATGATTGAAATTCTAGGGTTTCAAAATCCCCCCTTTTGCTTTCGAGGTAAATTCCGGCCTTTAGACTTAAAATTGATCAATGTTGTAGTTGAGAAAGTTTTTGGGGATGTTGTAAGGAAGATTTTGGCATAAGTGGTTTCACCCAATTTGGGTGTTGGCCAATGGCGTGTGGACTGTTGGTGGTGCGTGGGGGCGCGTGGGGGTTGATTTTGGCACTCCTAAATTTGTTGGTTGCATTCCTTGTAACTTGTGGAGCATGTTGGTGTGTGTTTTGTAAAGATTGGAGGAGGTTTAGTGTTGATTGTGATTTTCCAAAGTATGGAGTTTGGGTTGTCAATTTATGGGAATCTGACCGTTGGATATCCTCGTTTCTATTATAGAATACTGAAATCGACGAATCGATCGTAGTAGTGAAGTTTGGGTTGAATCCAAAAAGAAATGGAAATGTTGGTTTACAAGAGGTTTCGTTTTAGAATCGTACTTAACTTTCGAATCGTTGTTTACAAATTGTAATTTTGTATAGGACAAGGTACCGACCCATCGCTGGACGAGAATCCATACGCTTGGGTGCCACGTAGCTGTATATTGTAGGTGGACCTTTGATTTTAAATGATGCATGCAAATTTTTTCTGAATTACTGATTTATTTAATAATCGTTTTATTTAGCGAGCACATTATTTGGTTTTTGGATTATAATTTTGGCATTGATTGGATTTCCGTTACGAATTTCGGATATGAGTTTGTTATGCTCGATTTTGAATTTATGATGTATGATGATTTTTGACGAGTTAATTTCCAAGGTGATTTCCGGAATTTAATAACATTTTTATTCATCAAATTTGAGATTTCTGAAAGGGTTTCGAAAATGGGATTTTTGAGGGAATTATGTTTACCTATTATTTCTCGTTTAATTGTTATGAATTGGAGAGTATTATCTTGACCTGTGGAACACGCCGGTGATTTATGTGTTTTTCTCTTGAAATTTACCGAGTACGGTTGGGAACTGTACTCGTGCTTTCCTTTGCGAGATTTTGGGGAAATTTTATTGGTTTTTGGTTTTCGTATGATTTTACTCAACCATGCCTGGGTCGTTTATTTTATTGCTAGCTAGCCTATTAGTACTCCTCCCCACTTACTCTGTGTTTGCGGGTGAGTTGAGCAAAGAGTCTGGGAGGCTCCCTTACGTGGATGGTGATAACTTCTTCTCCATACTTTACTGTTACTTGACTAGCAGGGCTAGTCCGATGTCTCTTAACTAGCAGGGTTGATATGTTTTCACGAGATTTTGAGTTTAAAGAAATATGTTTTCAAAATGTTGCATGCATTGGATTTTATAAAGGAATATTTGTGGGAAAGTGTGAAATTCTTTTTCTTTTCAATTATTTATTTTTGTAGACTCACGCTAACATTTTTATGTGCTTTCCCTCTGGGCCCTTCAGTTTCAAATGCCAGTTTGCAGAGTAGCTGGTTCGGCATAGTAGGATTCGGGGCATAGCATCTGCTGCAGTTGTTTCCTATATTGTAGGTTACTTAACCTACTTGTATTTTGATTTATTTCTCTTCTTTTAGATTGCTCTGAAAACCTATGGGACAATTGTCAAAGCTTGGGAGTTACTTGTGTATTTGAGATTGTTATTTCAGATTTTAGTTAAATTTTGTGGAGTTGTTGGAACTTGGGGAGCAGGGTGGCTCCAGGAGAATAAGGTTGGTTTATTAAGTGTGGATGTGTTTTCAACAGGTTTTGGGTAGTCCATTTTTAGTGGTGACTCTGCTGAATTTTCGGTAGAGTTATTCCTAAGGTGGGCCCCACAGGGCACCTCGGATTTCAGGGTGAAATTCAGGGCAGGTCCTGTCAGAAAATGTAGTTTTCTTGCTTCCACGGGGCTTGAGGCAAGCCAACAATAGAAGACCCAGGCCTCTTCCCAAGTAAAGCTACTGACCCATGTCTTGACCCAAACTAACCTGGGACTCTAGCATGGCCCAAATGAGGCAAAGCTACACAGACGCGATGAGGAAGGTGCATGAATACGAGTCGCGCGTCTTTACCCACCTCCTTCTGTGAGCTCGGTCTTCAAAACGCTTTTTCCCTCTTTTCTTTTCCATCAAAAACTTCTCTAATATAGTCATTTTATCTCTCTAATGTGATGCTAATTGAAATTATTTGGTGTATTTGTTAAGTACAATTTTAATATTAAGGTTTTGATTTCCTTCGGCTTGGTAGTTTTATGGGTTTGTTCATTTTGGGTTTTAACTTATAATTGATATCACTGCTTGAATAATTTCATCATATTAATTTATTTCTGTATGTGTTTTATTCAGGAAAATTCTACAATGTGTTAACGTATGACATGCATACAATTGCCTTAAAAGTGGTAAAATGAGTCCTCAAAATAGTAATATTAGTCCTCAAAGTAGTAACATGAGTCCTTAAAGTGGTAAATTTTCTTAGTTACCACATGAGTCCTCAAAATAGTAATATTAGTCCTCAAAGTGGTAACATGAGTCCTTAAAGTGGTAAATTTTCTTAGTTTACCATATGAGTCCTGAAAATAGTAATATTAGTCCTCAAAGTGATAACATGAGTCCTTAGAGGGGTAAAAATAGTTTATGTATGAGAAATGTTAACATACCATAGCTTTACCCTTTTATTCATGAGAAATTAGGTACTTTTTTGCTTCTAAATGAGTCTCTGTATTTTGAAGAATTGTCTTTCGGTTGGATGGTGATTTTCTTTTTTACTAGTTTTTGATAGAAAAGAAAAGAGGAAAAAAGAGTTTTGATGACAGAGCTCACAATTGGAGGCGGGCAAATAAGACTAGAAATGATTGACTCACCAAATAGAAAAAGAAAAAAAAAAAAAAAAAAAAACCCAGAATCACAAAGGAGGGTAATTAGGTTAATTTGTAAAAAAAATTGAATTAAAGTAATAAAAAAATAAAGAGGGTGTGTGAATAGAGAAAATGGGTGTGTCAATAACACCACCCAAAATAAATTAATAAAATATTCAATGAACAGTAACTAATCATGTGACCAAGACACAACGGGTGGAAACAGATGTCTAGTAGCAGTGACTAGTATACTGACCCAGTGACCTTGACCTATTGACCTAACAAGTGAACTTGCTCTTATGACATTGTCTAATGTAGGCCTATATAAGTAGGCTAGTCTAGTTGAGTAAGGTATGTAAAAGAGTATTTTTATAGAAGTTTTATTAGAGTCTAATTCTTATTATCAGTTATTTTGAGATTCTCTTTCATGTCTCTCTAAGAACTATATGCATGTCTTTGGATAGTACATCTCTCATAATGTGTGTCATTCATGCATCACATCTCCCTAACCAATATAAGGTTTTCAATATTTACGCTTCCGCTAATATCCAAAAGAACCTCTTTCTTGACCATCACAACTCATTCCCACCTCCCTAACCAATATAAGGTTTTCAATATTTACGCTTCCACTAATATCCAAAAGAACCTCTTTCTTGACCATCACAACTCATTCCCACCTCCCAGAGTTTTGAATAAAGTTATTGGTATGCACAATTTGCACACGCAAGATGCACGTACAACTTGGTAGTTACATGTAAAAGAGGGAAGAGCCGATTCAAGAAACTAATAGAAAGCCATAATATATACCATATATACCAGTCGACTATACATATATTACGATGTCCTCTGATGGACTTATTCACTCCTACCAAACTTCTATTAGAGTACCATAATATATAGCTACACACTATATATTAGAGTACCATTGTAGGTGACAAAGAAAGAACCATGAAACTTATTGGTAGTGTAGGCATATGAGAAACAAAGATGACTTGCCATGCACCAGCCTATATTTGGATTTGGGTCATTTGTTGGATATTAGTTGGATAAACTTCAGTTTTGAGAGTGGAGACGAATGCCTTGGTTGCTATTTGAACGTTCACAGCTTCCGTTGGATGCAAGCCATCAAAGAAGACATGACTGCTTCTGTTCAGGCACACTTGCCCTCCCCTTTTGCATAAGATTCCATTTCCTCCTTCACTTATTGATGCCACTTCACAACATGTACCGCTCGAATCTTTGAATCCTATAACCCCCATCAAATTTGGATGATAAGTATAGACTATATATTATGGCAAGTGCCTTTTGAAGTTTCAAACCCATGTAGAAGCAAGAAGAGATGGATGTATTTTACCTTTGGAGATGGGACTCTTGATAATATCCCTGATAATCTTGTAGGAGTTGACGAATACAAGTGCTGAACCGGGCATTTCAGCCCTTATGGCATCAACCATGGACTTGAACCGAGAATTGAAAAGGTGAACTGCTCGGTTCATACCTTGTACGCAACGATTACGCGTCACGGTTGGCAGCTTCATCATGTTCATAGCCATAGGACTGCACCCAAGTGGGTTTATTGACATCACCACAAATTTTCTTGCTCCCAAACTGTGCAACTTCTGTACGTTTTAAATGTTCCATCCAATAGAATTAATAGAATTGTAAAATAAAAAATAAACTAAAATTAACGATCAAAATATCAGTACATATACATTAAACTGATCCTCAAAGTGACTGAGGTTCGTAGTTCTCATAATTTTTCAACAAATAATTAGAATGTGTTAAATTAGAATGATAGGGTAGAATTAAACCAAACTGACTGTATATTTATAATACAGTTAAAATCAGAAAAATCGTCATATCTACATTTCGATGATTTCCTTTTTTTAACCGAATAACGTCTAGTAGGAAATGGCTGGAATGAAACCATCTAACCCGCCCATATATGAGTGTTTCTCGTGATACAAGTGAGTAGATTGGGTTTTCATGGTGCATTTTATGCATGTCTATATATCTACCAACAGATTTGATTAATCGATCTGACGTAGGTAGATGGGTCATTTATTTGATTAGAGAGCCTGGGGGGCCAATAGAAAATAATGGCCGACTATCTACTTAGCTAGCTAGCTGATCGATGGCACCCCACATCATCTCTATATGACTATATATGTACCCTTAGCAGGGGCGGAATCAGGATTTGAAACTCGCCCGGGGGGTCCATATACATATATATATATATATTTTTTTTAGAGTAATAGTCAATCATTTTATTAATAATAAAAATAAGAATAAGAACGATTACAACTTATAGATGTAGAGACTACATCAAAATCAAAAATAATAGAAACAAAACTAGATGCAACAATTAAGGCATCGGAAGTGAAACCTAGTAAGGATAGGAAGGGATGCTAAAAAGCATTTGATGAGACACCGGGCAGATCCCGGGCCATGTAAACCGGTACCAATAGTATGGTCAACCATGCTTTCACACAAAAATATGTGTCGAATAGAGGGTAACCTTCTATCAAAGTAACCAGCGGTAGTGTGACCGACCTTGCCCACTCCACGCAAATTAATACGTCGAGTAGAGAGCAATCTTCTACCTAAGTAGACGAAATTCCAATTCCAGAGTGTAGCAGAAAAAGAAATCCACAAAAAATCTCCTGGATCCCAAATGCGAATCCAACCAGAAAACAAGGCCCAAACACAGGCCCAGCTTGAGTAGCCCAAACAGAGAGGAGCCCAGGCCCACAGTTGGTCACCCAAAATTTCTCTGAGCACCCAGCCCTGTTCTGCCGTCAATCCCAGTCGCTGCGCCGTCGGTCCTCGCCGGAGAGCCCCCTTCCCAGACCTGTTCTCTCGAATCAAAGCGTCGCCGCTAGCCCCAGTGGCCTGCCTGCCTCAATCGCCTTGCGACTCCTCGGAGACGGGGTTGAGGGCTTTATATCAGACGGGGCAGATGGTGTTGACGAATCCAGAGTTGGAATCCCAGCACCTGTAATCATGGGCGAGCATCGAATCGCGCCTAGCTTCACTGCCCCTGGACCAGATCTATCGAACAAACCCAGCTTCAGACGTGCCCGGCACGGTCAGAGTCTGTTCACAGCCGGTGCCGTGCCAACCCAGCAAGGCGGCACAACCCCATCTTCTCTCCTCCAACCATGATTAGATAGAGGTTGGGAGCAAAAAGTATTTGCCGGGAAGCATGCTTGCCGCGGTTGATAAGTAGGCACGATAGAAGTCGTGCGCAAAGGTAACGACGCAGAGGACAGTGCCGGAAAGGTGCTCCACCGATGATGGAGGAAGGTACAGAGAGGCCAAAAGCGGCGCTCTCCCAACCCTAGCAGAGCGCTAGGTATTTTCATCTAATCTTGGGGGGGTCCATATATAAAACATGAGGTATAGAGAATAATAATGTTAATTTTAGCAAATCCGACGCACATTGTTAAATTTCATAATAATAAAACAATTGAACAAATTAGACATCAATGATAATTTATTACAAAATATATAAACCTAAGCAACATTTCTATACTTCTTATCATAAATTGAGTAATTAATACACATTAAGTATTGTTAGTTTTAAATTATTTCTTTATTTTTTTTGTTACTTCTTGGCTGCCATTGGTTTTTTTTGGTGGGGGGGGGGGGGGGGTTCGGACCCCTTCATGATATAAGGTAGTTCCGCCCCTTCAGTCAGCGTCAGCTAGCTAGCTAGCTAAAATAAGCAAGAGAAAATTACATCTTACAACATAATGAATATTTCCATGAGATAAAATACAGGACAGATGGAGGCGCAGGTTGTAAATATTAATCAAAACAGTCTCTGTTCCCGACATTGCAACAGATACCAGTCATGGCAATAATTAATACTGTATATCTGCTGTAGTTATCCTATCATTTAATTTACTCCATCACTGCACTATGAATCTATGAATAAGAGCCCCTATCGTGTCCGTTCTGTTTGGAACTCGGACCAACTTTAGTACTGGTGTGGATATTTTACATTCATGTATGTGTTTCATTGAAGAACCCCTAGCCTGTCCGTTCTGTACTGGATATTTTAGAATTTTCGTTCATCGATCAGTCAATTATTAATTGGTAGATGGAATACGGAACGATAATGAAAAATTGCGTGTGCAGCTACTAGCATGTACCTTTAGTTTTGTGGAGAGTGATGATGTGAGATTGGCGGTGAAGACTTGAAGACTGACATTATGGGGGTTGGCCAGGAAGTAGTTGAAGGAGTAATCGTTTCCACCAGTTCCCACCACAAACAAGTACTTATCAATTGACGATTCAAAGCTTGTACTGCACCCCAACCCTAATTGGGTTTTTAACTCTGGCAAAGTTACCTCCTCGAAGTTTCTAATTTGCTCATTTAGACTCATTACACGTCCCTGTAAGAAATTAATAATGCAAACAACCCAGCATTAGAACGTACGAATTAATTAAACTTAATTCTGGCACCGTTTGGTTCGCGGAAAGTAAACATCAGGAAATGAACGCAAAAGGATTAAAGGAAATGAAATACTGTCCTGAAGCAAAGGAAAATAGGAAGGAAAATGATTCATTCCTTATTCCAAATGAATCACTTTCCCCCCTTCTTTCCTTATATTTATTACTCACAACACCTTATTTTATTATATTAATTACAAATTTAACTAAAGTTGTGAAATATAACTATTAAACTAACAATTTTGGTCTAGCAGTAGCAGCTATTTGTGAGTGATATAATATGTTTTATTGAATCATAAATTGACACATGGACAAAAAGATGATAGAGAAATATAATTTTTGTTTTGGCTATTCATGAAGAGCATCTTTAGCAATGCTAGCCATTTTTGAGTCAAATTTTAGCCAAAGTAGCTACAAAGTCATTTTGGCTGGCCACTTTAGAATTACATCTATATCAATGCTCTCTATTTTAGCTAATTTTGAATTTATATTATTTTTTAAATGAAGATTAAATAGTTTAAATATATTTATAAATTATATAAAATAACTCAAAAGACATTTTTTTAAATTATAGAGAGTCTCATCTCGCTCTCTATATTTAGGAGTGTGATTGCTAAAAGTTCTATTAAAATAGATAAAAAAACTAAACATGCTCTCTAAAATAGTTAAGGAGCTAAAATTGAGAGTCTGCTAAAGATGCTTACTAGCTAAATATAGCTAGGCATTTTAGCTAAAGTTAAATTTAACTTAGCTATAGCTAACCTGTTGGAGTTGAGTTTAATTTGCTTTAAAAATAATTATATATAGATAAAAATTGAATTTAACTACTGTGTTAGAGATGTTCTTAATACTTAATAAAGTACATACCCTAATTATTAGTATTTTTGGTACCCACTATAACAAGTAATAGGCAATAAACTTTGGTTTTTCTTTTTTTTTTTGTTGAAAATGACTTTGTTTTTTCTTTTGTTTGCTAAAAAGTTGACAATTGAACTTCATGGGAGTACTTACTACATACAGGTGATTATTGTTGGTTGGATGATTAGCTTAATCGGTAACAAATGGTATCGCTGATGATGAAGGAATTATCTTAGTTTCTTTCGTTTTTTGACTAATATGCCTTCGTAATTCTAGACTATATATGAGCATTTCGAATGAGCTGAGGACTACAAGCTACAACTTTTTAAGAGCTTGAAAGCTTAAAAAAAAAACTAACTAAAAACCGTTGAGATGATGAATATATAAAGACGAAATTAATGAAGCAAGTACGTGTTGGTATTGTTACCGCTAAGGAGCCAGTATCATCGAGTATACCAGAAGCACCAGAAGCGAAGTTGACACCATGAACAATTTTGCTTCCTTTAGTTTGGGGGTCAGCGAATACTGGAATGAAGGAAGGTATCTTAAGCTGCTCTCCAAGAAGATCGAGAACGTTCTTCCCATTTGTGAATCTCCCAGAAGGGCCAAGAGGAAAATCAACTCCATATGGCAAGTAATCAGCTCTGGCCAGTGAGTTTTGTAGGAAGTTATTGTTCCCATTGTCAACCAGGGAGCTTCCAAACACAAACATCCCCTTGATCCCAACACTTCTAGTCTCACCTTTTCTGTTCACATTACAATGGCAGAAGCATTGGAACGAGAAAGAGAGGAGGGAGACACCTAAGATGAAAAGTCTCAGAGATGAGCCTCCAGCCATTTTTAAGTTGAAGTTGTGCCGTGGTGGTATGTCATTTTTATCATTAGAGCTGTCTATATATACTAGAAACCAGTAATACAATAATTGCTAGCTACGGTTGTTGACGTCAAAACTTGCTGCCTAGTATCCCACCTTACTTAGCTGTTAGAAAATCTCAAGTAAAAAACAATTATTTATTTTAAAATTAACCTAAGGAACAATACACATAGTAATCAAGCCGTTTGGACATAAAAGAAAGAATTACAAGGTTGAATTGGTACTGGGATATTTATTCTACACTCATTTTATAGGAATCAATATTATTAAATTGACAATAAATTTATTATAATCTTTTTATACTATTTACTTATAATTGAACTACGTTATATATTAAAAACAAATTTGTTCACAATTTATAATAAGGTTGTAGGTGGAGTAATCACCTCTAATAAACTAAAACTAGCATGGGCCTACACACACCGTGTGTTATTATTTTTTATATTTTTTTTAAGAATGTGTCAGTATGTGAGGAAGTAGTTAAAAAAAACTCTCACTATCTCATAGAAACCACACCACATTTTGTATCGAAAAAAAAAAAAAAAAACCACTATCAAGTTTATTTTTTATTTTGTAAATTGACTTTATTATCCCAATTGATTATTTCTAACTCAAAAGTATTTTATTATATAAATGATAATTGGTAAAAAAATTCAGTTATAAAGAGCAAGCTCTCTTATCTTAATAATAGTATAGATTTTGTGTAACTCATATTACCACAATGATAACAAATTTGTCGTCACACTTGTAAATGTGTATATGCAATATATGTATTTGTCCTAAAATTTCCTAAAGAGTTATTGCTTAAATAAATCTTTTTTTAATATGTAAATAGCTAAGTAAACACAAAGTTACTCAAGTAACTTGACAATTAATGCTAGACTAGACATAAAAACAAACATGGTTACTTGAAGCCTAGTTTTGTAACAAGTTTTGTTTTCTCAGTCATGTATTTATAATTATTTTTTTATGAAAAGACGACAATAAATCAATAACTGAAAATATGATGCCTGTTTTTGGAGCATAACAATAATAGGTCGGCAGTACCTAAAAATTCTATTTATTTGCAATTAAGCCCAGTACAAGCACCTGGAACTTTACAAACCAAAAAAATTTGAACTCATGGCTCTAATATTATTATTGTCACTTTACTGAAAAAAGCACCTATGAGGTTTCTTCTTTCTAGTCCCACCACTGGAGCCCTTTGGTTTGCTCTTTGCATTTGGAGGCTTATCTCCATTAAGTAAAGTTATCTCCATTAAGTAAAGTTGGAGGGTCAATTTATTGCTTCAACCCAAAGTCCCAAACTGTTTTTGAACATGGCACAAAGATATTTTCCTGAGGGCTCATTAATTAGAGCATTAGTTTGAGAAGATTGGTCCTCTTGGAAACTAGGATCAACCCTAACTCGTTTATGCTTTCCTTCAAGGGTCCTTGACCCACAAAGACAAAATTGAGGATTTTATTCCCCGTCAGTATTACACTTTTTTTAAAATCATAATCGCTAAACCTCAAACACTCTAATGACTCACAATAAACTCTTTTGTTGACCTTCAGTAAACCTTCTACAGTCTAAACCCAAACACCTTACTGACCTTTAATAAACATTTTATTGACTCTCAATAAGCAATTCATGGACCCCAGTAAAACTCAAAACTCTAAACCCTAAACCTCAAATTCTAAAACCCAAACACGTGTAACTAACTCTCAGCAAACCTCACACGTGTAATTAACGCCCATAAAAATGTAAACCTTGAACCTCAAACCTCAACACTTTATTGACCCACAATAACATTTTATTGTCCTTCTATAAAATATTAAGGGTTTTAATGGAAGTTATTGGTTAAGTGTATGGAGTTTAGGGTTTTACCGGGTGTTAATAATGTATTTATTGTAGGTCTGTAAAGTGATTAAGGTTTGAGATTTATTTTGGGTAAATATTTTATTGACTCTCAATAAAATTGTTTGTCCATAATGACAATTTTTTTTTTTTTGATTAATTTCAGTTTACCCCCCTGAGGTTTGGAGGTGTCATCATGTCACCCCTTCTACTCTCAATTTTGAATTTTTACCTCCTAAGGTTTCCAATTTCAGGATATTTCTCAGCCGTGTTCAATTTTGAATTTTGAAATTGGACACGGCTGACTGAAATTGGAAAGCTTGGGGGGTAAAAATTCAAAATTGAGAGTAGAGGGGGTGACATGATGACACCCCCAAACCTCAAGGGGGTAAACTGAAATTAATTTTTTTTTAAATAAAAAATGGCATCCTAATTGGGAAATAAAAAATTTGGGACTTATGGCACCTTTCTCTTTCCTTCTAGGGCATTAAAACGGGTAACGTGTTGATAGGATCTACCCCAGATTTCACCCTTAAATCTAAAGTGGTCATGCGAGGCCCATCTTAAAAGAAATTCTACTGAAAATTTCACAGAATTTCCCCTAAAAATGAACTACCTAAACCTTCATAGTAAACTAATCACTTATAATAACATAAATCCAACCTCAACTTCTAGGGTCTACCTGCTCTCATAAAAACAACCAACTTCCAACTAGAATACTATTCAACTTAGATCTCAATCACTACATTATGATGCAAACTCAATACTACTATTCAAGATAATCTGTTTTCAAACCGGAAATCAATAATACAAATTAACTTACTAGCACTTCAACGTAGCTCTCACCAAGCGGCTATTAGGATCATCTCACCAAGTGACCACTAGGATAATCTCACTAGTAGCACCCACCAGGCAGCTATTAGGATTAACTCACCCGTAGCACTCACCATACGGCCACTAACAGAAAATATTGCAAATGACGACTACTAACTCACTCATAGCTCTCACCATGCGGTTACTAGGGTCGTATCGCCAGTAACATTCACCCCGCGGCCACTAGGATCACTTCACCAATAACGCTCACCAGGCGGCCGCTAGGATCAACTCACCAGTAGCGCTCACCAGGTGGCCACTAGAATCAACTCACTAGTAGTACCCATTAGGCGGCCACTAAAAGAAAGATGTTGTAAAGGGTGGATTACACAATATAATCACTATCCTAAAAAGATATATCTACATTCTACTATTGACTAACTCATAAGAAATATGATATGACTAGATGGTACTACTAACTAGTCGTCTCATACCATCTAGAGGATACTGCCTACTAGATGACGCATCAGAGGGTACTACCGACTGAAATACACTTCTCATTCTATCTAAAACATCTGAAATAACACATACAAAATAGGCAATGACTAGAGGGTACTGCCGACTAGTCATTTCATGCCATCTGGAGGGTACTAACGATCATATGATGCATCAGAGGGTATTGCCAACTGAAAAACTAGGATGCGATGGGTAGAGGGTGCTGCCGACTAACCATCTCATGTCATCTAAAGGGTACTACCGACCAGATGATGCATCAGACAGTATTGTCGACCGGAATACTAGGAGGCGATGCCTAGATGAAACTGCTGACTAACCATGTTGATAGGTGCATAAAATGCGACAATTATAACGTGTAATCCTTTACATTTTTCTTAGCTATTTCCTTTAAAAAATTTGTTTTAACTTTGTTATTTTTTTAGGTACTTTGTGAAGCAATTCAAGAGAAATAGGAGCTTAAATGGAGCACTGAAGGCATTAACCATGAAATCTTGATGTTAAGGACGAAGTTTGATCATTCATATGGCCGGAAATTACAAAGGAAGCTCACATAAATTGTCGTGCAAAGCTGAAAGCTGCAGTTCAGAATCAGCTTCTCAGATTGAGTTTTGGAGAGCTTTTCTTGCATTCTTCCAAGTGGACTCTGGGAGAAAATTCTTTAAAGACATGATGTTTTACTGCAACATGAGTCAAAAGACTGGTCAGAACAGTCAATAAGTCAGCAGGAAGTCAGGCTTGAAGAAAACTTCCTGAGAAAGCAGGAACTAGCAGCTTTTCACAAAGCATTTTGCACTGGGAAATCTTTTCTGGCAACTTACTTGGAGTTTTTCTCGAATGTTATTTATCATTCTAGAAGATATAATGTCATAGAACATAGAGAAGTCGAGAACTGTCCAGAAACATGGCAATAGCAAGCAATCATAGTCCAAGAAGGAAGCTTCAGAAGCAAAAATTGAATCCTATTCAAATAAGGAAGTCTAGCAGTGAATCTTTGTGGCAACTTTGCTCTGCAGTTTTGGAAGGTTAATGACTCCATAATCATCAAGGAGAAGTCCTAGAAGAATCCTACAAGATTACGGCAAGATTACAATGGTTTGTAATTAATTAATTTGTGCACCAAGCAAAGGAAACCTCAAGCAACTAGGGAAGATTTGCAAACATAGTTTGAGAAGAAAAGAAGGGTTGAACCTATACTATGAATAAAAAATTGAACACCCAACTCAGAAACACCACGATCCATTCTCTCTCTACAATTCGTCCACAACTCCCTTAGTTCTAAATTTCTACGTTTTCTCATCAAAGCAAAGGAGGATAGTTGTCGTCCCTTCAATCACCACCGTGAGCTACCTAGAAATCTCCTTACATCCTTGGAGCTTTGAAGACCTACTGCCGTGGCTGCCCTTCATCATACTTCATTAAAACTTGAATTCTTTAATATGTTTTTGATAAGTGAACTTCGTAGTCATGAGTAACTAACTTTCTTATAGTTAGGGGTTGTTTTGAAGCTCCAATTATATGCAAAATATGAGTATTTTTCTCCTTAATTTCAACGCTATGCTATCTGATTGGCCTTATTGATTTGTTTCATAGAAAACTCTTACTTGTTTTATGTTTTTTGTTTTGCATGTATCTGTAGCTGGAATTAAGAGAGCATCTTTCTACATCTTATTTCACAAGTAGCAACTACTATAGGACAATAGTAAATCAATATGTGCTTAAGTTATTGACTAGACATGCTTTGTGTACTAGGATGAACTTAATCAACAATCAAACTTCTATTGTTCTTAATGATCTATGCGTCCATTAAATAAACACGTTATGTGCTTTCACAATACGTTTTGCGTTTTGAGATCACATGCTTAGAATATTTTTATCTTGAGTGCGTTCACTAAGTTGGATAAAACCATGCATTGAGTAATAGCATACCAATATGTGTTTTAGATTTGTTAGCAAGAATATTAAGTTTTCTAGTAAAAGGCTCCATAGCTAGAATAAACAAATAAGAAGAAAGATGATCACCTTGTCAAATATCTCTAGAAGGTTTAAACTTGCCATATAGAGTACTATTAATGAGAATAAAAAAAGAAGTAGAGGTTATGCAGGTTTTGATAAGATGAATTCAAGAAATATGGAAACCAAAAGCCCGAAGACAAGCAAACAAATAATCTCAATTAAGAAAATCATAAGCTTTTTCAAGGTCTAATTTCAAAGCCAAACAACCTTGCTTACATTTATTTTTAGGGTCTTTGACCCAAAGCACTAAAATTGGCTAAAATTATCCCACTTACCCCAGCAACAGATTTTTATTCCCCCTTATCCAATTTAAACTAAATTAACATTTTTGCCTTCAACCAAATTTAAAAACTACAATAACTACCACTCTCTCTATCCAGCACGCTGAAGCTCTCTCTCCTCTCGCCGGAACTCTCTCTCCTCTCTCTCTCTTCAGCACGCCGGACCTCTCTCTCCTCCGTCGAGATCCTGACCTCGCCGCTCCGCGACGATTGGTGTCCGATCATCCGGTTCACACACAAAGCCGCCTCGAGCTCAAATTCTCCAAGATCGCCCTGTCCCAGCAACCCGGCCCGAATCCGGATCTCTCCCGAGTCGGCTTCTTTCTGTGCACCCGGGACTCATGGATCCATGTCTTCCAGCAGCTCGAGGTGGACGAGATCGGCTGTGCGCTCCATCGTGTTCTCCAAGACTGACGCCGATCAGTACATGCTTCTCTTCACCAACTGTCTCTAGCCACCGTCTGCAACCAGAAAGAAGGGAAAGAGGACATGGGTGCCCATATCATTTTTTTTTTTAAGTAATGGGACAGAAGGAAAGAAAGAAAAAAGTTTTGAATGTCTATTGGGGGCAATAGACGTCTATTAGAGGGCAATAGACGTTTTTAAATTGATATAATCTCTTCGTTTTTTTCTTTAAACAAAGTCTTATTTGTCTAATTTTAGGAAGATTAGTTCCCATTCCGGCTATCGAAAGTTTCTATTGGGGGGAAATAGACGTCTATTGGGGAGCAATAGAGGTTTATTGCCCCTCTATTGGGGAGAATAGACGTCTATTTGGGAGCAATAAACCTTTCCGGCGATCTCTTTGGGGACCTTT
The DNA here is from genome assembly GCF_958449725.1 of Rosa rugosa. Lineage (NCBI taxonomy): Eukaryota > Viridiplantae > Streptophyta > Magnoliopsida > Rosales > Rosaceae > Rosa > Rosa rugosa. Next base: position 26,252,064 of record NC_084822.1, read on the forward strand.
GTCGAGGTTTTCATAAAAGTCCGGCAGGTGGAGACCGGTGACCGAATTCCGGCCAAGTTGGCCGGAATCCGGCGAAGTTGACGGGAATCCGGCGAAGTTGACGGGAATCCGGCAGTCGGTGACGAGGCTCCGGCGAAGTCTCTTATGGTTTTTCTCTCTTCCATTTTCTCTCTCTCTAAGTAACAAAGGGGTGAGGGTAAAACAGTCTCAAAAATAAACAAAAAAAAAAAATTAATGGGGTATTAGGGAAGACTTCCTTAGGGGGGTGTATTGTATTTGAATTTGTGTAGACTTTTTTTAAATGACAGACTTTTTGAAAAGTCCACAGACTCTTTAAAAAGTTGATAGACTGCTATTGATTTCTTAAAACCATTGATTTTAGCAACAGACTTTTTATTGATTCTTGAAAATCTATATACTTTATTATGAATGACTTCTATAGATTTTCTAGTAAATAAAAGTAAAAAACAAAAAACACAACCAATGCAGTCCAAATGCAAAGCAAGATAATAACTCGTTGCCTCTTCAATGGTCAAGTATCTTCTAGTAGAACTTGACTCAAATGAATGATTATTACTCTGTCTAGCTAGTTTGTTCTCATTTCTAATCTCTCAATCAACTTAAAGATACAATATAGATCACTTGATGTTTATGGTTAATTATTCTCATCAATTTTGTTTTCACCTATTAACATATATCATAAAAATATTTATCAATGTCTTGATCTATAATCAATCAATCGAAATTCAATTGTTCAAGCTTTCCTTTTTCTTTTCTTTTTTCTTTTTTCTTTTTCCTTTTTGCTTTTTGCTTTTTCCTTTTTAATGACCATCATATCCTGCTGCATCGGTAGCGCCACGTCAGCGAACAAATCCAGATCGACCCGAAACCCCAATTATTGTTCTCCACACCGGCGGCCATTTTTCTTTTCCATCACTGTTCTTCTTCTTCACTTCTGGTTTTGGTAAACTTAGCCATCAAAAACCATCATTTCAACCAGACCCAAAATCCAAATCACCATTTTGAGCAAGACCCAAAAACCTCAGGGTCTGAAAAAATGGTAGTTTTCAGTGAAAAGTTTCCAAATTGAGGCTTGATGTGGAGAGAGAAAGTGAGATTTAAGTGGGAGAGAGAAAAGAAGGCTGTGAAAACAAGAGATGAGTGGTTTAGAGGCGAATTTCCGAGCTGATTGGGATCTGCTTGTGTTTGGGAGATGGCTTCAGAGAAGGTGAAGAAGTGATCGATCAGCTCCTAGCCTCTTGCTTTTGCTCGATGTCCATCTTTGCACCGCCAAGCTAGGTCTTTGCTGGGTTTGGTTTCAATTTGGGGAGAGTAATAGATGGGTTGTGGAGTTTGATCGGAATGAGATTGGTGGGTTGAGGAAGGAGAAAGTAGGCAAAACGAAAAGAAAAAAAAGGAAAAAAAGAAATTAAAAAGGAACAAGAAAAAAAAGAAGAAAAATACAAAAAAGAAATTAAAAAGGAAAAAAAATTTAAAAGGAACAAGAAAAAAAGAAGAAAAGGGAAAAAAGAAATTAAAAAGGAAAAAGAAAAAAAGAAATTAAAAAGGAAAAAAAAAAGGAGAAAAAGAAATTAAAAAGGAAAAAGAAATAACAGAGGGGTATATTGGACATTTCACCAAAGGCCAACTCCTAATTTGACGCGGGAGGGACCAATCAGACGGAAATTTTGACGTTAGGGACTTTTCAGATTAATTGAAAATGTCAGGGACTGAAACTAAAAAAAAGTCATAATACATGGACTAAACATAATTTAATCCATATAAATTCAAATCTATGAGAATAATTAATAAGACAAAACGCAGTATTTCATAGCAACACTATTCAAGGTTTTAGGGGTAGACCACAATATTTGGGTCTTAGGGTTTCATAAATCATTTTTTATTGCTATTAGGGTTCCAAGTATCACAATTGAACAAAAAAAAAAATCACATTCAACAACTACAATGAACATGTTGGGTATAAAAAAATATTGATATCATGAAAAATTAGAGAAAAGATAAGAAGAAACAAGAAAGAGATAGATAACCAACCTCTTTGCACGCAGAGAGAAAACTTTGATAGATTTAAAAAAAAAAAAAAAAAAAATCTTTGATAGACTTTTTCAAATCTTTGGTCTGGTGGCTAGAAAATTATTAGAATTTGGTATGTATAGTTAATACTACAAAGTCCATGATTATCCTTGATTTTCTAATTCCATGAGTATGAATGAAATTTTGAATACCTCTGAACTTTTATTCATTTTTAAATGTCCTAATTGAATACCCCTAGATTTTTGTGGAATTCATAAAGTCTTTAAAAATCCTAATCGAATACCTCAAGACTTTCATGGACTGCTGAAAGTCTATATTGAATACACCTAAACTTTTAAATTCCATAGATTTCTTAAAAAGTTCCACTAATTCCATATACAATACACCCCCCTTAGAGTGTTTTGGGTAAGGGAGAGTTAAAAAAAACTTCATAGGGTAAGTGGGAAAAAAATCCCTAGAAATGAGGTAAATGGACAAAAACCCAACAATTATTTTTAAGGTAAAAGCTCCAAATAGTACCTGAACTATTGTGAAAGGTATTTTTTGGTACATACGATTTTTTTTTTTAGCCCAAATGGTACCTCAAATATTGCTTTGTTAACAAATATAGTATTTCAGTTAGATTTCCCATTAAAGTCGCTTACATGGCCTGTATTAAGATTTTGGGTAAAAACTCCAAATGGTACTTAAACTATTGCAAAATGTATTTTTCGGTACCTAAATTTTTTTTTTTAACCCCAAATGCAACCTCAAGTATTGAGCCATTACTATTTCTTTTTAGGATTAAATTCTACTTACTACCTTGTACTTTTAAGGATTCATCAGTTTAGTCCCTACACTTCTAATTTAATCAGAAAAGTCCTTGCACTCTCCAATTTCATCAAATCGATCCAATCTGTCACTATTCCGTCAATTTTCGTTGTTAAAATGCTGACGTGGGACCTTCTCACAAGGAAAATTCCTAAACTGCCCATCACTAGGCAGCCTGCCGACGCGTTAGTGTTGTGAATGCAGATGGGTAGTTTGGAAAATTTTCCCGAAAATTGACGGAGTGGTGACGGATTGGATCGATTTGATGAAATTAGAAAGTACAATGACTTTTCTGATTAAATTAGAAGTGCAGAGAATGAACTGATGAACTCTTGAAAGTACATGGCAGTAAGCAGAATTTAGTCATTCTTTTTATCATAATATGAAATTCATTCATGACAAGAAGTGTTACAAGTAGATTGAAACAGTACAAACCGAAGCCATTATCCACAACTTATAACACAATTCAGGTCATCAAGCCTAAATATATCTTTCATACATCTAACAAGGAGCTGCACCATCTCCGGTACCCAAAACATATTTAAAACCCTTAAACATCTAACAAGGAGTTGCACCATATTTCATACATATTGATCATCAACACTTAAAACCCAAAAACACATTTAGTGGGCCACTTTAACTTGATATTGTTTCTGGTGATACGTTTATAAGAAGGTCATAAACTAAGTAGTATCATTCACATTATGAGTAAAAAAAACAATGAATAAAACAAGCATATGGAACAAGAATTGAAATTTTATAAACATTATTATTCCATAAATGGATCAAGCCACCACACTATGTCCATTAGTTGGTATGTAGCTAAAATTATAAAAAGGAAGTTTGTTAACTTGATCACTAGATGCATTAACATCAATCTTAGTAGCCAAAAGTCATAACACATGAAAAGAGAGCAAATTGCTCAGAAAGGTGACTTGAGGGGAAAAAAAAAATTAAACCTTGTCGAGAACACCCTGACAATTCCAACACAAAATACTTATTTAGACATCATAGAAGTAGTAGGTTCTTCATTGGTATTCTCCAAGGAGTCTCTTCACCTCTTCTGGGGCTTCTAAAAACAGGGTCACATCATGCATAACAAAGTAATCACCAATATCTTGACTAGGGTAGAGTGAGAAAGTGCAGGTGCAAAGACTTCGTTATCAGAGGCAGAGTGAGCTTTAGCATGAATATCTGAATTAAGGACATCATTCTCCTGATTCAATGTATTCACAGGGAGATTCAAGTCAATATAAACTGGATTCTTAAGAGTTCTTAAGAAGCTATTATATGGAGTCTTAGCAGGATCATAAAAAGTATCTGAACCCATAGAGGAATAGCATCATCAGGTAGATACTTCAGAATAAATAGAAGAAGAGTTTTTTAAGGATCCCGTACTAATATCGTCGGAAGATTAATTAATTGAGAAGAGTAAGAAGAGTAACTTACTCCACCAATATCAACCATCTCATCTTCTTCATCGTCTTGATTTTCAACTACATTTTCTTGATTAACATCATCTTCCTCATCAGAAACAACATGAAAATTTTCATTGTCTCACGCAGGAGGTATGACAGGGGAATGGGTTCTTCAATAGGAGGGACAACAACTAAAGGAACAGCAACTTCAGCTGCATGTCTGACAACATTAGCATCTTCAGGTATAGATCTTAAAGCATCACTAAAGAACACACCCCAAGTAGATGAAGTGTTCATTGGTTTAGCATGATTAGTATCAAGGCCATATTCAGGTGCTGGTCTACCAGAGGTGGCTTGAGATAAAGAAACAGCTTCATGATTTGGAGATTTACGGTGCATGTTTCCTTGTTGAGGAGAATTTGGACCTCGAAGATATGGATAGACAAAAAGAGTATCCCCATGAATTCGACTTGGAAAATTACCAGCAGCATTGGCAAAAGTAGGCAAGTAACTTGGTTCATTATTATTTCGAGGAAACATAAGTTTCTTTGGAGACTTCTCTGGACAGAAACCTTAAGGCTGGTCTAATCTACCACAGAGAAAACAACATTCAAACAAAGTTTCATAGTTGAGATAAATGAGATGTACATTGGACGAAAATGATAAATATGCAGTTAGATGGCTTGAGGCTGAGTCTTTATTAGATCTAGCTCCACACAGGCTCTCGCAAAGAATGATTAGTTCTGATCCAAGGAACTCTAATCCATCCACAAGCAGCGACTAACAACATTAGCCATCTTAGCCACAACAACTTCCTTCCAACAATGGGGAGGTAAGAGTGGGAACTGAACCTAAACCACCAATGAAGTAAAGGAATGTTGAATAGGACAGAAGTTAAGGGTACATCTTTTGAGCTCAAAAATCGGCCCTTGCATTAACCAAGGCTTATTGTTAAGAATATAGATGAGATGTTCCTCTACAAAAACCACCTTAAATCAATCTGGACCAAACAGATAGATTTGAAATGTACCAAGAAGGCCAACCCAGCTATTAATACATCTGCTCCAGCTAGACACTTTTGAGAGAGACCCTTTCACCGGATACGTGGCCAACAAGCCAAAGGCGATTATTATCTAGCACTTCATCAGAATTAATATCATCGATCACACAAACTTTTGTGGAGAGGCCGTTAAGGGAATACTATAAGGACCTCTATTGATGGTAAATTGAGAAGGTGGTGTTGTAGGAAGGTTGGGAGCAATATGATAAACTCTATCGGGGCAATTTGTATTGCTCGATCCTTCACCGAAAGGGACCAGTAAGGAACGATCAGGCAAAGGGTGAGATGGTAGAAAGTTGACAAGAGTTTGGATTGGAATCCATCTGGAGAGAGTAAAACAAGCTCTACTTTACAGTGCATCAAGAGTTGACATAAAGGAATCGGAATGATTCCGGGTAAAAGAATTCATGCGTTTACTAACACATGAAGGAATCGGAATGGATGTAGGTCCCACCTCCTTATCAGGAATCGATTCCTGAATACTCAGGAATTCGATTACGAAGGGGGGAGATGGGTTTAGGAATCATTCCTCCGGAATCAATACCGATTCCTTTCTTCTCCCATTCCACTTGTCTCCGATTCATGATTATTTTCCATTCCAAGTAAGTAAACGTGCCATTAGTGTAAAGTAAAGCTTGTTCACCAACATGCACTACCATCATAGAAAGCCGAGAATCATTAATAAACACTCTGAACGAAGATACTAGAAAAGATAAATAGGCAACTAATTGACTTCTCAGAAGTTGTGAAGAAAGAAGGGGACGCCAAATGGCAAGATAAATGAAATGATGGGCAATGCTACAAGAAGTTAGAGTGTCAGCGTGCGACACTGGCGGAGGCGGAGGCGGAGCCACACATGGGTGAGGTAATACACTTGCCTTACCTGGATTTTTCAACTTGTTTTAGTACATATATGTATATTATATCCAAATCCAGGTTTGCCCATAAACATGTTTATTTAGTTGTCTTGATAATTGAGGAAAAGTAACTTTATTTCTTTCGGTACTAATAATTGGTATGTGATTCTTATGGAGAACACCTATGCTGACACAAAATAAACATAGAAACACGTCGTAGTTTGAGGTGAAAACAAATATTATGTTTTTTTGATAATGGAGCCAGTAGGGCGAATATATATTCATCAAAAGCCAGAATAGACCATTACATAGCCTTCCGCTGCCATTTAGACAGACAATAAGATAGTGGTAGTACCCACAATGGTACATAGAAAATAGACCAACTCATTGTACAATCAATACGTAGACATAGCGGGATCCCCCTTTGGTACTACGCCGGAGGAGCTAGAAAAATCCTGCCCTCCCAACCTACTCTTAACCAATAATAAATCTAGTTGCCTAGACCTCAACTGGTGTAGAATTAGATCCACTGAGAATTAAGTCGACAAGACCAGACATAATGCAAAAACTAGATGCACAAAGATGCCTAGACTGTCTCTGAAAACGGAACTAGCCAAGTTGATAAACACTTTTTATTGTGCTTCACAATTGTAACAGGCCAAGTTGATTAGCATTTTTTATTGTGCTTCACAATTACAATATGTTTTCAAATTGTCATTAGAGAAAATTTCCGAAATTTTCCCTACCTGCTTAGAAATCCCAACTCCACCATTTTGCGATATTACAAATTTCCAATAGAACAAAATAACGGCTAGGTTCAGAATCAAATTACTAAGGTAACACTGAAAAAGTCCACTTTACACAATGACACAGCTTTCGATCCGACCAAGATAATTGATTGCTCAGAAGACTAAAGGTTAACAACAGTAACCATGCAAATTAAAGAAGAAAGAGAAACCGAAAACTCAACAGATAGACCCAAAGTTGTAGAGAGCAGATCCAGTGGGAAACAAAAAACAAAGGCCCATTTGGGCGAGGGAAAGAAGGAAATTGTTTCCAATACACGGTGTAGAACCTTCTAGGGGAGGTGGGAGCTAGAAGGTTCTCCTCTGGCACCACGGTGTTAATCTGACTTTAATCTCACATGAATCCACCTCGTTATAATAAAAACAACAATAAAAAAGATACTCACATAATAATAACCAACTATTATTTATCGTTTTTATAAGAAATAATCAATTCCACAATCCACCGCCGCTCTTTACTCTCTTGGTTTTTCCATGGCATCATATGTTGGCTAATATGTAGAGAGCGGTGTCACCACCGTGTATCGATAAGAGAAACAAAGCAAGCACCATGGCACTGAAGACCACATCGATAACACTGTGCTCCGTTCCCGCTCTCTTCTTCGCATTCACTCTCCTCTGCGCTCTCTCTCTCTCTCTCTTCTTCCTCTACAATCCCCCACCTCCTCCTTCTCCTTATTCCTCATCCGTCTCTTCCCAACATAATTCCATCAAAGTCTACGTCGCAGACCTCCCGAGATCCCTCAACTACGGCCTCCTCCACAAGTACTGGGCTTCCGGGCCCGATTCCCGCCTCGCTAGCGACGCTGACCACGATTTCCAAAAGACCCATCTGCCCAGAAACCTTGAATTTCCGTCCTATCCTGAGAATCCATTGATTAAGCAATACAGCGCCGAGTACTGGATCTTGGGGGACCTGATGACCCCTCCGCATCAGAGAACTGGGTCGTTTGCCAGACGGGTTTTCGATGCCGCCCAAGCTGACGTCGTGTTTGTACCCTTTTTCGCTACTTTGAGCGCCGAGATGCAGCTGGCTAATGCTAAAGGAGCGTTTAAGAAGAAGGTTGGGAATGAAGACTATGAGAGGCAGAGGCAAGTGGTCGACTTGGTGAAGAACACTGAGGCTTGGAAGAGGTCAGGTGGAAGAGACCATGTGTTTGTGCTCACTGGTATGCATCTTGCTTTTATTTTTTATTTGTATTGGATTTGCGTCTGTGCATCTGGTATTTTTGGTTATGATGTGAATTGCTACAAATGATTTTCTAATAGCCTTGTTCTCGAATTTACAACTAGTATGTCAACATAATCCCTCAGAATTGGAACCCGTTTGAATGGGCTCTGTTTCACCTCCCTCTGGTACATATATAAGACTTCTATGAAACACTGTCTATCTACTACATGTGCAACCAGACACACTATGTAGTATTATATGTACAAATTTAAGGTGAATAGTTACTCTTTCCTCCAGTTCCATATTTGGTCACGCAGAGTAACATTTGCAAGCTACTGTGATGACAGATAATGCCATATATATTCATTGTCATGTATCATGTTACAGTGATGGTTTCCTAGGAGAAGAATGATAGAACTTATGTGTATGAAAAATGCATAGTATATAAATAGCAGCTTATGATTTAGTCTCTGGGTTGTCAGGTTATGTTAAAACTTGAAGCATTTTTGGCAGACCCAGTCGCAATGTGGCATGTCAGAGCAGAGCTAGCCCCGGCAGTCCTTCTAGTTGTAGATTTTGGTGGGTGGTACAGGCTTGAATCCAAGTTGTCAAATGACAATTCATCAGACGTGATTCAGCAGACACAAGTTTCAATACTCAAAGATGTAATTGTGCCATACACCCATCTACTTCCTAGATTGCAATTATCAGAAAACAAGAAGCGTCAGACTCTACTTTATTTCAAAGGAGCTAAACATAGGCACCGGGTCAGTATGAGAATTGAATTGTACTTGTAGACTGGCTGTGCATTGTGCTTTTGCATCTTTCATTTCATAACATCATTATCATTTTATTTTGACTACGTGCTACTCATCAGTTGGTAAAATGCACTTCCTTCCCCTTGATCATTAGTAAACACAGTTTAGAACATAAGACAACCTTGCTGTAGACTGTCTTCTCTGTAATACACCCTTGATTTTGAACCCCACATGCTTATTGTATTTCCGATGAAATTGTCATACATCTCATCGTAATTATCTTGCTGTCCTAAAGATTAACATGCTTTAATACACCCTTAATTTTGCACCCCACATGCTTATTGTATTTCCTATGAAATTGTCATACATCTCATCTTAAGTATCTTGGTGTCTTAAAGATTAACATGCTTTATGTAAGGTGTACCATGACTATATATGCTATCTACTTCAGGGTGTCAGAAACGTAAATTGGTCCATGGTATCACTATGCTTGTTGATTAATTGAGTCATGTGATAACAGGGAGGCTTAATTCGAGAAAAATTGTGGGATTTGTTGGTTAATGTGCCCAATGTTGTAATGGAGGAAGGCTTCCCTAATGCCACTGGGAGGGAGCAATCAATAAAAGGGATGAGAACATCAGAGTTTTGCTTGCACCCAGCTGGGGACACTCCCACTTCATGCCGGCTTTTTGATGCCATTCAAAGTCTTTGTATACCTGTTATTATCAGCGACAGCATAGAGCTTCCTTTTGAAGGAATGATTGATTATTCAGAATTTTCAGTTTTCGTTGCAGTTAGTGATGCATTGAGACCAAACTGGCTTGTGGGTCATCTTAAGAGCTTTTCAAAAGAGGAGAGGGAAAGCTTTCGTCAGAAAATGGCTCAGCTACAGCCTGTGTTTCAGTATGACAATGGTCATCCTGGAGCCATCGGGCCAGTTTCTCCCGATGGCGCAGTGAACCACATCTGGAAAAAGGTTTACCAAAAGCTGCCAATGATTAAGGAAGCAATCCTTCGTGAAAGGAGAAAACCTGCTGGTGTATCAGTTCCACGCCGTTGTCATTGTACATGACTTATACGCTATACTAATTCATTACTGTATTTCTTGTCTTGCAATAGGTTTGGTCACCTTTTCTATTTTTTTGCAAAAATGATATCTGATTACATGATAATTCACATTAGTCATTCTGCTTTGTAAACTACTTTCTCTCTCTGATGCTGCCATCCTTTTTGGTTATCATTTGGATGATTGCTCCAGCTTGATGCTACGATTTGAGAGATTTGTAGTGATGTTTCAGCGATGTAGCGATTTTATCATTTGTAGTTTTTTTCATTATCTTGAAAGTTTTTAGCAATTGAAAAATTCAGAAATTTAGTTAAAGTTATGACTTGTCTCTTCCTAAACTGTCCTTTTGAAGTCCTTGTGAAATCCTTGTTGAACCATCTTTGAAGTCACATCTGTCAGCCCAAAAGGAGGAAAATAAAGTTATACACACTAGTCCCAATACATCTGCATTTTCCAGTTCTGTGTCTCCGCTGACTGGAAAAGTATAATTTTCTCATCGTACATAACAAAGAGGCTGATGGTTTGCATGAAAGACTTACAGCTGCCATAACTCATCTGTAAGGGCAACTCCAACCATGGGATTCATTTGGGGGTGCTATTCTTTTAGCACCCCCTTGTTGCACTATTTATATAGGACTCAATTCTCATCTCCAACCATGGGGGGTGCTATTTTCACTATTCTTGACTAAAATATAATATGAGTATAGTTTTGATGAATATTATATTAAAAATATGTTAATTTAATTAAATAAGGTAAAAAAAATAATTTAACATTTTATCATAATATTTAAAAATTATGATAATTTATTTAATGAATTTAAAAAAAGTTTTAAATTTTTTTATTGTGTCGGCATATACGACAAAAGTGTCGGCACATACGACAAAAAATCTAACTATTTAGAAGATATTTTGATGTTTTGTGTCGGCATATATGCCAAACAGCCGAAATTCGATGTGATATCAGCGCCACGTGTCAATCTCTAATTGGCTGTCCAAATTACGGTCGAGTCTTTGTCCGCCACGTGTCTTATCTTATCTAATGAAATGAACTCAATCCGTCCATAAATATGGGGTCATTATCATCCTCATCTCTCACAAATTCACAAACACTTCTCATATCCAAATCACACAAATCTTTCTTTCTTTTCCGTTTTGATTTTGTCAAACCATTTCTGCAATGAATCGTTTGACGAAATGGTTGCAGAAAGATCAAGAAGAGGCCGTCACGAGAAGCCGTCGACGAAACTTGATGATGTCTGCCGCTGCCTTGCAAATCCAAATTCTGGAAGATGAGGATTCACAATGGGGTGGTTCTTCAGAAGGTCGTACCTATAAGGCCAGGGATCGAGAGCTGATGGATCTTCGACTCAAAGCTCAATACTTCACGGATCTGTGCAGGTATGAACCAAACATTTTTCGCAGGCGATATAGAATGCAACCTTGGGTCTTTGACAAGATGATGCGCGACGTGGCCAACTACGACCCATATTTTGTTCAAACAAGAGATGCTTGTGGGAGACTCAGCTTATCCACTGAACAAAAGCTGACATGCGCCATGAGAATGCTCGCGTATGGCATCACAGCTGATTTCTGCGATGATTACCTAGATATTGCGAAGTCCACTGCCATTGAGATTTTTGAGCACTTCACAAAAGCAATCTGGAATGTGTACCATGAGACGTACCTCCGCCGACCAACACCGGCAGATTTGCGACGGCTGCTTGACAAAGCTGCAGAACGGGGATTCCCGGGGATGATCGGTAGCCTTGATTGTATGCATTGGCAATGGAAAAATTGTCCCACCGGATGGGCAGGGCAGTATACTGGCTACAAGGGGAAGCCCACAATCATCTTAGAGGCGGTGGCCTCCTACGATACTTGGATTTGGCATGCCTTCTTCGGACTTCCAGGTTCCCTGAATGATATTAACGTCCTTGGATGTTCACCGTTGTTTAATGACGTATGCACCGGTGAAACCCCTGAAGTGAACTACCAGGTACATAATAGGCATTATCGTCAATGTTATTACCTAGTTGATGACATATACCCTAAGTGGGGGTCCTTTGTACATGCAATCCGAAACCCGAGGTCGCCGCAGACACAACATTTCACAAGGATGCAGGAAGCATACAGAAAAGATGTGGAGAGAGCATTTGGTATTCTCCAAGCTCGTTGGGCAATCATAAGAGGACCAGCTCGTGGGTGGAGTAAGGAGAACCTTCAATACATCATGATGACGTGCATTATATTGCACAATATGATTGTTGAAGATGAGCATGATGAAGATGCAGCGCAGCCATTTGATCCGGATGATATCCCAACCAGACCAAGGAAAGCAGAGATATATAAGAGACCAGTAATGGACACCGATGTTGATCGCAATCCGCAACAACTAAATCAATTCTTGCGTCGTTATAGGGAGGTTAGATGTCCAGTGATGAATAAAAACCTCCAAGAAGATCTAGTCGATCACCTATGGACCATGAAGTTACAAGCTGATCAGAACCACCAATGAGCATTTTTGTTTTGTTTTGTGCTTTCAATAAGTGGCCATGTTGTCATGATAAGTGGTCATGGCCTACTTTGTGTGGTTTGCTTTTACTTTCCGTTGTGTGCTTTTTATTTGCGTGGTTTGCTTTATCAAGAAAATAAAAGTTCAATGCTTTTTTACGAAGATGATATACTCAACATAATAATTTTTATTATCATAAATTAAAACACAAACCATTCAAAGCAACTAACAATATTAATTACATCCAAGATGTCTCGCCAAGTGGATCATAAGTGGTCAATCCAGTGTTGTCTCCTTCAGGGGGTGTAGGATATTGAGATTGTTCCGGGATGCTTGAAGTTTCGGCCTCCTTATCAATTATTTGTTGTTGCTTCCTCTCCCAATAACTCCTCTTTCTTGGGGTGAAAATTGATGGATCCCCCTGCATCGTGCGAGCATCCTCAGCGCGTTGCTCAATTAGTTGACCTTCCTCAAACTGTCTTTGCCTTTGTTGGTACTCGCGTTCGGTTTGTTCATAACATTTCTGCATTTGAACTCGTAGGCCATCCGCATCCTGCTTATTGCTTTTTTTCTTAGCTAGCTTCTGAGCTTTCTGTCCTTGAGGACGTGCCTTTCTTGATGAGGGAAGCTCATCCTCAGTAGTGGGTGGTTCATCGCTATCCAAGTTGACATGATTAGGACTAAAGTGGGTGTTTTCCATTGATGGCGTTTTCCCAAACTTTTCCGTATTTTTCAAGTATTGCCAACAATGCTCAAACACAAAATCGCAACCTTCCGAGTCGTAGTACGTTGATTTAACATTCATGAGCTACATTTAATATTAAGTAAATAAAATATTTAAAAAAAAACCCTTCGTATAAATCGATCAATAAACTATATAACAACATTTTACTTTTAACAAATACATGAGAAATAAAAAAATTATCATTATTGAACATATTTCAATATAATTACCTCGTCCTCCATATTTTCGCCGCTTCTTCGTTGAAAGTGTTCGACCTTGTTAAGAGCTTGGCGCCACTTCATACATGCCGGACTTATTCTCTTCCAACGAGAGTGGCAACTAGAATGTGTTCTCTCCATGCAACCGGCCGGTTTATGAGCATTGTACTCGTCCGCCACACGACTCCACAATAAATCCGACTTTTGATCTTTTCCGACGCAACCATCACCCCCAACGGTGATCCAAGCTTGGCAAAGAATAACTTCTTCATTGTGCCTCCAAGAATCCCCTCTTGGAGCCATTTTTTCCAAGACAAAAAAAAAGAAAAAAGGAAGATATATTTAAGAACAAGAAGATGGGTTTAATGAATGGAAAATTGTGAAGGAGATGGAGGATATTTGGTGTGAGGAAATAGAAAAGAATGGGTAGGTATTTATAGAATTTCTTACACTTCACTGTTCCAACGGGTAGATTTTTTTCCCTTAATTTTCTGGTAATTCTTTTATTTTTTTTGGAACAAAAAGGATATAATAACCCTTCAATTAATAAGAGCCGTAGATGAGTTTTTTTTCCCTCAAATCTGAGCCATCAGATCGAAAATAGATCCGTTCAGTAAAAAAAAAAAAAAAAAAAGGGCAACATCGGACCGTCCATATTAATCAGGTATCAATCTGGACCATACATTTCATGACCGTTGGGGGTTCCAACGGTCACCAGGGGACAGCAATTGCCGCGGGGCCCACGTCTGCAGACGAAAAACCAGACGATCTTCTCTCTCCAGCTTTGGTTCCGCGCGTGCTCTCTCTTCCCAGCTACTTTGGCGCGCATTTCCTTCAATTTCTGCCTCTGGCGCGTTGGTTCGGCAGCTGGGCTGACACAGCAAGTGGGCTGGCCCCCATGCACAGTGATCAGATCTGGTCCTGGAAAAGTCTCAAATATGAGACTAGAAATGAGTCCAAGTCCTATATTTATAGGACCAGACCCCCCAAAAACACAAGGTTGGAGATCCAAAGTCTCAAAATGGCCCAAAAATAGGTTTGGCACCCCAAGGTTGGAGTTGCCCTAATAAAAGAACATATGCCTCTTTGAACGTCTACAGTACAAAGCATCTCTCATCAGCAAGAAAGGATAACCAATTCCCCTTCTCTTGGAAGGAAACAACACAAAGAAGAAAGATGCTACAAACCCAACCACCAGAGCACCATCCTCTTAGGCATTGCTGTATAATAACAACCCACTACATCATTATGTGAACCTGCAAATGTTAGAAATGCAACCAGAGAGTGATGCAAGGAAGAGATCAGCCCATCTCAGCCTATAATCAGATGGAACGCAAGGCCTCTTCCGGCCACCATTGAAAGTCCAAATTCCCCGAAATGTGGCTACTCCATAGTATAAAGCTATCAGTGAATGTGAAAATAATGCAGGAGGCTGTTGAAAGGGCAATGAAGAAACCCATCAGCCAACGGCTGAAGTCGGTGCATGTGCCATCATTGGTAAGGATAGGAGCAAAAATGGTGAAAGAAATAATGGTGGCTGTAGGTAAGAGAACATTGAGACGTGCAGTGCCACTCAATATGACATACATACAATGGGATTCATCAGTGTCATCATCTTTAAAGCACAAGTAATGATCACCATCACCATGTTCACTGCTATCAATTAGGCCATGGTTGATAGAGTCATCCATTTCGGAAGAGGCAGTTGATGAGTTGAGGTGGTAATAGGCAAGTACTTGCTTTATAATAATGCAAAACAAAGGTGATTAAACAGACTAAACAGGATTCTTTATTGAAGTGAGGGGGCAAGCAATTCCAATATTCCACGAGCTTGTTACCTTTTCGTTCTACTTCATAATTTATATTTGGTCCTCCAAGACTTCTATATTTGATCTAAACTCTGACATGTAGAGGGTAAATATGCTACTACGTTTCATGATGATTTAAAGATGTAAAGCGAACAGTTTATCATCTAATCAAATGATAAACCACCGAAGGGTATTCTACTGTAAGGTCCTCTTCGAACTGGTATATTAACATATCGATACATCATTGCATCCCAAAACTTCTAAAACAGGAGCGATTCTCAGAAGGCGTTGCTAAAGCTACCAAGGATAAAATGACTGCATTAATACCCTTTGGAATGGGAGCTAGAATTTGTGTGGGTTTCAATTTTGCCACCATTGAAACTAAGATTTCTCTGTCAATGATTCTGCAACACATAAATTGCAGCCAATTTGTTTATGCTTTTTTTTTAAAAAAAAAATTTTAAGTTTGAAGTCTGAATAGCCAAACTATTCTTAAACAACTTTGGTCTAGTGGTTGTGCCATTCCTATGGTGTCATATCCAAGGACTAGTTGGTTTTTAAATTCGATGTTTTCTTGTTGTCAATGTAATGGGGAGACGCCTCTACACGTATACCGGCGGTTTTAGATATGGTGTTGGCTGTAAAAGTGTATCGAGACTCCTGGAATTAGGGGTCATCATGGGCCGGGTTAGGGCTGCCCTACCCTAAATTTTAGGGCTTAGGGTCGGGCCGGGCCTAGTCAAAGTCAAAAAAATTTAGGGCAGGTAGGGTAGGGCCGGGGCTTAAATATGCTAACTCTTACCCGCCCGAAAGGCCCGAGTCACTAGGGCCGGGTTGGGCAGGCCTTCCGAATAGGGCCAAATAGGGCCGAAATAGGCCTAAAAGGGCCTTAATTTGTTGGGAAAATTTCATGAATAGTACATGAATTATGGCCCATTCTAACATTTCGTGAATTAACTTTTGTTAAAATCAAAACGGTACATCACTTTCAAAATTTCGATCTAATTTTGGTACATGCCGTCAATAACACTGTTAGTGTCATGCAATTATTTATTTTTGAAGGGGTAATTTAGTATTTTCACTATTTTTTCTCTCCGTCTCTCTATGGGAACTTCTTCTTCCTCTTCCTTGTCGTTAATCTTCTCACTTCTCTGTCATCTGCTCACTTATATGGAGAAAGAAGATGATAATTATCTTCTCAAATCTCACTGAGCTGAGCTATATGATAAAAAAAAAAAATTAGTCATAGATTAATACTTTTTCTCTCATTTCACTCACCTATAACATGAACTTTTTTTTTTGGGTGGCCTGACAACGAAATGAATTTGAACTGTATGACCAAAACCCAGTAAACCATTAAAAAAAAAAATTTCAAACAATGACGTCTCCAAGAATGGATTTGGTTATTTCCAAATCCTTTCTCACCTTATCACTACAAGAATAAGTTAATCACACGACACTCATCACACGACACATGAGTTTTTGCTGTCGTCTGAGTTAGTCAGACGACAGATTTTTTAAATCGGTCGTCTCATCTCTACTCATCCAACACATGATCATTTAGTAAATTTGAGAGATTTCAGACGACACTAACAAGGACACCTGTTGTCTGAATAACGGAAAAAGAAAACAAACAATAATTAATTTATATTTATTTTTCCCCCTCTCAAAACACCCAAAACCTAGCAGTAAACCCGAGTTCCCTCCCTTAGCTAAAAATTAGGGTTGACTCTCCCTCCCAAATTGCTCTCGGCCTCCCTCCGACTGACCATCGCTCTCACCCTTAATCCCCCTCACCCTCTCAACCTCACCGACCCTCTCAAACTCACCGACCGTAGCTCTCCACCTCGCTCTCACTCGATCTCAGCGGGTTTTTCTTACTTCAAGCTCTGATACAACAAGGCCCAGTATATAATTTGTAGAAGTAAGGAGAGAAACGAAGAAGGAACAGATCGGCAAACTAATTGCAGACCCACTTAGGCAACGATTAAAGCAGAGAGAAGAAGACTCTAGGAGCAACTGGAGTTCAAGAAAGCTGTCAAAGGCGCAAATCAAGGTCCAATTTCAATGCTTTAATTATCCAATTTCTGAAATTTCCAATTGGGTTTCGCGATTTTGATTGTTATTGAAAACCTAATTGCAGTTCTGTTCATTGCTTCTGGAGACGACGATACGATTAAGTGCAATTTGGTGGGCTTAACTCTCCTCTCCATTTTGCTGCAGCTAAAGGGCACAACGAGGTCGTTTTGGGTTTTCTTTTTTTCTTTTTCTGGGTTTGCTTCCCATTTGAAATTGATGACCGTTTGATTTTTCTGATTTTGGTTATTTTCTGGCTTTGATTCAGATTATTTCATTGCTTTTGGAGAATGGAGCTGATGTAAACTCCAGAAATTACTGTGGGCAAGTATGATACTTGGTGTTGTTCTAATCTAATTATGAGTTTGTTTATTTGATTTTGAGCATTGCAGTCTCTGTTTGAGTTAATTCTGAGATGTGGGTAGTTAGAAAGATTATAACTTTGTGTGGTTTGATGCATAAATTGGCTTTGGTGGTCTGATTTGTGGCTTTGGTTAGATTAACCAAAAGTTCCTAGTTAGATTAACCTTTGTGTTATATGCAATAGAAGGGACTGTGGTGTTCTGATTTGTGGTTTTGGTGGGTTTGGCAAGAGTGAGGATCGCAGGTTTTATTTGGCCATTTTCTTCTACTTTTGTTTTTGTTAGTTGCGTTTTCAGTTGTTGTTGGTTTTGAATTGTTAGGGGTTTTTACGTTTTAGAGCTTTTGGTTGTCTTCGGATTTGGGATTTAGGTGATTGATTGGAAAAGTTTCAAGCTTTGTTCCTGATGTTTGATCAAGGAGGAGAAACTTGAGGTTAAGAGTTGGTCGTGCTTTTAGTCTCATGCTTTCTGATCTGCTGAAAATGTTTTGGGACCTAGAATTTACACTTGGTCTGTTGGGTGTAGTATGTTAAGGATGATATGTGATGTATTGGTTATAAAGTTTAATTTGGTCTTTTCTATAGCAAATTGAAACTGCAAGTTTGCTTTTAGACTGGTGTTCATATTGCAGCCAAGTAGTTTTGCCAAAAAAAAAAACCAAAAAATTAAATAAATACCTGTTGTTGTGTCTCTGATTGTGTATATTACATTTGGCATGAGATTTTAATATTCTCATATCCCACTCATGCTAGAGTTGTTTTTTAATAGTTCATCTATTGCTCTTGATAGGGAACGTTGGTCGATATATAAAGATATTAGTGTAGAAGAAGGTCAGCTGGTGTTGGTGGGCTAAATTAAGCTTGCTTTCCTTAAGGTATGTCTCCTTGTTTCTTCTTTGAACATGACCTTATAAATTGGACTCATGCCTTGTAGTTTGCTGCTTGTGGTTGTGAGTTATGTGATGTATATATGCCTTGTGGTTTGCTGGTTGTGCTTTTGAGTTATGTGATGTATATATGCCACACATTAATGCCTAGGGATGTTAATTCTATAAATGGTTTACAATTGGACAGTGGGAGAGAATATGTTTTATTCTACTAATTAATGCAAGTTCTTTATGTTTTTCTGGAATATGAAAACATACTTAGAAGGTATGTGTCTTAATTTCTTCTTTGAACATATTGGTGTTAATAGGCTTCATGCCTTGTAGTTTGCTGTTTGTGGTTGTGAGTTATGTGATGTATATATGCCCTGCAATAATGACCATTTATCCTAAGTATATGAATAGTTTACACTTGGACATTAAGAGAGTATGTTTTATTCTGCTAATGCAAGGTCTCTGTGTTTTTGCGGAATATGGAAACATGCTTATATGTTTTTAAATGTGAATTGAATTGGCTTCATCTGTTTTGTGGGTTTTTTCCTTCTTCTTTTAAACAAGCTATATTGTGTTGATACATTCTAGAATGTTTTTCCATGTTGCTTGAACTTAAGTTTGTTTGTTTTTTTTTTTGTTTTTTTTTAATTTTTTTTTTAAAGATGGATAAGTCTTGGATGCATGCTGATAGAAGATCAAAGACATATGAGCTAGGTGTTGAGGAATTTCTTAAGTTTGCTTTAGAAAATGCTAGCGATGTAAATAATATATGACAAATGTTGATGGGAAGGCTATGACAAATGACTCCCCCAAAGTTTCCACGGTTGACAAACAAGTTGGTTCTGGCCAAGGAAGTTGTTCAAATTTGCTAGAGAAGGGTGTCAAGTGTGCAGAAAACTTGATCAATAGCAATGTCAAAAAGTCTTTGGATTTAGAGCATCTTACGGATAATGTGAAAGATGTGATTCATATTAATGGACTCAACTTGGGTGCTACTGAGAAGGATGGGGAGAATGTACCAATGGTTGTAGATTTGGATATCCAAAAGGGTGAATGTCAGGTAATCCTAAACTTGTTCTACATTTAAATGATTATATTGTTTGAGGTTAATAATGTGTTTTGCTGCCATGCATGTTATTTTTTAAAATCTAATATCAATCACTGGAAATCTTATAGCGTCTCACATTGACATCTTTAATCATTTTTAGGCACAGCAAATTGGGAAAGAGTATGAATTGGCTTCAGGTTCTATTGATAATGTTGTAGCAGTTGCAACAATTATAGAAGGAAATGGGGAGTGCAATAGCCAGCTTATTCATGGTATCCCATTGGGTGAGGGAAATATTCGTGTATCGATTGTACGCTCAATAGTGGATGAAGCTTTGCTTCCATTTCCAATCAAAGATGAGATCTTGACTGTTCGTGATGCAATCGGGACATATGTAGCCTGGCCTAAAGACCTAATAATCTTGTGAGTTATGTGATGTATATATGCATCAGGGATGAATCTTGGCAATTTTTTTTAGTCAAGTAATTTTGGTTTTGGAGAATAGGTGATGACAATTTGAGACTCGATCTCAATTGGTCATGGGTTCAATAAAGACATTCATACTCAAATTCTCGGCGGACCCAATTGAATGGAGCTGGAATGCAAGATCTAAGGTGCTACAGTGTCCTCTCTCTCTCTCTCTCTCACACACACACACAAAATCCCAAATACCTCTTATGATGGTAGTGCAGGTGGTCTCTGATTGCAAAGCAACTACCAGGAAGAACATATAATGATGTGAAGAACTACTGGAATACCAAGCTGAAAAAGAAGCTTTCCAAGATAGGAATTGACCCTCTAACCCACAAACCCATCTCCCAGGTCGATGATGAACAACTTCATCTTCCCACAAAATCCAGATTAAAGAAAACACTCACCCCAGAACCAAAACAACACCAATTTCACAAGGTACCATTTGGGTACCTTTTTCTTCTTCTCTGCTTCATCTTCCCACAAAAACCCGATTCAAGAAAGCACGGAAAGGTAGAGAGAAATAAATTAAGAAACATAACCCAATTTCTAACCCTCATGAGCCAATCCCTCCAAGACCCGAACCAGTGCGTTACAAAACTGGACTAAATCCACCTTCGCCAACCCATGTAGCAGCTTTGCCTCTTATCTCCAAGGCGTCACCTGCCGTCCTTAACATCTGGCAGAACCAGACCTATTGTCTCTGGAATAGGTCCACCACAACAACCCAGAAGCCCGTCAAAGCCGCCGTCGTCCCCACCACCTCCAGTACCATCTACAACATTGTCCACCACGCCGTCGACATCCCCGCTTGCCGCAACCTTAAAAGGGCGAAGATCCAAATCAGGTAGCACAATTGGGTTTACTCTTCGATTTAGGGTCTCGAAGTGATGGTAATATTTAGGGTCTCGAAGTGATGGTAATCGATGTGGGAGATGATCCTCTAATATATATTTTTTTTATCAATCCGTGAAGAGACGAATTTACCCTTACAAATTTGACCAAAATCACATTGACTAACAGAAAAGGTAACGGCATGTACACAAATTAAGTAGAAATTTGAACTTGATGTACCGTTTTGATTTTAACAAAACTTGATTCACGAAAGGTTAGAATGGGCGATACTTCATGTACTCTTCTTGAAATTTTCTAACAAAAAGAAATATATTATTTTTATTTTTTATCTCAAAATGTGGCTCAATGGTTATATAGGTAATACAAGACTCATTGTTTTTTGTTGATCATATTTAATATATTTAATATATATATTGGAATTAACTTATAAGTTATAACATTTATAAATATTAGTTAAGATGGTTATATTCAATTAACTATCTCTCTAAATCTCCCAAAATTAATTGTTGTTTAACAAAGGAAACAAAAATTAAAGAAAATAAAGCTTAGGAAATCAATTACAAAAAAGAGATAAGTTGTATGTTATAGACTAAAGAGAAACATATTTAAAAAATAGAAAATTATTAGGGCTTAATTGGGCGGGCTTAAAGTGCCGGACCGGGCTTGGCCCTAACGGGCTCAAACGGGCCGGGCCGTAGGGTAGGGCCGAGCTTCATTTGCATGACCCTTACCCTACCCTATTTGAGAAAGGGTAGGACCGGCCCGCCCTAATGCAAGGGCCGGGCGGACTTAGGGCCGAAGGGCTAAATGATGAGGCCTACCTGGAATGGTGGGTTGTTTGCAAGTCTCTTGGTATTTGTAATCACTGATTCTATATTAGAAGTATGAATAGGTTCTCTTCTCTAGTTGGAATTGTTGGGATTTACAATGTCATCCCCAACATAGTAATCTCTTCAATTAATGAATTTTCTTCTTTTCTTTAAAAAAAAAAATAATAATAATTAAAAAAAAAAAAAAAAATCTTACACAAGAATTTTGAATCCATTTTACTTCCGGTGACTAAACACGAGGTTTTCACCTGCATGTCAAGCTTTGTGTTTTACAAAGATCACAGGAAATAAACAACTACGCTGACATATGCTACTCCTTTGTTATTCTGATGGATTGGATTGTGTATTGAACTGGAAATGGAAATTATAATCTTCTCATGTGCCTCAAAATGAACATATTGACAGGGAAACTTATCGATCAAATTCAAATAATCTAACTAAAAAGAGACAACATTCTGCTTACACAAGCAATTCATAACCAGATAAATTAGATTAATGCATCATTTTAGGGTTTAGGGTTACAAAAGCCTAAAATAAAGCAATGCATGACACACTTTACATTTATGCTATGTTAAAAACAGTACAATTCGACCAATATTCACAACTTTGGTCACTAGACAACATTCTGTAAAGTGTATCATGAGTAAATGCCGAACTATTCTTAAACAACTTTGGTCCAGTGCTATGCACAATAAACAACACGCACAATAAATAACACTAACAACACTACGGTTACAAAAGTCACTAAGAAAAAAGCCAATCATTTACATCTCTTATTCGACCAATACCCATTTTGGGTTCCCAAAGCTCATATTCATGGACATCTTTAGCAAAAACGGAAGGCACAACGAATGCTGAAACTCTAACAAAATCATATCCATATAAACAAAAAAATAACAATGAGATGTGAAACTAAGATTTTAACCTGTAAAGTCAATGGCCTCAGAGTCTTGAGTTAATTTGAAGTGATTCAAAGGACAAGAAGAGTGCTGAGTTGATTTGAACATATACAAAGGACCAGAACAAATCGCAAGCTCGACCAACAACACTACCTCCGATCCCGTGTAATCTTCCCAAAAAAAAAAAGACATTTTAGACATAAAAATGAAATAATAAACTCTAACGATTCAGGATCTCAGCAGACCAGATAACATACATTTAGTCATGTTGCAAACAAACTGTATATCATCCCACGGAAGGCTAAATAATCCCCCTTTCTCCAAAACTCTAACAACAATCATACCCCTAACATGGGATGTGGGCAAAGGAATATATATCCTATTGTGAAACTCAAAGAGTGCTTCCTTACCAAGCACTTGAGGAAGAAAAAAAAAGTTGAAACTACAAGACACACATGACAATATATAAAATAGTGATAGGAAAATGTTTTCATACCACATTACTACAAAAAATGGATTTAAGGACATTCAAAAAATGTCCTAAAAGACTTTAGATGACACGTGAAAAAAAAGATCATCTATCAAAGAGTCATTGTATGTCATTTATTATGACGTTGAAAAAATGTCCTTAAAATTGTATAAGGACACTGAAAATCCGTCATAGCTTTCACATCTATAAGGACGCAGAAAAAATTCACAACTGGATAAATTAGATTAATGCACCATTTTAGGGTTTAGGGTTACAAAAGCCTATAATAAAGCAATGCATTACACACTTTACATTTATGCTATGTTAAAAATAGTACCATTCGACCAATATCCACAACTTTGGTCACTAGACAACATTCTGTAAAGTGTGTCATGAGTAAATGCCGAACTATTCTTAAACAACTTTGGTCTAGTGCTACGCCCAATAAACAACACTACGGTTACAAAAGTCATTAAGAAAAAAGCCAATCATTTCCATCTCCTATTCAACCAATATCCATTTTGATAGTCCCAAAGCTCATATTCACCGACATCTTTAGCAGAAATGGAAGGTACAACGAATGTTGAAGACATTTTAGACATGAAAATGAAATAATAAACTGTAACGATTAAGGATCTCAGCGGACCGGATAACATACCTTTAGACATATTGCAAACAAACTGTATATCATCCTACGGAAGGTTAAATAATCCCCCCTTCTCCAAAACTCTAACAACAATCATACCCCTAACATGGGATGAGGGCAAAGGATTAATATATATCCTATTGCGAAACTCAAATAGTGCTTCCTTACCAAGCACTTGAGGTAAAAAAAGTTGAAACTACAAGACACACATGACAACAGTGACTGGAAAAAGTTTTCATACCACACTACTACAAAAAATGGATTTAAGGACATTCGAAAAACGTCCTAAAAGACTTTAGAAGACACGTGAAAAAAAAAAAAAAAGACATCTATCGAGGAGTCATTGAAAGTCATTTTTTATAACGTTGAAAAAACGTCCTTAAAAGTGTATAAGGACACCGAAAATGCGTCATCGTTTTCACATCTATAAGAAAGTAGAAAAAAATTCACAACTAGATAAATTGGATTAATGCACCATTTTAGGGTTTATGTAATGTCCCGAACCTGAATTTACCTATTTACTAGTCATTTGAACGGTAAACGACCTTTACTTTCACTTTTACTGTCGTTTCGGTACTTTTAGTGGCCCTAAAAGTCGACTTTTTGATTGGGTCAAAATTTGATGAAACTTTCTTCATGAAAATCGTAGAGGACGTTAAACCGAGCGTGTGCATATGTGGTACGTAAAAATCGGAATTCATATGCGAAAGTTATGAGTGAAATACGAAGTTACTATGGTAGCTTCCATTTTCGGAAACTACACCCGGGTAACTCTCCCCATTTTCTCTCTCCTCTTCCCCGATCTCTCTCTCCCCGCGTCGGTTTCTTCTTCGATTTGACGTCGTCCAGCCACCAAATGGCGAGCCCCCAGTGGCGGTTAACTCGCCTCCCCCTCCCCTACACAGCTGTGGTTGTGGGTAACGGTGTCTGATAGGAGCATTTTAATGCGATGTTTTAATAGCTTTTTCCCCATATTTTACTTAGTTATTTCCTTAAATAAATAAATTTTAATTTAGTTTCTATTTTCTAGGTACACCGGAGAAAATGACAAGGAAATGAGCTGAAATGAAGAAATGAAGTTTTTCTGGTCCGACTAGGAATCCCAGTCAACGCAAGAATCCTGATGAGGCTAGGAAACCTGAAGGCATTAGGAGATCACATGGCTTGAAGATATTATGGGAGATTAAATCTGATTTTTGCATGGGAAATGATGGAGATAATGTGAAAATCAAGGAGAGAATCAAGGAGATTACGTTGAGAATATCAAGGGCTAGGGAGAGTTTCAAGGGATTTTGCAACAAGAAAATGCTCAAAACAAGTCCAGATTCGTTCCTTAATTCCCTCAAGATATGTTGGCTGAAATTAGAGAATAAAATCTGCAATTTTAATGTGAAAATCAAGAGAAAATCAAGGGGAGGATGTTAAGGATAAAGCCATGGAGAGATTTAACTGAGAAAAATGTCCAAAATGCGTCCGGATACATTGTCTAGGTTCATGCCTAGACATTTGGCCGAAAATTAAGAGAAAAATCATATAAAATCTTGGGAAAATCAGCAACAATATATTAGGGATTCATTTTGGAGCTTTTTGATTGGTTGGATGACATAGCAGAGCTGACGTGGCATTATCTGATTAGCTGATACTGTGTGGATCAATCTTGAAGACTTGGAGACTAAGTTGCCATCCTCCTATAAATAGGAGCATTCTCTACACCACAAACACAACACACACCTCTCTCCCTCAGAAAATAAACATTAGAAAAATTCTCTCAATTCTCTAGTCTTCAGAAGCTCTGCGTCTCAACCAAGGAGGAGGAGAAGTTATGCAATACATCAAGATCCTAACTACCATCCACCCTTGGTCGTCCCTAGAAGATTGCTTGCTTTCAAGGATCTTCGAGTTCTTCGTCTCAAGGCTTTGTCATTCATCTTCCATGGTGTATTTCATCCTTTTTCTTTGATTTCCTTTGTTTGATTCGTAGAGTTATGAATTCTAGTTAACATGACGTTAAGGGCAAAGTTTAAATCCCATTTTTATGTTTTGAAATAAAGTTGTGATTTTTATATGTTGATTTATATGTTGCTTATGTGAGATTGCTTGATTGATTTTGGATTACAGAAAACTTTTGCATGTTTATGTTCTTTGGTGGCCAACTTAGGATATATGCATGTAATTGGTGCTAGATTTAGGTAAACAATTCACCTAATAGTTTTGTGAACCTAAATCATAAGTAGTAAAGGCTTTGGACAAAAGTCAAAATCAATTAAGGAGGATTGCAAATAGATGAACTTTTTCATATTAGGTTGTGCACTTTGGTTGACATCCTTTCTTTGTTCTTCATGCATTGAATGTGTTCTTGAGTAGCTAGTTTTCTAGACTATGATTGCATGTTCAATAGGATTAATTTAGGTGCTTTCACTTAGATTAATTATTGAAGGAAAGTAAAAATATGGGAAATCGTTTGCTTTCTAACGTTTCACATGGTCAACTTATTTCTCATGACATAGAAGATCAACTATAGGAATTGTAATTGGATTTCATTCATATGGATATGGTTTTGATCTTTATTCCTTGCGTTCCACCCTTGTATATATGTTTTTACATTTTCTTTATTTTATTTATTAATTTTATATTCCTAAGACCCCCTTATTTGTGTTTACTTGTATATATTTCTTTTGTTTGTTTTATTTTTGTAAATAATACTTTTTACTTTTACTAATTAATTAATTGTTTTTGCAATTACAGGTGTACCCTCAATCCCCGGTTAGAACGATCCCTACTTATTCTATACTAACAACTACATGCAGGGTTAAATTGCGCGCTTACTTCAAGCATATCAGTGTCTTGGCCGGATAAAGGAGATCGAAGCCCAAAAGCCCGACGGTAGTAGCTGAGGAATTCAACCGATTTCTTCCGATTCCGGCAGTCTCCGGCGACAATATCTGGTTCAATCGATGCGCCTCGAGCCGTGGATCATTTCCCCTAGCCTCTCGCCTCGATTTGCTGTGTGGAGAGAGAATCGAAGAAATTTCGAAACTAGGGTTTCAAAATTTCTGGGCTTGTGTTCACCGGCCAAATTGGAGCCCTTCAAGGTAAAATTGGAACTTGTTGTAGTTGAGAAAAATGTTGGGTTTGTTGAGTAGGTGGTGCTGCCAAAATTTGGTGGCCATCGGAGGTGGTTGCCGGCGGCGTGTGTGGCCCACGTGCTGCCACTGTAAATGGTGCGTGGAGGCGCGTAGGGCTGTTTTCTGGCTTCGATTTTTAGCCAATTGAATCCTATAATTGATGTAGAAATTGTTTGTGTAAATTCGGTTGGAATTGGAGGAGTTTTGTGTTGATTATAAATTTTCGGATTTTAGAATTTTGATTATCGATTTACGAGAATCTGACAATCGGATTTCTCTTGGTTCTGCCCTAGAACCTTTAAATTAACGAATTGGTGTTAGTGGTGATGTTTGGGTTGAATCCGAGAAGAATTGAAGACGTTGGTTTACGAGAGGGTTTCCGTTTTCGTTTTAGAATCATAATTATTTGTCGAGTTGTCGTTTACGGAATATAATTGTGTACAGGATGAGGTATCGGACCATCGCTAGACAAGAATCATTATGCTTGGGTGCCACGTTAGCCGTATATTGTGAGTGGACGTTTGATTTTAAATAATGCATGCAATTATTTTTCTTAAGTAGGAATTTGTTTCAATTATCATTTTAAATTATTGAGCATATAAATCGTTTTTGTTTATCGATTGGACTTATGAATTGGAAACTTTTATACTCGATTTTAGACTTGTGTTTTACAGAATTTTGACAAGTCTTTCCGAGGCAATTTCAGAATTATTTTATTGGTTAGTTCTCGCGTATTGATTTATAATTTTGAGAATGCATGTTGGCATGCGGGGTCATGTCATTGGTTTTTATATTTCTTTTCTTGTGAGATATTGGGGAAGCCTTTCTGATTTTCGATTTTCGTGGTTTTAACCCACCATACCTAGGTCGATATATTTTATTGCTAGCTAGCCTATTAGTACTCCTCCCCGCTTACTATGTGTTTAGGGGTGAGTTAAGCAAAGAGAATGGGATGCTCAAGAGCCTGGGAGGCTCCATTTTTATTGTATGGTGATAACGCTTTCTCCATATTTTATATTTATTTTGACTAGCGGGGCTAATCCGATTTCTCTTAACCAGCGGGGCTGGTATGTTTTCACGAGATTTCAGAGTTTAAAGAATTATGTTTTATAAGTGTTGCATGCATTGGACTTTCAAAGGAATAAATGTGGGAAAGTATGAAATTCCTTTTCTGTTAATTACTTATTCTTTTTGTTGTCCACTCACACTAACGTTTTATTTTACTTACTTTCCCCTGAGCCCTTCGGTTTCAAATGCCTAGTTTGCAGGCTAGATTAGTTGAGGTCGGGCGTACATGGAGTTGAGGCATAGTTGTCACTGCTTCCGCATTGTAGGATCTATCGATCTTTCATCCTCTTTACTTTACCTTTTGTATTAGAATTGCTCTGATAACCTGTGGGATTAATGTTATTAAGTTGAGATTTGAGTAATGTGAATTGGAAGATGTTGTGATTTGGGGAGCAGGGCGGCTCCAGGAGTTGAGGATGGTGTTTAACATTAGAAGTGTAAATGTCTTTCTACAGGTTTTGGGTAGTCCATTTTTAGAGGAAGTTCTGCCAAATTTTTTATAGAGCTTCTTCTAAGGTGGGCCCCGCATGGCCACTTCGGATTTCAGGGTGGAATCCGGGGTGGGTCCTGTTAGTTTAGGATTACCAAAGCCTATAATAAAGCAATGCATGACACACTTTACATTTATGCTATGTAAAAAACAGTACTATTCGACCGATATCCACAACTTTGGTCACTAGACAACATTCTGTAAAGTGTGTCATGAGTAAATGCCGAACTACTCTTAAACAACTTTGGTCTAGTGCTATGCCCAATAAACAACACGCACAATAAACAATACTAACAACACCCTAACATTCCTGGTTTGATTTTCATGATTCTTTGTGGTCTTTTCATCACAAAGTATAAATATTTTGTATCTTTTGGTTCTCAGTTACATTTTTTCCAGAAAATTTTGTGCCTCATTAGGAGGGAAACATTGTCATACTCTTTGAATTAATCTTCAAGATGTCCTAAGCTCTTCTCTTTTTATGAAAATTTAATTTTTATGAGAGAAGCGTTGCATTTTTTTCAGACTTTTGTTTGATCATGTTAAGCATACCACAATATACATTACGTAAAAGGAAAAAAAAATGAAGGCTGTCTATTGTTGGTTGAAAGACTCTGGCTTTATTTATAATTGAACCAAGTTAATAACACCTGAAACTATGATTTCTATTTCAAGCTATTTGTGCAGAGTAGACAGAGTTCTTGCAAAACTTTTATTGTCTGAAAGAAACTCTGAAACTGATTGCCTATTGTTCACCAAAGTTTAGTTTGGCTACACAGTTTTGGTGATTTGGGTGGTACACAGTGAATGAACACAATGCA
Organism: Rosa rugosa; assembly: GCF_958449725.1. Lineage (NCBI taxonomy): Eukaryota > Viridiplantae > Streptophyta > Magnoliopsida > Rosales > Rosaceae > Rosa > Rosa rugosa. The sequence continues at coordinate 26,281,361 of NC_084822.1, forward strand.
AAGTATATTTTCAACACTTGGAGAACACAATATTTAGGGCACCTATAACAAAGGTCTTTTAGCTGAAATGCTGAGTATTTAGGGATGTGTTAATTGTTCATGGCTTGCTTGAGTGTGTGTAACATCCCGTAACTTAATTCACCAGTTTACTAGTGATTTGGACAGTAAACGACAATTTGATTTACTTTTACTTTTTTTTTGGTAACTTTAGTCGCCCTAAAAGTTGACTTTTTGTTCGGGTCAAAATTTGAGAAAATGTTCTTCATGAAAGTTGTAGAGGACGTTAAACCGAGCGCGTGCATATGTGGTACGTAAAAATTGGAGTTCGTATGTGAAAGTTATAGCTTAAAATATGAAAGTTACTATTCATGGTAACAAAAATATAAATATGGAAAGTTACCACTGTGGGTTTCCATTTTCGGAAACCCGGTAACTCTCCCTCTCTCTTCACCCCCGACCCCTTCCCCTTTCGGCCCGAACTGGTTCACCTTCGATTTCTCCCTCCTCCGGCCGACCCACGACGGAATCCGGCTATCCCCGAGCTCGTCTCCTCCCCCTTGACACGTTGGCGGTGGTATTTTGCGAAGATTTGGCCGGAAAAGCCTGATTTCGCGCCGGGAAGGTAACGGGTGCAGTTTGCTATTTTTGCCGATTTCCGGCGATTCCGGCCTTCTCCGGTCACTAGACCGGCGTCGAAGGTTGGGTTTTTGCTGGAGATTATTTTCCCTAAGGTCTTGCATTCCAATTTGCAGTGTGGAGGCCGGATTGACAATTGCAATATCTAGGGTTCTTGGGTTTTTCTGGAAAAACTTCACCCGCTAGTTTGGAGCCCTTCAAGGTAAAATTGAAACTTGTTGTAGTTGAAAGAATGGTTGGATTTGTTGAGTAGAAGCTACTGTCCAAATTTGGTGGCCATCGGAGGTGGTGGCCGCCGGCGCGTGGGCCCCACGCGCCGCCACTGTGGGCGGCGTGTGGTGGCGCGTAGGGCTGACATTTAATTCCAATTTTTAGCCCATTAAATCCTATAATTTGAGTAGAGCTTGTTTATGAAGTTTGGTAATTTTTGGAGGAGTTACGAATTGATTATGAATTTCTGAAATTAAGGGTTTCGAATATCGATTTCCGGGAATCCGACCGTCGGATTTCTCTCGGTTCTGCCCTAGAACCTTTAAACTAATGAGTTGGTATTAGGGGTGAAGTTGGATTAAATTGGAAAAGAAATTGGAAGTTTGATTAGGAGGATAAGTTATTAGAATCGCATTTAATTGCCGAACCGTTATTCATGAATTATATTTATGTACAGGGCGACGTACTGAGCTATTGCTCGACGAAGAAACTCGTACGCTTGATCGCCTAAATAGTACTGTGAGTGGACTTTTGTTTTAAATAATGATGCATGCGTTTATTTTCTTGAATTAATGCTTTACCTAATTAATATATTACTTTCGAGCATACGAATGGATTTCGGAAATTTATTTCGGTTTATCTCGTGGAATTACTTTTATTGACGATTTTCATGAAGTGATTATAAATTATTCCGGTTGTGATTTTCGGATATTAATTTTGTATGCTCGGATTTGAAATTATGATTTATGTTGTTTTTCAATAAAGTATTTTCCAGGGTATTTTCCAAAATGGAATATTAGTTCATTATTGAACTTCCTTGCTTATTCATTATTGACCCGAGAATATTTTGGCGTGTGGGACACGCCGTTGATTTATTGATCTTTCCTATTTATTTATCGACTTTCGATTTTGGCATTGGGAATGCCTTGATGATGATTTTAGAATTTGTTTTGTTTCGGTTTACGGGGATTACGATTTATTATTATTTCTCGCCTTTTGCTATTGATTTGGAGATACTTTTGGCGTGTGGGACACGTCGTTGGAAATTCTTTTACGAGAGATGGGGGAAGCCTTATGTATTTTGGATTTACTGGATTTTCGGTTATGTTTCCCTGTGCCATACTGAGGGGTGATTTTATCATGCTAGCATTGATTTTCCGCCTTTGTGGCGCGGTGATGGGATCACCGTAGCCCTTCCGCCTTTGTGGCGCAGGTTACTGTCTCTGTGACAGTAATTCTGTTGCCCAGTATCCTATCGCTACACTTAGTGGCGTAAGGGTATATTACGGGAGTTATGGAAGTTCTTTAGCCTGGGAGGCTATCACCCAACCAAGCCTGAGTGGCTTATTCGTATGGCTATCATCTTCCCCTACTTATACTATTTTTGACTAGCGGGGACTAGTCTGAGTTTTCTTAACCAGCGGGGCTGGACTTATATTTTCGAGTATTGAAATTTCAATCTTTTACTCTGTTGTTGTGACTAGCGGGGCTAGTCGGTTTTCTGGAGTTCAACGTTTTTCGGGTTATTTTCTTAAGTGTTTTATAAATGTTGCATGCATCCGGATTTTTTTTTATATATCGAAAAATGTGGGAAAGTATGAAGTTTATTTTGGTTTATTCATATTAAATTATTTATTTTTGTCCACTCACTCTAACATGTTTTTCAATTACTTTCCCCTGGGCCCTTCGGTTTCAAATGCCCAGTTTGCAGGCGAAATTAGTTGAGGTCGGGCGTACATTGGAGTTGAGGCATAGTCAACAGCCTAGCTTCCGCGGTTGCCTTTGAGTTAGGTTGTCTTTATTTACCTTTCTATTAGAATTGCTCTGATTACCTATGGGATTTATGTTTTTCAAGTTGAGGCTTTGTGTTTTGTGAATTGGAGATTGGTGTTGAGTTGGGGAGCAGGGTGGCTCCAGAAGTATAAGGATGATTTGATTTAGAAGTGTAAATGCTTTCTACAGGTTTTGGGTAGCCCATTTTAGGGGAAGTTCCGCCAAATTTTTGGTCGAATTTCTTCTAAGGTGGGCCCCGCAGGGCCACTTCGGATTTCAGGGTGAAATTCGGGGTGGGTCCTGTCAGTGTGCTTATTCAGCTTTGCTCATCTTTGTTCTGCATTATTGTGGCTTGCTTGAGTGTGCTTATTCAGCTTTGCTTATCTTTGTTCTGCATTATTGTGAGAACTAAAGAGTCCCTTGACTTGAATCCTTGAAATTTGGTTCATTTTTGACCTGGGATTGCATCTTTTGCTTTTTGCTGAAAGGAACATTGGAAAGAAGCTGTTTTAGCTGTTTTGTCACAAAAAGAATTCCTTTTTATTTTTTTATTTTTCGTCGTCAGCTTCTATATGCACAACTATATATTGAAGGCCTCTGTAATATAAATATGTCAGAAAAAGAAGCAATTAGGCTTTCAAATATATTTAAAACAAATTTTGCTGTACAACCACTTCCTGTTGAACTGAGACTAGAGAACACTGTATTTATATTCCTCCTTCTGCTAACCTCATTAGAGATGCTAGTTTCAAGAATAATTCTGAAACAAATTTGGTGATTGAGGTAATTAATCAAAAGTATTAATATTTATTTTTTGGTTTTCCATTCAAATATACCTTCTTTCTCTTATGTCAGTTATGTTTTGATCTCCCTCTCAGCTGTGTTTTCAAGTTGAGCGGGAACTGGGGATTGAGTCCACCAGATTGAAAGCATTCATAGAGCTTTTAGATGAAATTGTAGAGGAACCCCTTTTCAATCAGCAAAGATGATTTATTGAGGTTGAAAGTATGACTTACATATACTGACTAGCTAAAAAATTTGGAATTGATGATATATATTCTGATGTATAGTCTTACAATTTTGGAAATATTCTTCTTTTTCTTCAAGCAGTGAACAACTGAATATGATACCTGAGTTGGGCTTCCTTTTTTGATTTCTTAAAAATGGAATAATTATAGGGATTTTGTCCATTTACCCAATTTCTAGGGATTTTTTTCCCACTTACCCCATATTAACCCTTATCCAAAACACTCTAAGGAAGTCTTCCCTAATATCCTATTAAGTTTTTTTTTTTAAGACTATTTCACCCTCACTCCTTTGTTACTTAGAGAGAGAGAGAGAGAGAAAATGGAAGAGAAACCATAGGAGACTTCGCCGGAGCCCCGTCACCAGCCACCGGTCGCCGGAATTCGGCCAACATTCGCCGGAATCCAGTGACCGGCTGCCGCCCACTGGACTTTTCTGAAAACCTCACCGGAAACGGTTATTGGCCCCAATAGAGGGGCAGTAGACGTCTATTGCCCCCCAATAGAGGGGCAGTAGACGTCTATTGCCTCCTAATAGACATCTATTGCCTCCCAATAGAACTTTTGGTCGCCAGAATGAGAACTAATCTTTCTAAAATTAGACAAAAAAAACTTTGATTAAAGAAAAAAATAAAGAGATTATATCAATTCAAAACGTCTATTGCCCCTCAATAGACATTCAAAAATTTTTTTTCCTTTCCTTCTGCCCCATTACTTAAAAAAAACAAAAAAACAAAATCTGATTTGGACACCCAGAAAATGATCTGGGCACCCAAGCCCTCTTCTCCCTTCTTTCCGGTTGCAAACCCGACTACTTCCGACGAGGCTGGGGTCGTGGATGATGTATGTGCCGTTGATTCTACAGCCTAGTGCTCGGTGAACACCTTGCTGTCGGAAAACCAAAATTGAATGCCGGCGACAACGGTGGTGGTAGAGAGAGAGGAGACAGATCGAGGTGTGTTGAAAAAAGATACGAGGCCTGAGCTAAGGTACTCCGCCGAATCGGGTTCTGCAAAACGATGGCGGCTGGTGATTCTGCGTCGTCGACGAGGCCGATTGGAGCAGCAATGACGGCTGGTGGTTCTGCAAAACGATCGAAGCAGAGGCCGAGAGCGTCGTCGACGAGGCCGGGAGCGACTCGAGAATCGCCTCCAGGTTATCTAGTAATTTTCCGGCCATTCTGGTACCCTCCGGCATCGGAGCCTCCGTCGTGGAGCAACCCGGGCTCGGAGGTGTATGGTTTGAGTTGTCGCCGACGTTTGGAGAGAGAGAGAGAGAGTGTGTGTGTGTGTGTGTGTGTGTGAGTGAGTGAGTGAGTGAGTGGCAGTTGAAGTAATTGTTTAATTGAGTTGAGGGCAAAATGGTCATTTGGTGTTAATTTGGGTGGGTGGGAATAAAAATCTGTTGCAGGGGTAAGTGGGATAATTTTTGCTCAATTTTGTGCTTTTGGTCAAGGACCCATAATTATATGCATATATCATGAGCTTTATGTCGTACATTAGTTTTCTGCATGCTTTGTGTTATCTGTATGACCAGTCTCTTGATTGTGACAAGTGAATGCATTCAGCTTATTGCCATGCTTCAATTGAATGAATTAGCTCATCAACAGGCCTTATATACAAAATCGTTAACAATAACAAATCCCGCAGCAATGCGCAGGCAAATTTGCAAGTTGTATATATACTAAAACAGGGTTGCTGCACTGTAGCTTATGAACTGTCATGCCCCTGATTTTTAACACAAAAAATCGATATATAATCTCAAAATTATACATGCGTGATGGTTCAACCATCAATACAAAATACCTGGAAAACTTTTCCCCTTAAACCAAGTACATATTGATGCGCTGAACCCACTATGTCAATACAGACCCGCTCCACAGAGTCATATATTACATAAGCTTACGAATTAAATTGTCACAACAAAATAAAACTTAAATGCTCCTCAGAGCTTACTACACAACGGAAGTCTTTATCAACGGTAAAGTCACAAAAATGACTTCCTACCGTAAAGCTGCAAAGACGCTACCTCAGCTTCAGCCACGATTATTCTGACCTGCAGGATTAACCCTACACCATTGAATAGTGCACCAGGTTGCCACACAACAAACCCGGTAAGCTAATGAAAGCTTGTATGAGTAACTCAGAACAACCACTAAACAACTCACAACTAAGGAAAATAAATAACTCCCAAAACGATAAAGGTAACTCCGTTCGTAAATGAACATTGTGAAATTACTCACGTCAAAATTTCCACTGCGTTTTCAATACAGAACAAAGCAGCACAACCACAAAATATCCGTCCAAGAATACTTCGTCAAGTACCTAATCACATACGATCTCAACTTAGTAACGAATCACAAGCGATTTAAGTCCGAAACCCTCGTTTTGAACTAAAATCCTCAAAAGTGATGCCAATCGAGGTGAAACCACATCTGAGACCACTCAATGTCTCCAGAATACTTCTACGATCGATATGTCAAAACCACAAGTCGATCGAACGCTCGAATCCTCACGGATCGAATAATCGAACGGTCCGAAACCGTAAAAATCACAACATATTCATACGATCTCCAAAAATTACGTATTATATATCGAAACGCTCATATCGACGAGTAGATGATATATAAAACCAGAAACTGTCGCTTACATTGCCGGAAGGTTGCCAAAATGCCTCACAGGTGGTGGCACAACCACTACAACCACCACCGGCCAAAACACAAAACTAGATTAATCCGACCGTCCAAAATGTCAAGAACACCAAATAGAACAACTTTAATACCTGGGATTCAAGCCAACTCAGCCTAGATTACCGCCACAAGCTGCCGTGCACTGTTCACAGTGAGTTGATCTGATTCCAACCTGAATCGATCAAAACTACCACCCTGAATCGATCAAAACTACCACCATGGATCGATTTACGAGGCTCCTACGAACTCAAAACAGAAAGTTTGAAGCCACGACGTCGCCGGAGCTAGGATTTCCGACCGGGTCAGACTGCACTAAAAGTTGCTGCCTTCCAGCGCCGCACATGGTGAAAATCGTCGATAGAGGACGTCACAGGGAGGAACACACAGTGGAGACGAGTCGGTCTGGGCTTGCTTCACCGGTAGAGGTCGCCGGAGATAGGAGAAAAAGCCGGGTCAGGTTGCCGGATACGGGTCGGGTCGCGCGGCTGAAGAGAGATAACAGAGAGTTTGAAAATTTTCCGGAAATGGAAGTTTCCAAAATGAAAATAGTAAGTTTCCGAAAATGGAAACCCCTATTTATAGAATTTTCCCAAACTTCAATCACTCATAACTTTCTCATACGAACTCCGATTTTCGCGTTCTGCATGTTCACGAACTCGTATCGATGCGCTCTACGACTTTCATAAAGGAAGTTTTCGGAGAATCTCAACATACAAAAAGTCAACCTTCGTGCCCCCCCCCCCCCCTAAATCCACACTTTTCGAATAATTGTTCGACTGAAAATAATTTCACATCACGAACAACATACGAATCAAGCAAAACACTTATAATTCGTACAACTGGTCCATTATTAATTATTAAAATTAAATAACGAAAATCCAGATCACCACATAAACAGTGTGGCTTAGTAACAGTACCTGCTCGAGCCGAGCCGGTATATGAGGAAAAGACGCTTCTTACCCCTCTTTCTTCTTCTTTTACGCTGCTGCCATTCGGTTTAGGAATAAAAGTCTGTTCATCAGCTTCTTTTTCTATTTTCGTTTCCGTTCTCTCCTCGCCTAATCCCCTTTGTTTTCATCAAGCATATTCTTTCATCGCCGGAATCAAATCCTACTCCTTCGGGCTATTTCACCCCAAAAGGCAAAAAACATAAAAAAGATCCAATACATACCCATTAGACTCGAGGAAAGGATCAGCGCAAAACGGAATATTCAGTCCACCACCGCAGGCGGCCCAGGGGAAGGTGGTGGATGGTAAGCGGCGCCGCTAGGTGACCGGCACGATTCGCATCTCGGGGAGTCCACTCCCATTCAATAACTTCAAAGGTAAGACTTAAGCATCTGATTTGTTTCAACAAATTTGCACAAGTTTGGGTCTTTGATTGTACTCAAGACAAGTTTTGTTCTTTGGTGGTTGTACTCAGCAGGTACAATCCTATGCCCAACGTTATTATCAACAACATTATAGCTTGAATACATCCACTCTCCATCAAAAATATAATCTTTAACTATCTCATTAGGATTAGTTGGTCCAGAAGATATAAAAGAATGATCTCATAGGGAAATCTGATCCAAACCCATTATCAAACCAAATGTTGATATTCTTCATATTGTCAATCCTCCATCTATGTTAGTGCAATGTTTATTTTGATTGGCATTTCCTAAGCGCAACAACCAAGAGTCATCGTTTCTTGTAATAGCTTTCTACTCTTGGATCCTTGAAAGAATGGAATGCTTCAAGCTGAATTCATGTACCACTCTCATCAATCAGGTATGTCTTGCATACATGTGCATGCTTGTCAAGAGGTTAGGACTGAACTTGTCTTTAAATCCTATTGTAGGATGCGAAAATCTTTTCAATCGTAATGCATTGATATGCGAATTTTCATATGGTTTTATCCAAAGCATTCAAACTTTCTTAAATTGGTTTATGGGCTTTTCTAAATGATGATTCTATTTTAATCCATGCTTTTTAAAAGACGTCATGAAGCCCATGTACATCAGAAACCCTAGCTCGTCCTCTCCTATATATATATGTTTCTCTTAGGGGGGTGTATTGTATATGGAATTATTGGAACTTTTAAAGAAATCTATGGAATTTAAAAGTCTGGGTGTATTCAATATAGACTTTTAACAGTCCATGAAAGTCTTGAGGTATTCAATTAGGATTTTTAAAGACTTCATGAATTCCACCAAAATCTAGGGGTATTCAATTAGGACTTTTAAAAATGAATAAAAGTACAGAGGTATTCAAAATATCATTCATACTTATGGAATTAGAAAATCATGGATAATCATGGACTTTGTAGTGTTAACTATACATACCAAACTCCAATAATTTTCCAGCCTCCCGACCAAAGATTTCAAAAAGTCTATCAAAGTTTCCTCTTCAAAAAAAAAAAAAAAAAAAAAGGTCTATCAAAGTTCTTCTCTCCACGCACGAAGAATTTGTCCTTCATCATCTCTCTTTCTTAATTTTTTGTCTTTTCTCTAATCTTTTATGAGGGTAAGGACCTTTTTTGATACCCAACATGTTCGGGTAAGGCTATGGTATGTTAATGTTTCTCATACATCAACTTTTTTTATTACTTTGAGGACTCATTTTACCACTTTAAGAACTCATTGATCACTTGAGAACTCATGTGATAACTAAGAAAATTTACCACTTTAAGGACTCATGTTACTACTTTGAGGACTAATATTACTATTTTGAGGACTCATTTTACCACTTTAAGGCAATTGTATGCATGTTATACGTTAACATATTGTAGAATTTCCCCTTTTATGATATCAACCTTTTTTGATACCCAACATGTTCATTGTAGTTGTTGAATGTGATTTTTGTTTATTTTTTTTCAATTGTGGTACTTTGAAACCCTAATAGCAATAAAAATGATTTATGAAACCCTAAAACTCAAATATTGTGGTCTAACCCTAAGACCTTGAACCCTAAAACTAAATTTTATCTTATTAATTAATTATTCTCATTAATTTGATTTATGAAACCCTAAAACTAAATTTTATCTTATTAATTAATTATTCTCATTAATTTGAATTTATATTATGGTTCAAAAAAAGGTTGAACAATTGAATTTCAATTGATTGATTATAGATCAAGACATTGACCAATATTGCTACAAGATATGTTAATTGGCGAAAACAAAATTGATGAGAATAATTAACCATAAACATCAAGTGATCTATATTGTATATTTATGTTGTTGGGAGATTAGGAATAAGAACAAACTCGCTAGACAGACTAACAATCATTTATTTGAGTCAATTTCTATTAGAAGATATTGGAGCATTGAAGAGACAACAAGTTATTATTTTGTTTTGTGTTTGAGCTGCATTTGTTTTAATTTTTTTTGTTTTTTGTTTTTGTTTGTTTTTTTTTTTTTTAATATTTTGTACATCTTAGGAAATCTGTAGAAGTCATTCATAATAAAGTATATAGATTTTCATGAATCAATAAAAGTCTGTTGCTAAAATCAATGGTTTTAAGAAATCCATAATAGTCTATCAACTTTTTAAAGAGTCTGTGGACTTTTCAAAAAGTCTGTCATTTAAAAAAAGTCTGCACAAATCCAAATACAATACACCCCCCTTAGGGTTGTTCAAGTGGTGGAATATATCAGAATATTTGGTCGTTGCCTTCTTGAGAGTTTTCTGCCTTTATCTTCAGAAAGCATTAAGCTAAAGTTTCATGTGAGAATTCTTTATAAGCTGTTCCTTGTTTAGCTTTTGAAGGATTATCAAATCCCAAGCTTTTTCTGTCAAAAAAGTTTTCTGGTTTTATGCTTCATGTGTGTTGGTAGTTCATGCATGATTTGTGCCTTGAGGTGATTGACAACCGAGGTAAGAGTTGTGCCATCTCAAGATTGACAAAGGAGAACAAGGTCGCTGATTTGGAAGTAGCAAAGACGAGGAGACACTGCTGCCCACTAGATTGGTTCTAGTAGATGAGTTGTGTAAGATCTTTATGTACTTTCATATTCATATAGTGAATTGTTCACCGGCATAGTGCCCGCAGTTGTTTACCTCTTTGGAGGGTTTTACTGCGTCAACAGATCTTGTGTTATGTGTGATGAGTTTACTTTGAATGGTTTGGTTAATTGAGTAAAGCATAACATCGTCAGACTTATTGAGATTGATCTGCAGTTTCGATTAGGATTCAAGTTATACTGCACTCCTATATTAGGATGCGAACAGGCCTGCACTCCTAAGACTAATTCCTAAATTTGTTGACATATTGATCAGTTGCATTAGTTGGGAAACACACATATCCATTCTGTAATTACAATCTATAACCTTGCTGAAGAACATTACCAAACGTAAAACCCTTCCAAGTACTGGAACCACAGGAAGACTCATCATTATATATTTAAAACAACTAGATAAGTTTCTAAGGAAACTCAACCACTGTGAAAATTAAGAACCTTAGCAATCTGCAACGCAAGTATTAAGATCTAGACAACAACCAGAAGTCCAAGTTCCTTCCAGCAAATATTCTCAACAATAGAAACCTGAGAAGGATACAGAAAGTCAGTCCCTACAACACTGTGTCAACTGAAATTCAGGCTGCAAAACGATACCTCTTTTCTTTTAGACTCATTTGTTCCTGATAGACTACCATTGGTTGGAGCGCCAGGTATAGGTCTGTATTCAACTTCTTCACTACCATTACCTTAACAAAAAATAATTCTTTATTAGCCTCTAAGGAGAGAATGAAAGAACTTACGCCATTTTTGACGTATACTGGTCTATATATGCCATACAGCAAACAATGATAAGAATGTATTAGTTTGCAGGCTCATAATATGAGATTAATTTTATTTGCTTTTAGCACTTTGAGGCACTTAAAAATATTTTGCATTTTGACCTCATTTTTCTGCATTTATGCTGCTACTAAGGGTTCTGTGTTTGTATGCATTTTGTTTTTTACTGTTGATATATCTGCACAACTTTCTGTTTATTTCATAGATGATCAAACAACTTGAAATCAAGTTTGCATGGTCTGGTCTTTTTATTAATGCTCTCTCAGTTGCCTATCAGTTGTGTCTTTTGATATTTTGAAACAAGAATAGCCTAGGCTGTGGATATGTACATGTGTGGTCTGTCAATTTGTTAGTCTAGGATTGGTGTGTGGATTTTGGCAAGCAATGCATTACTACAATAGGTGATTGCTTCTTTCTTTTTTTTGATAGGATAGAGCAAAGTTGCTTAAGTTACTAAACCATGTTGGAATTGATTCTGATATTTTTGATTGGTTTGCTATTTTTGAGGTTTTAGTAGTGTTGTTTGAATACTGAGCCATGTTTAAATTTGACAACCTGTCATTGTTGATCTGATAGAGGTTCTTACTATTTATGACTACTAATAAAATTGATAATATTAGTTGTTGGAGATCTCGTTGTCACTTTGATACCTTTCACGCTCTTTTTAATAGAAGTGCCTGATATTACCTATTTTCTCTTGCTTAGTGCTATATCTTAGACGTGCTCTTGCTTTTGCAGGTAGCTGAGAGCTTGAAGTTGGTGAGGATGAGATCAATTGTAATTTCATAAAGAGTGAAAGCATTTGTTGCTTGGTAATTTTTCTGCATCTATGATACTTTCCAATTTAGAATCGGATTACACGTACTCTATTTGTTCCGTCATGAGTTTGATTTGAAGCATTTTGTTAGACGTAGCCATAGATCAGTTGTGTCGTTTCAAGTAGAATATTGTGTTGTAGAAATTGTGATTATGCATTAGATGGATGATCCCAGTAACAATGGGAACTGTACACTTTAGTTGTAGAGAGAAACAGAAGGGCTCTTTAGTTAGAAATCTATTATTCTATTTGTGATTTTGTCCTAACCTTTCATTAACAGTTCCAAAAATAACCAGGCACATTCTTCTTCTTCTGGAGAAGATGTAAATAGTCACCATCACAATTTGGTGTATTTCACCTTTCTCTTCCCCCAATGAAGAATGACACAATGCTACTTTGCTTACCAATTACGCATATAATTCCACAATATTTACAGAAGCCCAAAAGGGACAAATACAAAGCACAGTAGCAATTCAGATTCATAAAACATGAGAAAATTGCAATTGCAAATCTTCTATTTCAATCTAAAAATATCTAAATATAATCTAAGCACAAGCACAGGGATTTTCAACCGCAGCCGAAACATCGTCATACTTATAATTTTTTTTTGTTTGATTTACTTATGAACATTATTTAGCATATTATTGTTTGTTTGAGTGGAATTTATGGTATTATAGTGTATCAAGTGGTTTGTGGCACTTGATAGTGAGGATAATATATTAAGTAGAGGACGATTTGGAGTTGTTTGTAAAGATGAATTGCATGATGGGACCAAAATCGCTGTTATAAGGATGGAATCTGTGGCAGTGGGTACTAAGGGGTTGAATGAGTTTCAAGCAGAAATTGCAGTCCTCACTAAGGTTAGGCATAGGCATAGGCATTTGGTTGCTCTGTAAGGATTGCATTAATGGTAATGAGAGTATCTGAAATATTATTTGAATGCAATTATGTGCAATATATAGTTTGACTAATTGTATATATTATGTCCATTAGAAATTAGTGGTTTTTGGCTTTTCTATGTGTTTGGCAGCCACCTTCACACACCCAGAAGCTAGAAAGAAACCTGTTATTTTCATTATTTGATATTTTTCTTTTTGATTTACAAGCTCTTATGTATATTGTTTATTAATTTTCTTTTGCTATCGATCTTTGCTATATGGTAAATGTATGATAATGGTTAGATTAGCCACTACGAAGTTGGAATCTGTTTTGCATTTAGATTGAGGCTAATCTGTAATCTTTAGTTGCAAAAATTTCTTTTGGTATGAGGTGGTCTTATGTATTTGATGTGTGCTTCATATATGCATTTTTTTTTATTTCATGAAAAGCTATGTCTGGAGGTTAGATACTTCGCAGGATTTAGAGGCTTGGTGATCTATTGATAAAAGTTATAATATTATGCAATTGACTGCGTAAACAGATTTCAGAAATAGGTGTTGTGATGGAATACCTAACTGTGTGATTAATTTCAGGATTTTGTTGTTGTTTTTTGTGGACTCTACAGATTTCATGCAAAAAAGTGTAGGTTTCATTGTCTTGTTGCTGTTCATCAAGACATGAACTGCAATGACATATACCATTTTTTTGAAAAGCTAATGGTTTTTACACTTTTAAGCAATGTCAATTAGCAGCGAATCAAGCCATGAACATCTTTTTTGCTCCCTACATGGCAGTATTTTGTAACAAAATCAAACTAACTATTTTTTTGTTTATAGATATGATGCATACAAAATGCATCTCCTAGATCTAGGGCGAAACAATATATTCTATCACTGAATGAACGCCCCTTTTATATAAATTTTAGTTGAATTTACGTTAATGTCTGGTGATTGATAGCAGGAGAACCCTTACTTTCTTAATCTTAATGTAACAACTCTAGCCCGCGGCATCGCGCGAGTAAACTTTCTAGTATACACTAGAGATGTGCAATGACCAAATCGATTTTCAGGCTTGTTCTTCCGGTTACCATCACAATATCAAACTTATTATTAATAACAAACATGAAAGTTTAAACGTATGGCAGTCTCCTACTAAACTTTCTTAGGAGACATGTAGGCTCCTCTTGGTATTGAGGTTTGAAGACAATTTCTGCTTATTTTTATTGTTTTGGGCTTTCAGCCCGTTTGGTAAAACTTTAATACCTGTGTTTTTTTTTATTTAAATTGCTGTAGAAAATCACAAATATTTAAAGCAGGTCGTCCCTTGCGTTTTTTTCATCCGTGTTTACGGAACGCTTGCTTTGCGAAATCCTGAAACACCGTCAATGAAAATAAAGATCGAGTCCACCATATCCAATTGTGATGGAGCGCTTGCTCGATTCCTCCTCTAATTTACATTCGTTCTCTTCATCAATTTCTGGTCCTCCACGGCTCCACCATATGGAGGGTTCTTCTGTCTCTCTTTCTCTCTGATTGTTTGATTATACAGGCATTTGCTATTTTGCTTATGTATGAATGAGACCAACGGAGCTGATTTCAACTATCTGGTTATTTCATCTTCTTACGAATAACGATTGCTTTATGAACAGAGATTCTTCTGTTTTGAATTGAATTTTAGGCATATATAGCTTGTTTCGTATCGACGAGTAGATCGAAATCAGGAACAGAAACTGTCCCTAGGGTGGCCGGAAGTCGCTGGAAAACTCCCCACAGACGGTGGCAGAGCCGCCGCCGACCTTCAAATTGGGCGGCGAGACCTATGCTAAACTCTTCCTCTCAACAAGTGCATCAACATTCATAACTAGCACAAAGTCTGAATCGAAGCCATATGGCCGGAATTTACCTCGAAAGCTCTGAAACTCGATGAACCCTAGAATCCCAATCTTCAAAATTTGACCTCCACACTTTGAATAGTTGCAAACAACCTTGGGGGAAAACTTCTACGTCCTCTGGGCTCCAAAAGCCCACAAGAATCATCGGTTATGGTAGCCGGAGTCAGAAGTTCCGATCTGGGTCCGACGCTGCGCCGCCGCAGATATTCCTCGCCTTGCTGCACCTTTCATAGCTCGAATTGAGCGATGATACAACCACAGACGTGTAGAGGAGGATGAGGCGAAGCTAAAGCAACTCGTGACGTGGCCAACGGTGATCGGACGGCGGAGAAATCATCGGACGAAGTAGAGAGGGCGACTCGGGCTCGGGGAGAGAGAAAGAGAGGCCAGGTTTCCAAAAAAGGAAACCTGTCCTTTTTTGCAATTTTCACAAAAATTCGTCCGTTATGCAAAAAATGAAACCTTTTCCGATGGCCATAACTTCTTCATACGAACTCTGATTTTCACGTTCCGCATGTCCACGAACTCGTATCGACGCGCTCTACAATTTTTGTGAAGGAAGTTTTCTGAGAAACCCAACGAATAAAAATTCAACTGCTTGACCCCTCGAAAATAAAACGTTTCGAGTAATTATTCGTCAGAAACACTTTCGCTCCACCTTTGAATCCCGAAATTGTCCCAACAATCAACTTAATAAATTTCGAAAAATCATCAGAGATTAATAATAAATTTCCAGGATATTACATCCCTTGTGAGTATGGTCACACTAGACAAATTATAAGAGGGAAAAATCCTATAAGCATGGAGGAATTAAGGTCTTTACTTCTCTCTGCTGAATTTGAACTTGAGTTGAAGCATAAAACTCACCAAGTGACACCCTTAAAAATAGTGGTTGCAAATAATAGCTCTATGTCATTCCTTGACTCTCATTTTGGAAGTTCAATATTTGTTATACCCTCTACTATTGTGCCCCAACGTGGTAAAAATCATATTGATTATAATAACACTTCTACATGTCATGTACCTGTTGTGGCCAAGTCCAATATCAGTGCTCTTACTAGTACTCCTACAAGTCTAGTTACTCAAATGGCTTGTCCACCACAGTCAGCTATTTTGTCAAATAATGTCAACATTGCTACTGCATACATGAGTAATACTATGGCATCGAATGGGAACTTTGCTATGCAATCTATGCCTGTTTCTGGTGGCTTTCTCCGGGTACCTCACACAGAATGCTATACCGTCTGGGGTACCGATGCGCCTCCTAAATCCTGTACCAAGAACACACGCTTAGAGGAGTAAACCGTGCCGGACGGTTTACACCTTTCCGATGCTTGAGTGAGAAGCTAATATTGATGTATAGTAAGTAAATAGTAGACAAAGGAGTTATTACCCGTAAAAGGTGGTTGTGCTAATGCCTATATACTCGAGCATGTGAAGGAAGTCTCCCCCATCTTCGATGTGGGACACCAGTTGTTCTTCTGATGCCATATCAGTCCTCCTGTTGTGTAAATAGTTGGGCTGTGTTGGCCTTGCCCAGGGCCCTGGGTGCCCGGGGTGGCATCCCAAATGGGCCTCGCCATGGTGGGTCGTGAACCCGGCCCATGGTATAGTACATGGGAGTACCGATGGGGCCCAGCCGATAGTGCCAAACTTAGTTGAGACTTCCCTAGTATGTACAAGTCCCCCAAGTTCCCGTTCAAGATGTTTCTTGGGTGGGGACTTATTATTGTCTCGGAAGTTTGGCACTAGTTAGCCTATAGGGAGTCCCCCAAGTTCCCGTTCAAGGGATATCTTGAGCGGGTTACGCTGTAGGTAGCTAATCTACACGCTGCGATAGGGTGAGGGTTGAGCCTCCGGTACCCAATGGGGTAGAGGAATTGGCTCTGATACCCGATGGGGTAGAGAGAGAACTTGGCTCTGATACCCGATGGGGTGGAGGAATTGACTCTCCGGTACCCAATGGGGTAGAGGATGTGAGTCTCCGGTACCCAATGGGGTAGAGAGAGGACTTGGCTCTGATACCCGATGGGGTAGAGAGAGAACTTGGCTCTGATACCCGATGGGGTGGAGGAATTGACTCTCCGGTACCCAATGGGGTAGAGGATGTGAGTCTCCGGTACCCAATGGGGTAGAGAGAGGACTTGGCTCGGATACCCGATGGGGTAGAGAGAGAACTTGGCTCTGATACCCGATGGGGTGGAGGAATTGACTCTCCGGTACCCAATGGAGTAGAGGATGTGAGTCTCCGGTACCCAATGGGGTAGAGAGAGGACTTGGCTCTGATACCCGATGGGGTAGAGAGAGAACTTGGCTCTGATACCCGATGGGGTAGAGAGAGAACTTGGCTCTGATACCCGATGGGGTAGAGAGAGAACTTGGCTCTGATACCCGATGGGGTGGAGGAATTGACTCTCCGATACCCAATGGGGTAGAGAGAGGACTTGGCTCTGATACCCGATGGGGTAGAGAGAGTTGGAGCCTCCTGGTACCCGATGGGGTAGGCGGTGCATGTCAGCCACGTGGGGCATACTGAGTTGTGCAATAAATGCCCGTCCCCTCAACTGACGGTTTTCGAGACGTGGGACACGTGTAGTGATCCTGTGGTTGTGGGCTTTTCGGCTTCAACGGCCCTGATGCTTTGGAGATTGAATTTAAGAGGGAAACAGACTGTTTCCCTTCTCACTTTCTTCGAAATTCTGAGAATCTGAGAAATCGCGTTTTGCCCTCTCACCTCTTGCGCTTCTGTTGCTGTGGCTGTGAGGAGTGAAGACGAAAGCTTTAGCCAGATTAGCGACTGCCGGAAAGAGGTAAGAGAATGTGGTTTGGTTTTTTTTTTGTTTTGTGTTTCTGTTTGACGTGGGTTTGGGCTGCTTCGATTTTGCCTGTGTTTCTGGGTTGTGCGTTGAATTTCTGGGCTTGCTTTGAATTTCTGGGCTTGCCTGTGTTAAAAAATAAAGAGCAAACCATTAATCAACACATAATTGAAACACCCAAAAAATAAAAACACAATAATTAATCCCTCTTCCGTCGAGGGTTCGAAAAGTCCAAATGTGAGGTTTGGATATCTAACGAGATTCCAAAATTTCCTGCATTCAGAAAATTCACCTTATTATTAAGCTGCAGAACGACATTCATCACAAAACATTGAGAACCACATTCTTGAATAGCACATAGTTGTCAAATTGTCAAAACTGAAATATAGATAAAGGCCACAATTGGTTCATATGTACAAGCTCCCGAGAGAAGAAAACATTAAAAGTGACTGGAAAATGGATGGGGGAACGTAAAGAAATCATAAGGTCAGTTTTATTTTTTATTAATTGTGTGAACATGCAAGAACATACCTCTAAAGCAAACACAGGAAAACTCCTCTGCAGCTCTGGCTCCTCAACTAGTTTTCTGTGCATGTTCGAAAAACACAAGCCTTGAGTTTAAGAAAAGAAAAGGTACTGGAACTATTGACAAGAGTCAACAAAGCTTTGATGATGTAACAGCTAGAGATTAATAAGAAAAAAAACAGTCGAGCAAGCATTGTACTTTACAACAAAAATGAAACTGTGAATCTAATTCCCATTTACAGCAAACAAGTCATGATTAATAAATGAACTTTGATATTGGCTAAGCCTTCAGAACTTACGCATTTACAAAGACTTCAGAATTTTGATATTGGCAAAGCCACAGTAAAGAAAACTCACTCCCATGTAATCTCTGGCACAGGTCCTGCCTACATTTCAGATCAAACAAAATGAGAGTCAATCTCTAAATCCAAATCAATATGAAAATGCCACAGATATACATAACTATTATGCTGCTTTTAGTTGTCTACAAAACTGAGACATACAATGCCTAGACCACAAGTTCTCATTGCAATCTAAACTGATGTGGAACAAATGGAACAAAAATTTAGACAGGAATACACCAGTAGGGAACTGGGAATCACAGCTAGAGAGAAAAGATAAAAGTGGGCTGAGCCATTGTTATATTGAAAACATATTGAAGTTAATACCTTGAACTCAAATCTATTACACTTAATACCTTGAACTGCCTATGGAGGAAACGATTTGACTAGAAGGAATGGTTTAGCATGTCTCAAAATATGGCAAGTTAATTATCATTACAAAGCCATCTAATATCAAGGTCTCATGCTTAAATTAAAGCATAGAAGCTTTATTTATACGTACATAATACAAGTGGTTCTTATACTATAATGTGACAATGAGAAAGCACATCTTCATAATGGGTGGTTGTAGAATAATGTAAAATAAATTGATTCCAGACACATTTTTGTCCAGTAAGAAACATATACAAACACTAGCAAAACCAAATAAGGAAGAAAGAAACACCACGCTTAAAAACTGAAGCAATGACACACAAATTTTTTATGTCTTGTTTCTATGGTAAAGCAATGATAGAAAGCAAAACTAGTGTAAGTGAAGATAAAACAGTACAAGGCTACGAAGAGGATCAGGTAGTGAGTATAACCAGTTTCTCCATCTGTCATTGCAACAGAAGCACTACCTTGTCTCCTAATATGACCTGTACAGAGCATTTGAACAATGATTTATAAGGCAAATAAAATCTTTTGGCATCACATGTAGGGAATCGGGAAAAACATAAGCATACCAGTAGCACCTACGATCCAGATCACTCTTAATCTCTGAAAGTGCAGAAAGAACATAATCAGATCTGGACTTCTTCCCCTGAAATGACATGGTGAAGCAATTGAATTGAGATATAATTGGGATTATGTTACAGAATTTGTAACGTCCCGAACCTGAATTTACCGGTTTACTAGTCATTCGGACGGTAAACGACACTTACTGTCACTTTTTACTTTGTTTCGATACTTTTAGTGGCCCTAAAAATTGACTTTTTGTTCGGGTCAAAATTTGAGAAAATGTTCTGCATGAAAGTTGTAGAGGACGTTAAACCGAGCGCGTGCATACGTGGTACGTAAAAATCGGAGTTCGTATGCGAAAGTTATAAGCGAAAAGGTAGAAGTTACTGTTCATGATAAGTAGTATAAATTTGAAAAAGTTACTGTTGGGGTTGATATTTTTTTCTTACTCTCTTTCTCTCCCCGCGCGATTCTCTCTCTCCTTCCCGGTTCTCTCTCTCTCCTCTGCAGCTCCGGCTAGTTTCCGTTTCCGGCCACCTGGGGATGAACCGCGACCACCCCTAGCTTCGTCTCCTCCTCCTGGACTCGCTGGTGGTGGTGGCTCGCCGTGACTTGACCGAAAAACCACGAATCGACGCCGAGAACTTTTTGGTGGCAGTTTGGTCAACGCCAGTTTCTCCCGATTCCGGCCACCTCTGGCGACGAACCATAATCATTTGGAAGCGCCTTGCGATGTAGATGATGCTCCCCAAATGTTTTGCAGCGATTTGAAGCGTGGAGGAAGAATCGAAGGTTTGAATTTCTGGGTACTATTCATAAATCTGGGTTTACTGTTTTCTTAATTGTTAACCTAGGTCTAGTTGTTTTCTCGGGTTGTGGTAGTTGAGAAAAGTGTTTGAAATGTTGAGATGATGGTGCTGCCAAAATTTGGTGGCCATCGGAGCTGGTGGCGGTGGCGGCGGCGCCGCCACTGTGGGCGGCGGTAGCGGCGGCTAGGGTAGCTTTTTAATTTCATTTTCTGGCTAGTTAAATTCTATAATTATCATAGAGCTTGTATGTGAAGTTTGGTGAATTTTGGAGGAGTTTGGAATTGTTTGTGAATTTCCGAAGTTTGAAGTTTTGTGATGGAATTGTGGGAAATCCGGCCGTTGGATTTCCCTCGTTTTCGTTGTGGAATATGTAAATTGAGGAATTGGTGTTGTGGAAGAGATTTGGGTGGAATTTGAGAAGTAATGGAGATAGGGATTTTTAGGTTTCGTTTAGGTTCGTAATTATTTATTCGAATTGCCGTTTACGGAAATATAATTGTGTACAGGGCAATGTTGCGAGCTACGGCTAGATGAATGGACTCGTTTGCGTGGTCGCCAACTAGTACTGTGACTGGACTTTTGTTTTCAAATAAGTGATGCATGCATTTTTTTATTAAAGTATGCTTTATTTATTTAACATATTATTTTCCGAGCATATGAATTGATTTTGGAATTTGATTTCGATTTATCTCGTGGATTTGCTTTCAATAATGATTTTCATGAAGTAATTATGATTTATACCGGTTGTGAATTTCGGTTATTAATTCGTTATGCTCGGATTCGAATTTCTAATTGATATTGAATTTCGATGAATTATTTTTCCGAGGTGATTTCCGGAATTAATTATATTTCTATTCGTTGTTTTGAGATTTCTGGAAAGCTTTTCGAAATGGGATTTCGATGCAGTTATTTCTTATTTATCTATCGACTTTCGGTTTTGGCATTGGGAATGCCTTGTTGATGATCTAATTATTTTCTTAGCGTGTGGGACACGCTGTTGATTTATACGACGTTTTACGAGAATTTCCGGGTACGGTTGGGAATCGTACCCGCGTTTTTCTTTATTCGTGGGACATGGGGAAGCCTTAAGGATTTATTGGATTTTATTAGTTTTTACCCGCCATACCTGGGTCGTCATATTTATTGCTAGCTAGCCTATTAGTACTCCTCCCTGCTTACTATGTGTTTGTGGGTGAGTAAGAGCAGAGCATGGGATGCTCCAGAGTGTGGGACACTCCGACCCGAGCCTGGGAGGCTCCCTTCTTTCGTATGGTGAAACTTCTTCCCCATATTTTATCGTTGCTTGACTAGCGGGGCTAGTCCGATTTTCACTGTAGCCAGCGGGGCTGGTCTTATCTTTTTGAGAAACGAGATTTCGGTTTTACGATATAGTTTTCGAATGTCGTGACTAGCGAGGCTAGTTGATTTATTGTTTTGGAATTTTTGGATTTAAAGCTAAATGTGTTTTTCTAATTGTTGCATGCATCGGTTTTTATTGAAATAAATGAGGGAAAGTATGAAATCCTTTTTCTTTTAAATTGTTTATTTTTGTCCACTCACGCTAACGTTTTTCGTCTATTTTCCCCTGGGCCTTTCGGTTTCTAATGCCCAGTTTGCAGGCGCTATTAGTTGAGGTCGGGCGTACATGGATCGAGGCATAGTTGACGAATAGCTTCCGCACTTCTTTGTTTGGCTCTGATCTATTGTGGGTTACTATTTTGGGTAGTCCACTTTAGGGGTGACTCGACCAGTTCTCGGTAGAGTTATCTCTAAGGTGGGCCCCGCAGGGCCACCTCGGATTTCAGGGTGAAATTCGGGGCGGGTCCTGTCAGAATTAGTGAAGTCACAATTTTCAGCAACAAAAATACAACTCTTTTTGCATTTAATCATCTACAGAAGAAATTGAACGAGAGAGAAAGATACTTTGCTGCAGGAGCACAAACCTGAGGATTCTTCTCAAGTTACTGCCTTTGCCCAAATCAGCACAGATCCACCACTCCCGTAGTCCTAGAGAAAACCCACTTCCCAGATCTGATGAGGCCAGATCTCTGCACCAACAAAACAAATCCAGGATTACCATCGACAATATCATAATGATTGAACGATCTTTAACTGAATTTCGATACAAGTAACATACCTCAGACTTCGATTGTTCCAGCAGCAGCATCCGCTATCCCATAGGTTTTGCTGATCCAATAAAACCCTAGAAGGAAGAGCATGACTAGATGAGGTTCGACCGCACCAAACAGTCACAGCTTGTCCCCAGCCTCCCATGCACCTTAATCCTCTTACTCGTGAAGAAAGGAAGAGAGGCAGAAGTGCAAAACCATTGAAGAGAGGAAGAGAGGCAGAAGTGCAGAACCATCGAAGTGGGCGTGCGGCTGTGTGAGAGACGTTTTATATCGCGACCATTCTTAGGGTTTCTGACTTTAAACAAAACGACGTCGTTTTTTGGGAGTTCGGTTCGGTTCGGGTCAGGTCGGTTTCTGACCCCCTAAAACCGAAAACCGAACCGAACCGGTTCGGTTCAGTTCGGTTTTTTTTGTTTCGGTGCGGTTTTTTTTCGGTTCGGTTGTTTTCGGCTTCGGTTCGGCTTTCGGCTCGGTTTTTTTCGGTTTTCGGTTTCGTGAGCCCACCCCTAATGAGGACGCCTGCATATTGCGTTGTGCATGCTCCCGGGCTAGATTGTACCTGCTTTTAACACTATAGGCTCCTCTTTTATCAAAATGCCACACTATAGGCTCCTGAGCTTGCCCTCCGCTAAGAGGGATACTCGCAATAAGCTGGACCTCTTCCTCCATGAACAATTCATGCATAACTGGTAGCAGCCATTCATTATCCTCCTGGTCTATCAAGCCCCTCACCAACCAATCCTCCGTACCAGACATGAGTTGTGAGAAAGCTCTAAAATGATGGGGAAGGGGCACCCAAGGGTCATGCCATATCGAAACATCATTCCCATTGCGAATCCTGAAAAGGACCCCCAACTCCAAGACACTTATGCCGGCTAAAATGTTATGCAGGCATATGAAGGATCGTAGGCAATAGAAGCATGCATAAAAGAGGTTTCTGGAAAATACCTGGCTTTTAGCAACCTTGCAACCAACGAGTGCGGCCTCTGTATGATTCTCCATCCTTACTTTGCTAGGAGAGCCCTGTTGAAAAATATCATGTTTCTGAAACCCATACCCCCTTCACACTTCGGACGACACAGGCGATCTTATGCAAGCCAGTGTATCTTCCTAGCATCACCTTTATCACCCCACCAAAAATTGGCTAACAGTTGTTGCATGGCATCACAGAGGTGTTTTGGAAGTTCAAAAACACTCATAACATAATTGGGAATCGACTGCAACACGACTTTAATAAGAACCTCTTTTCCGGCCACACTTAGGGTTTTATCTCTCCACCCTTGAGTCTTCTTCTCAATCTTCTTAGTCAAGAAACTAAATGCTTCATCTTTTGAATAGCTCAACTCCGTGGGGAGTCCAACGTATTTATCATGTTTGTCAACCTGAACAACCCCCAGCAAGTTAGCCAACTCATACTGCACATGTAAGGGAACATTCTTGCTAAAAGAAACACAACTCTTTTCAAAGTTGATTTGCTGCTCAAACACCCTTGCATAAGTGAGAAGAATCTCTTTGATAGTGCTACATTCAGCCTCATCTGCTCTGAAGAAAATGAAAGAATCGTCTACGAAGAAAAGGTGGCTAATAGCCGAAGCCCAAACTCCGTGGGGAGTCCAACGTATTTATCATGTTTGTCAACCTGAACAACCCCCAGCAAGTTAGCCAACTCATACTGCACATGTAAGGGAACATTCTTGCTAAAAGAAACACAACTCTTTTCAAAGTTGATTTGCTGCTCAAACACCCTTGCATAAGTGAGAAGAATCTCTTTGATAGTGCTACATTCAGCCTCATCTGCTCTGAAGAAAATGAAAGAATCATCTACGAAGAAAAGGTGGCTAATAGCCAAAGCCCCCCCCCCCCCCCCCCACAATTGTTAACGCCATGCAGCCTGCCTTGACTCTCTACACAAGTAATCAATCTTGACAACGCTTCCGTACAGAAGAGAAAAAGATAAGGTGAGATTGAATCTCCCTGTCGGATCCCTTGAGTAGGATGAAGAAGACCTCGAGCCTCCCCATTCAAGATAAATGAATATGAAACTATCTCCACACAGTTCATGACCCAATTGACCCATCTGTCACAAAAACCCAGCTGCTTTAGAACACCTACCAAAAAATCTCCACTCAACCCGATCGTACGCCTTGCTCATGTTGAGCTTTAAGGCACAAAAACCTACACCACCTCCACGTAGCCTTTTCAAGAAGTGGGAGACGTCAAAGGAAATCAACGAATTATCAGAGATGGATCTTCCCGGGAATGCGCTATGAGTTTGTGAGATAATGCCCTCAAGTAATGGTTTCATTCTATTAGCCAAGACTTTCGAACCAATCTTATAAAGAACATTACACAGGCTAATCGGGTGAAACTGACTTACCAACTCAGGAGACTTCACTTTCGGGACCAGTGTGACATGAGTGTTGTTTATCTGCTTTAAAGCCTCTTTGGAGTTCACAAATCTCTTAACCGCTTCAACCACATCATTCCCTACAATTGACCAAAAATGCTGGTAAAAACATTGCGTCAACCCATCCAGTCCAGACGCTTTCGAGGGATTCATTTGTTTAAGGGCACTCCACACTTCATCACGACTTATCTCCTTAACCAATTCCTCATTCATCTCCTTAGTCACTAATCTGGGCAGTAAATTGATCACCGCTCCCTCAAAGGGAGGTTGTGATGTTTGAAACATATCACGAAAATAGGTAAGAATAAGGCCTTCCATTTCATCATCCTCGTCTCTCCAGACTCCCTGCACATCCCTGCGACCTTTGATCATGTTCTTTTTCCTCCTGTTACTCGCACACTGATGGAAAAACTTTGTGTTCATGTCCCAATCCGATAACCACAGCACCCTAGACCGTTGTCTCCAAAAAACCTACTCCTTCTGAAGCAACTCTTTCAACTTGGACTCCAGCAATAATCTTGATGGACATGGTTGATTAGATGGAGTTCTCACAAAGACAGTACCCAACTGGGACCTAAGATCTTTGATTTCCCGTTTAAGGCTGCCAAACCGAGACTGGCTCCAAGTCACCAACATATCTCATGTATTTGCAATTTTATTTGCAACTTTCACAAAAATGTCATCCCCTGTGGCACTCTGCCAACCTGACTCAACCATCGCCTTGCAGTTATCCTCCCTCAACCAGAACTCCTCGAAACGAAACTGTTTCCTTCTTCTCCTCCTTTTTTCCCTCAACTTCCTAACTTCCAAAAGGATTGGTAAGTGATCTGACTCGTTTGGATTGAGATGGATCACCCTAGATTTTGGAAATAAGTCCGGCCAAACATCATTGACCACAAACCTATCCAATCGTACCTTGACTTCCATTCCATGCCTAATCCCTCTCCAAGTAAAACTAGGGTCAGTAAAGTGCAAATCTTTTAGAGAACAATCGCTCAGAGCAGTATTCCTAACCAAACCAGTACGAGAAAAGCAATTTCCACCATTCGTCATTGCATTAGTATTAAATGAAGCTTGATAACCATTAGAAGTAGCCATGCCAGATTGAAATCCAATGCTTTGCTGAAGTCCACCACTTTCTTGAATGAAGTTACTATTGGGTTGAGAAAATCCCCAATTATATTGGATTCTTCCATTAGAATTGACTTGTGGCTGTGCATAAGTTGCATGGGAATGATGAAAGTCACCAAGCTGTTGTGTTGCACCAGTAGATGTGTATGAAGTAACCAAATTTGAGCCAGAGTTGGGAATCAGGAGACCAGTAGGTGTAGAAACAAAATCCATCATGTATCTGTTATTTGGCATTGTACATACTAGGGAAGTCTCAACTAAGTTTGGCACTATCGGCCGGGCCCCATCGGTACTCCCATGTACTATGCCATGGGCCGGGTTCACGACCCACCATGGCGGGGCTCATTTGGGATGCCACCCCGGGCACCCAGGGCCCTGGGCAAGGCCAGCACAGCCCAACTATTTACACACAGGAGGACTGATATGGCATCAGAAGAACAACTAGTGTCCCACATCGAAGATGGGGGAGACTTCCTTCACATGCTCGAGTATAAAGGCATTAGCACAACCACCTTTTACGAGTAATAACTCCTTTGTCTACTATTTACTTACTATACATGACAGGACCCGCCCCAGATTTCACCCTGAAATCCGAAGTGGCCCTGCGGGGCCCACTTTAGAAGAGATTCTACCAAAAATTTGGCAGAACTTCCCCTAAAAGTAGGCTACCCAAAACCTGTAGGAAAACATTTACACTTCTAAATCATCCATCCTTAATCTTCTGGAGCCATCTGCTCCCCAAATCACAACTCCAATTTCACAAATATCAGTCTCAACCCAAAAACAATATTAATCCCATAGGTTATCAGAGCAATACTAATCCACTAGGTAACAAAGAAAACAGAAATAGAATGAGTACGCGGAAGCAATGCTGTTGGCTATGCCTCGACTCCATGTACGCCCGACCTCAACTAATTTCGCCTGCAAACTGGGCATTTGAAACCGAAGGGCCCAGGGGAAAAGTATTGAAAAACACGTTAGCGTGAGTGGACAAAAATAAACAAATTAAAACCAAATGTATTTCATACTTTCCCACATTTATTTCTTTAAAAATCCCGATGCATGCAACAATTTAAAGAAACACAACTTTAGTTCAGCTCAAGAAAACCGACTAGCCCCGCTAGCCACAACCAAGCAAAGAGGAAAGAACTCTGATACTCAAGAAAATAAGACCAGCCCCGCTGGTTAAGGGAATCGGACTAGACCCCGCTAGCCCAGCAATAATATAATGAGTAGGGGAAGATGATAGCCATACGAATAAGCCACTCAGGCTTGGGTGATAGCCTCCCAAGCTAAAGAACTCCCATAACTCCCGTAATATACCCTTACGCCACTAAGTGTAGCGATAGGATACTGGGCTACAGAATTACTGTCACAGAGACAGTAACCTGCGCCACAAAGGCGGAAGGGCTACGGTGATCCCATCACCGCGCCACAAAGGCGGAAAATCAATGCTAGCATGATAAAATCACCCCTCAGTATGGCACAGGGAAACATAACCGAAAACCAAGTAAATCCATAAATACATAAGGCTTCCCCAACTCTCGCAAATGAATTTCCAACGACGTGTCCCACACGCCAAGAGTATCATCATGATTCGAAACAAAACCAATTCCAAAATCATCATCGAGGCATTCCCAATGCCAAAACCGAAAGTCGATAAACAACCAATAAATAATTCCATCGAAATCTCATTTCGAAAATCTTTCAGAGATCTCAAATCGGTGAATGAAAAATAAATATGAAATTCCGGAAATCACCTCGGAAAAGAATTCATTGAAAATCACAATATCAGAATTTCAAATAATAATTATAATCAATTTCTGAAAATCAATTCATATTCTCAAAAACAACTCATAAATCCAAATCCAAGCATAATAAGTTCATATCCGAAACTCATGAAAAATCAATGTCAAATTATAATCCAAGACAAAATATCATGCTCGATAAATAAAACGATAATTAAATAAACCAATAATTTCAAAATAAATGCATGCATCATTTACTTAAAAACAAAAGTCCACTCACAGTACTATTGGGCGACCACGCAAACGAGTTCCTTCATTTAACCATAGCTCGCGGCATTGCCCTGTACACAATTATATTTCCGTAAACGACAATCCGATAAAATAATTACGAACCTAAACGAAACCCGAAAATCCCTATCTCCATTACTTCTCAAATTCAACCCAAATCTCTTCCACAACACCAATTCCTCAATTTATATATCCCACAACGAAAACGAAGGAAATCCGACTGCCGGATTTCCCACAATTCAATCACAAAACTTCAAACTTCGGAAATTCACAAATAATTCCAAACCCCTCCAAAATTCACCAAACTTCACATACAAGCTCTACAACAATTCTACAATTTAATGGGCTAAAAACTGAAATTAAAACACTTCCCTACACGCCTCCACGCGCCACCAACAGTGGAAGCGCGTGGGCCCCACGCGCCGGCGGCAACCACCTCCGATGGCCACCAAAATTTGGCAGCACCATCTACTCAACAAACCCAACCTCTTTCTCAACAAACCCAACCTCTTTACCTGGAAGAGCTCCAATTTGGCCGGTGAAAATTTTCCAGAAATTCCAAGAACCCTAGAAATTGAAATTGTTAATTCGACCTCTACACTACAAATTGAAATGAAAGATGTTAGGGGAAATGATCTATGTCAAAAACCGAACCTTCGACGCCAATTTGGTGGCCGGAGACTGCCGGAATCGGAAAATATCGGCGTTGACTCAAAACTGCTACAGTGACCGTCCTCTTCTTCTCGTTGCTGCACCTTCCACAGTTCATATTAAGCTACGAAACGAACCCAGAAATGAAGAGAAGGAAGAGAGCTTTCCAACGACATCTTACACGTCAAAATCCGTCGCCGGATGGAGGAGTTATGGCCGGAAGAAGGTGAAGAGGTCGGAGAGGAAGAGAGAATCGGGGAGAGGCTCGGTAAGTTTCCGAAAATGGAAACTTACCACAGTAACTCGGCTATTTATAGAAACTTACTATGAACAGTAACTTTAGTATTTTGGCCATAACTTTCGTATACGAACTCCGATTTTTACATACCACATATGCACGCGCTCGGTTTAACGTCCTCTACAACTTCCATGAAGAACATTTTCTCAAATTTTGACCCGAACAAAAAGTCATATTTTATGGCCCCCTAAAAGTACTGAAACGACAGTAAAAGTGATAGTAAATGTCGTTTACCGTCCTAATGATTAGTAAACCGGTAAATTAAGATACGAGATGTTACATTCTCCCCTCCTTATAAAAATTTCGCCCTCGAAATTTCATGCTGGTTAGAAAGAAAGAACACACCAATTGATTCAAAATACCACAATCTCAAAACTTACCAACTCTAACTTAGATTAAGCTTTCCTTTTCGCAACCTCAAATCAACAACCACAGAAACTCTTATGATCCCCACTACAAAAGCAATGAAGACATGCCTATAATCCAAAATTATCAACGTCCAAAGTCGATTCACTTGTCTTGTTAAACCATGTAGCACCATAAACTCGCAAGTACATGAATTCCGGTGTAAAAGAAAATTCATTTCAATGGTTAGCTCAGATAACACATGGTATTAACATCACAAATTACCCTGTTAAAATTATAGCATTCATAACCTTCTCACAAAAGTCGCTTAGTGAAAATCCAACCCATTTACCAACAACATTGTGATAACCATGCCACAAGACGGTCACTGCTAATCAACAATTCCAAAAGACATCACTTCCTTAGCTACCACAAGACAGCACTTCCTTGTTTGTGCTTAAGTTCCTAATCGAATGTCGTTCACGTAAAGGTCCCATAGTTGTCAAACATATAAAGGTCGACCTCAAACGAACCTATAAGTTCTTAATCAAGTAGATGATGGGGCCACTACACTTCCACTGCGCTACTCTGATATCTGACTAAAATCATTAGTCCAGCCTTGAGATGACGTTCCGAGCCGACTAAGAAAACTCATTTGATAGCTACCTTACTGGCCACACATATAACACCTCACTCAAAAACTTTTATAAATACGATAATGTGGAAAAACTTTTCTAAATCAAATGTGTCACAAGAAATTTACTATTTACAAATGCCTCCGATCAAAACTGCTAATAATTCTTACAAGTTAGTACTCGCTTAACTACCATGTCATGTACCACATCCTCAAAAATCCAGTGCAAGCAAGAATTATAACTACTAACTCTACTCCAGCTCAACGAATCATATCTGGAAGAAGATGCATCACACTCAAGTTGTTCTTAGCCGAAGCTACACTTCTTTAATAGTCATAGATCTAAAATCTGGTTGAATCCATGTCGTTCTCGTTGATCTCTGTTGCCCCAATTGATATTCTTAATCCATATACCAATGTAATTCTCACAACCGAAAACACCACTATCCGTATTATTAAATACTTGATTGGAATTCTGATCAAACTCAAATAAAATAACTTCCTTAGATAATTAGAAAAACTCTCTCTCATAACTGCTCCACCAGTCCCAAGTAGAACATTTCCAACCATCTGTCCGACATCACCTCATAACAATTCTACTACAGGTATGACATTATAGAAAAGTTCTAAATTCTGTATGTGTCAAATCCTCTAATGGACACATACCTCTAATGGACTATGATGCATCAAACAACACTAGAAATTGTTCCAAATCTGATCCAAAATCTGACCAGCAGGAAAGAAATTCAACATTTGAAAAGAAAAATCCTCAAGCCGGAATCTGGTCAGAGGCAACAATCCCCACAAAATTCACAGCATCCCTTGTTGACTCAACAGTTCTAAAGTATAAATATACCCTCAAGCATTACCAAAAAGTCTTATCCACTACTAAGCAAAAATTTGCAAAAACTCTTTTGCTCAAAACAACCTGGAGAGAAAGTCGAATAATAGGCCAAATGGAAAAGCTCAAAGTCAATTAATTAAACAAATAACACTTTGCGTACCACAGAAACAAAAATCTAATTCTCAAGACAAGAAAATGAGATATCAAAGAAGTTCATTATCTGATGTTACAAGAATCACCAAAAATCAGTCATGTCAAACAACGTTGAACTTGCAAGGACTAGAATATAGTCAACTCTCCTTATTTAACTTAAGGCCAATGCTGATAAAGGACGACGGTCCTTACCGAAAAGAGGATAAGATAACCACGAATCCACTCCTCGAGCGACGCTTAACTTATAAAATTTCAGCTACAACAAGAATTCCTATGACTTTCCTGTGCTAACCAAAATTGTACCAAAAACTTTCTAAATCTTCTCATCAAGAATTAATCCAATAACATAACTCAATCATAGTAGCTCAACAATTAGTACTTAAATATCCATTGAACCCTTGATAGAACATAAGCCCAATCAATTTATTCCAACTCAACTCCTACTTCCTGTTCAAGTCGTCTTACCTTTAGATAAGTGGTGACCGGATTTCATTCATACCAACAACTTCCTATACATTTCCAATTAAAGGTCACCACGGTGGCAAAGTTCGCTCAATTCCTCCCAAGGAATCCATTACGTATATTCGATTCAAGCAATAATCAATCCCCCAAGGTAGCTAACACAATTCACAAGATCTTTCCTGAACAATCCTTTATATATATCATAGGACACCCGTCCAACATCTTGTAGCACACCAAGCGATATCCGGATCCGAATGTGGTCCCACCACAATAATGATCCAATTTCCTCAAAGTAATCAACACTAAAGTACATCACTTAAAGTATGCTACAATACCTTCCACCCAAAATAACAAGAGTCCTGGTCAAACCTTGACTTAAAATATTTCCGGAACTAACTGAAAACTTATTTCCTTAAAGTTATTCCACCAACCGCTAATATCATATCACAACCCATCCGTCAGGCAAAACTTCCACCAAGAGCCTAACACAATTCAACCTTCAAGGCTCCATAATTCAAAACTCGAATCAAATTCCATATCACATAGTAATTCCGTTCGAACTTCTATGGACACCCAACAAGGTCATTACCGCTATTCCCCAAACTTATGTGTAACTGTTTCACTCAAAAGCGGATAACCAAGGACACCCATTTGCATAATATCACATACGAAGAGTTGATTCCAACTCTCCCAATTATTTACCGACCAAAACAGTAACTCTATTATAAAACCTTAAGCATTCTACCAATTTCTAGAACTTCAAACACATAACTATAAAAACCCACTCATGTTCATCTCCCTACTCGATACCATCCAAGACTCAGGTAGACAAAACTATAAGTTGTGGTATCTAAAGTCAATTTCTTTTATTCCGAGCAAAACTATGCTCATACACCCTGGTTAGGTCAACGACCCAAATCGACAATTTTTAAAAAATTTCATTCTATTTAAAATTCTCATTTACTGTTATCTCTTCCCACTTACCAACATCAGTGACCATAGCCACTTGAAAACACAGCCTCTAGACATAACAACCCAGGACATCTCTTCAATTTTCTCTGTTGTCTACCGGAGAGTGATGCGTAATGATGCCGACATAAGGTGTCCAGTTGAGATACATTCCAATGTGGATTCTCTATAAATGATTTCCAACAATGAGATTCACAAAGAATCTCCATCGAATTCCAGTAATATTCCTCATGCCGCTCACAGAGCCGATCGTATCAAGTAACACATTCTCCAAAACTCAATTCAAGGTTAGAACCATCATTATTACTAATTTCAATTCTCCAAAACCGGATTCTAAAACAGTTATAATACTCAGAGACAGCCCAAAACAATGGTCGTTCATCTCTACCAATAAAGTACAAAATAAAACTCCAGTCTCGCACCTTAACTATGCCCCAACAACTTGTCGGCATCGAGGCAGGGATAACCATAACATTTCCTCGAATCACATTTCATAGCACAACTCGAATCTGTAGAGTAGCCTTACTCTACCAATACCAGGGAAAGGTGCATATGTAAGGAGACCAATACGCAGCGGAATCCCTAAGAGGTCGGCGTACAAGAGGCATAGCACCAGAAGAAAACCAACTAGCTTTGTACCTTACACACTTGATGAATACCACAGTACCGAAGAGTACACGATGGGGAACCGCTGCAGTCGGGCCATCACTCGAGAGGTACTGGGCAACACCAAGCATATAAGGTAACAGAATAGAAACGAGTCTACAGAACCTAACAACCTAATGCTCTGATACCAACTGACAGGACCCGCCCCAGATTTCACCCTGAAATCCGAAGTGGCCCTGCGGGGCCCACTTTAGAAGAGATTCTACCAAAAATTTGGCAGAACTTCCCCTAAAAGTAGGCTACCCAAAACCTGTAGGAAAACATTTACACTTCTAAATCATCCATCCTTAATCTTCTGGAGCCATCTGCTCCCCAAATCACAACTCCAATTTCACAAATATCAGTCTCAACCCAAAAACAATATTAATCCCATAGGTTATCAGAGCAATACTAATCCACTAGGTAACAAAGAAAACAGAAATAGAATGAGTACGCGGAAGCAATGCTGTTGGCTATGCCTCGACTCCATGTACGCCCGACCTCAACTAATTTCGCCTGCAAACTGGGCATTTGAAACCGAAGGGCCCAGGGGAAAAGTATTGAAAAACACGTTAGCGTGAGTGGACAAAAATAAACAAATTAAAACCAAATGTATTTCATACTTTCCCACATTTATTTCTTTAAAAATCCCGATGCATGCAACAATTTAAAGAAACACAACTTTAGTTCAGCTCAAGAAAACCGACTAGCCCCGCTAGCCACAACCAAGCAAAGAGGAAAGAACTCTGATACTCAAGAAAATAAGACCAGCCCCGCTGGTTAAGGGAATCGGACTAGACCCCGCTAGCCCAGCAATAATATAATGAGTAGGGGAAGATGATAGCCATACGAATAAGCCACTCAGGCTTGGGTGATAGCCTCCCAAGCTAAAGAACTCCCATAACTCCCGTAATATACCCTTACGCCACTAAGTGTAGCGATAGGATACTGGGCTACAGAATTACTGTCACAGAGACAGTAACCTGCGCCACAAAGGCGGAAGGGCTACGGTGATCCCATCACCGCGCCACAAAGGCGGAAAATCAATGCTAGCATGATAAAATCACCCCTCAGTATGGCACAGGGAAACATAACCGAAAACCAAGTAAATCCATAAATACATAAGGCTTCCCCAACTCTCGCAAATGAATTTCCAACGACGTGTCCCACACGCCAAGAGTATCATCATGATTCGAAACAAAACCAATTCCAAAATCATCATCGAGGCATTCCCAATGCCAAAACCGAAAGTCGATAAACAACCAATAAATAATTCCATCGAAATCTCATTTCGAAAATCTTTCAGAGATCTCAAATCGGTGAATGAAAAATAAATATGAAATTCCGGAAATCACCTCGGAAAAGAATTCATTGAAAATCACAATATCAGAATTTCAAATAATAATTATAATCAATTTCTGAAAATCAATTCATATTCTCAAAAACAACTCATAAATCCAAATCCAAGCATAATAAGTTCATATCCGAAACTCATGAAAAATCAATGTCAAATTATAATCCAAGACAAAATATCATGCTCGATAAATAAAACGATAATTAAATAAACCAATAATTTCAAAATAAATGCATGCATCATTTACTTAAAAACAAAAGTCCACTCACAGTACTATTGGGCGACCACGCAAACGAGTTCCTTCATTTAACCATAGCTCGCGGCATTGCCCTGTACACAATTATATTTCCGTAAACGACAATCCGATAAAATAATTACGAACCTAAACGAAACCCGAAAATCCCTATCTCCATTACTTCTCAAATTCAACCCAAATCTCTTCCACAACACCAATTCCTCAATTTATATATCCCACAACGAAAACGAAGGAAATCCGACTGCCGGATTTCCCACAATTCAATCACAAAACTTCAAACTTCGGAAATTCACAAATAATTCCAAACCCCTCCAAAATTCACCAAACTTCACATACAAGCTCTACAACAATTCTACAATTTAATGGGCTAAAAACTGAAATTAAAACACTTCCCTACACGCCTCCACGCGCCACCAACAGTGGAAGCGCGTGGGCCCCACGCGCCGGCGGCAACCACCTCCGATGGCCACCAAAATTTGGCAGCACCATCTACTCAACAAACCCAACCTCTTTCTCAACAAACCCAACCTCTTTACCTGGAAGAGCTCCAATTTGGCCGGTGAAAATTGTCCAGAAATTCCAAGAACCCTAGAAATTGAAATTGTTAATTCGACCTCTACACTACAAATTGAAATGAAAGATGTTAGGGGAAATGATCTATGTCAAAAACCGAACCTTCGACGCCAATTTGGTGGCCGGAGACTGCCGGAATCGGAAAATATCGGCATTGACTCAAAACTGCTACAGTGACCGTCCTCTTCTTCTCGTTGCTGCACCTTCCACAGTTCATATTAAGCTACGAAACGAACCCAGAAATGAAGAGAAGGAAGAGAGCTTTCCAACGACATCTTACACGTCAAAATCCGTCGCCGGATGGAGGAGTTATGGCCGGAAGAAGGTGAAGAGGTCGGAGAGGAAGAGAGAATCGGGGAGAGGCTCGGTAAGTTTCCGAAAATGGAAACTTACCACAGTAACTCGGCTATTTATAGAAACTTACTATGAACAGTAACTTTAGTATTTTGGCCATAACTTTCGTATACGAACTCCGATTTTTACATACCACATATGCACGCGCTCGGTTTAACGTCCTCTACAACTTCCATGAAGAACATTTTCTCAAATTTTGACCCGAACAAAAAGTCATATTTTATGGCCCCCTAAAAGTACTGAAACGACAGTAAAAGTGATAGTAAATGTCGTTTACCGTCCTAATGATTAGTAAACCGGTAAATTAAGATACGGGATGTTACAATACACCTATATTAGCTTCTCACTCAGGCATCGGAGAGGTGTAAACCGTCCGGTACGGTTTACCCCTCTAAGCGTGTGTTCTTGGTACAGGATTTAGGAGGTGCATCGGTACTCCAGACGGTATAGCATTCTGTGTGAGGTACCCGGAGAAAGCCACCAGAAACATTGGCGCGCCAGATAGGGGTCTAGTCATGACTGAGCCGGAAGGAACAGCAGGAGAGGGTAGAAGTGTCGCCCGGGCACTGATATTCTCTCCGGGTACTTCATCAGCAGAAGCGCCAGGTGTTGAAGAAATCCATGGTCTCGGATCCTTGGACCCGCATGTCCCGGACCAAGTGTCTCCGGTATCGGAATTGGAATCCATGCGGGCGGAGATAGCAGCCTTCAGGGAACAATCCAGGATCGATCGGGAACAACAGAGTACCGATAGGGAAACAAACCGCCTTACGCAACAGAAGATGCAGGATCTGGAAGATGAAAACACAGCGTTGGCCCGAGCACTGGACCGGAGGCACCAGCACAACGAGGCGCTCACCCAGGCCCTGGCTAAGGCATCCCAACCAGCAACAGGCGTGAACGCTGCCCAGCGGGTAATCCAAGTACCGGTAGAGTTATTCCCGGAAGGCTTGAGGCATCTACCACCACCACCGTTACCACAGCCAGTACCGAATATCCCCCCGGTAACAGACGCAAACACGGCATTACTTGTGCAAATGAGCAACTCTTTGCACGCTCTGCAGGCAAGGGTGCAGGCCATAGAAAACAGGGACACCTGGAGGGCCCTGGCCACCTACGAGGACCGCCCGGGTCCTTTCACCCAACAGGTCAGAGGAGCCATTCGAGCGGATATGTCGAAGCCACTGAAGATTGACTACACGGGGGTTGGAGACCCCTATCAGCATCTACAGGCCTTCCGCTCGCAAACAAGCGCCAAGGGATATACGGATGAGGTGTGTTGTAATATGTTCCAGGAAACCTTGTCAGGGGAAGCTTTGAGTTGGTTCTACGAATTGCTGGTCGGTTCTGTAGGGAACTTCAAGGAGTTAGCTGACAAGTTTGTAGCTCGATTCATCTTACGCACCGATGGGATACACACACCAAAGGGCCTGTTAAAGGTCCAGCAGGGAGAGAATGAAACCTTGAAGTCTTTTGTAAATCGGTGGCAGGCGGCTACCGCCAAGTACCGGGACCTTAATAAGGAACTGGCCGAGCTGGCTTTCAGGAGAGGCTTAAGGCGCGGAGAATTTCTCTATGGGATTAACCATAATCCTCCAGCCAACTACGACGAGCTGATGGCCACTGCCATCAGACACGCCCAGGCCGAATTCGAAACCTACGGGGATACCCCCAGACCAGAGCTAAGGGTGCCAGCCCCGGCTTCAACTGTCAGGGATGAGCCACGAAAGAGGGAGTGGGCCCATAGTCATGACAGGTCACCCCATACCTCGGGCAAAAGAAGCAAAGAGTCCTCGTCCAGGACTAACAGTTATGGGACCACTCACCATCAGCGGGAGCCAATGGTACAACAGGCCCCGCGAACCCCACCACCCCCCCCCCCGGTATGAGGTGTTCACAATCCTTAACGCTTCATACGAGACTATTTGGAATGAAAGTAAGGATGAGATACCGGGCCCACCCCCAAGGAAGTTCCCGAAGAGTAAACTTACCCAGCAAGATACCGGAAAGTTCTGCACTTATCACGAGGATGCCAGACACAATACCAATCTCTGTGTTGCTTTAAAAAATACTATCGAGTCCCTTATCCAGAGGGGCAAGCTTCAACGGTACCTGCCTGCTAAGGAGATAGGAGCGGTGGACGTGTACGGCCAAATCTTCACGATCCACGGTGGGGGCCCGAAGGAATTACATCCCAAGAGGAAGAGGCGAAATTCTAGTTTCGGTCATCCGGAAGTTTTCAACTTCCACAAGGCCCCGCGGCAAGACGGTGGTACCGGATGGACATCGGTGACATTCCTGCAGGAGGAGGAAGCCGATCTGAAAATGCCCCATGATGATCCCTTCTTAATCACGCTCCAAATGGACCATTATATAATGTCCCGGGTGCTCGTGGACACCGGGGCCTCAGTTAGCGTATTATTTCGCGATGCGTACAAAGCTTTGAACAGAGGGAGAGCCAAGCTGTCGCAGGATAATGAGCCCCTCATTAGCTTTTCAGGGGATATCGTCCAACCACTTGGATCAGATTACCTATCGCTCACGGTAGGCGAAAGCCCAAATTGTTCAACCATCAAAACAGAGTTCATCGTGGTGGACTGCGTCTCATCCTATAATGCTATCCTAGGCCGACCGGCACTTTGGCGTCTGAAAACCTTCATTGCAGGTCACATGCTGATGATGAAAGTGCCAACCCCGGTCGGCATTGCTACGATCCGAGGTGACCAGGCCGCAGCGAGGAAATGCTATTCATTGACCGTATCTCGCGGTAGGGGAAAGTCTGAGATGTTGCCCGTGGCTACTAACCCTCTGACGGACAGGTACGAGGATCCCAGGGACGATACCGATTCAGACGAAGAACGGCCCGGTGCCGTAGAGAACATTGAGGAGGTGGTGCTATCAGAGCAGTTCCCGGACAGGACTGTTAAGATAGGTACTAAGCTGTCTCCGGTTATCAGGGAAAGGTTGATCTCGTTCCTCCGCTCAAACTCATCTGCATTCGCCTGGTCATATGAGGACATGCCCGGTATACCAATGGAGATAGCCACGCACAATCTTAGTATTGTCCCTTATTCAGCACCGGTAAGACAAAAGAGGAGGGCCTTCACACACGATAAGTACCAGGCTATCCAGGCTGAAGTAAAGAAGTTGATGGCCATCAACTTTGTCAGGGAAGTCACGTATCCCCGGTGGTTAGCCAACGTGGTCATGGTGCCAAAGAAATCTCAGGGATCATGGCGCATGTGTGTGGACTACACAAACCTCAACCGGGCTTGCCCCAAGGATAGCTTCCCGCTCCCGCGAATTGACCAACTAATCGACTCCACTGCTGGGTACCGGTTACTCAGTTTCATGGATGCGTTCAGCGGGTACAACCAAATCCGGATGAACCCGGCAGACGAGGAGCACACTGCCTTCACCACAGACAAGGGTCTCTATTGTTACCAGGTCATGCCTTTCGGATTAAAGAACGCAGGTGCCACTTATCAGCGACTCGTCAACTCTATGTTTGAGGAAGTTATCGGTACTATCATGGAAGTTTACGTGGACGATATGCTGGTAAAAAGTTTAACTCCGGAGGACCACGTAACCAACTTGTCAATCGTCTTCACCATCATATTACGCAATGGTATGCGGCTTAACCCGCAGAAGTGCATCTTCGGGGTCGAGGTAGGAAAGTTTCTCGGGTACATCATTAGCCACAGGGGGATCGAGGCCAACCCGGAGAAGGTGCAGGCTATATTAGACATGGTATCCCCAACCTACCGGAACGAGGTCCAATCTCTTACAGGCAAGGTGGCCGCCCTGTCAAGGTTCATCTCCAGGCTGACGGACAAGTGTACTCCTTTCTTCAAACTGCTAAAAACCCAGCACGTCGAGGTAATAGCCTGGACAGCTGAGCACGAGACTGCTTTTATTGGCTTGAAGGCGTACTTATCAGCGGTACCTCTACTTTACAAACCTGTTCCAGGAGAAATGCTCTACATATATCTGGCGGCATCTTCAACGGCTGTAAGCTCAGCTCTGATTAGGAAGGACTCCGATTGCGAGTACCCGGTGTACTATGCTGGAAAGGGGTACACTGGTGCAGAATCCAGGTACCCGGACATTGAAAAAATAGCACTGGCCCTCCTGGTATCGGCCCGGAAGCTTAGGCATTACTTCCAAGCACATTCAATCACCGTTTTCACTAATCACCCGCTGAGGCAGGTTTTGCAGAAACCAGAGACATCGGGCAGGTTAATTAAATGGGCCATCGAGCTGGGAGAGTTCGATATCAAGTACCAACCCCGGACAGCTATCAAGGGCCAGGTAGCGGCAGATTTTATTTCTGAGGCGATTCCCTCCCATAACCCTTCCCTGGAATCACCTGAACCACTAGCCCCGGATCCGCCTCCGCCAAGCACTTGGCGATTATATGTTGATGGCGCATCCAACAAGAAAACAAGTGGAGCCGGTATCCTGCTAATTAGCCCGGACGATCAAGTCTACGAGTACGCCCTCAAATTTGCCTTCAAGGCATCCAACAACACCGCAGAGTACGAGGCACTCATAGCAGGTCTGCAGATCGCCCGGGAACTAGGGGTGCAGCACCTTAGTATTTTCAGTAATTCCCAGTTAGTCGTAAACCAGGTCAGCGGTAACTTCGAGGCAAAGGAACCCCACATGTCCTCTTACCAGGCTCTGGCTCGGGCATTAGTGCAGAGATTTACCTCCTACATTTTTACCCAAATACCGAGGGCAGAAAACGACAAGGCAGACGCCCTTGCTAAGCTTGCATCAACTTCCCCAAGTCCTACCTATGGAGCCACTAAAGTCGAAATACTCGAGAGACCTAGCACTTCTAAAACTGTGTCAAAAATATTCGCTGTGGATCACACAGCTTCGTGGATGGACCCAATTTTGAAATACATGATCGACGGCCTGGCACCGGATGATAAGGTCGAGGCCAGAAGACTGCAGTTAAGGTCAGCTCGATACACGATCATGAATGGCAGGTTATACCGGAGAGGCCACTGCTTCCCCAGTCTGAGGTGTGTAACACCGGAGGAAGGTCACAAAATAATGAAGGACATACATGCTGGTGTATGCGGTAACCATGCCGGAGCCCGATCTCTTGCACACAAGACCCTAAGGGCAGGATATTTCTGGCCAACCATGTCGGCCCTAGCCCAAACAATTTCCAGTTCTTGCCACAAGTGCCAAATGTATGCAAATATCCCAAGGGCACCGCCCATTGCTCTTTCCATCCTTCTGGCACCGTGGCCGTTCTGTCAGTGGGGTTTGGACTTGATTGGTAAACTTCCCACAGCAGTGGGACAATTCAAATACGCCATCGTCGCTGTGGACTATCAAACAAAGTGGGTTGAAGCAGAACCTCTTGTCGCCATCACCACGGAAAAGGTAAAAAATTTCCTGTGGAAGAACATCTACTGCAGGTTTGGAGTCCCGGACACCATAATCACGGACAATGGTACCCAGTTTGACAATGATGAGTTGAGGGCTTACACAGAGAACCTGGGCACCAGGATTCTATATGCATCCCCGGCCCACCCCCAGACCAACGGTCAGGTCGAGGCTGTCAACAAGATCATCAAGAGGATACTGAAAAAGAAGCTCGACGATGCCAAGGGTCTTTGGGCTGCTAAACTCCCGGAGGTGTTGTGGGCTATCAGGACCACGGCAACAGAGGCCACCGGAGAGACCCCATTCTGCATGGCTTTCGGGACAGAAGCGGTACTCCCTATTGAAACACAGGTCCAGAGTCCCCGGATCGAATACTTCGATGCGGGTACCAACTCGGAAGGCCTACAACTCGATGCCGATTTACTAGAGGAACGAAGGGATGTGGCACACATGCATAACTTGGCTAACAAGAGGAGGATAGCTCGCTACTACGATGCCAAGGTACAATCCCGCACACTGAAGTTGGGGGACTGGGTCATGAAGCAGGTCTACCCAGAGCCCCGGGGACTGGATCCATCTTGGACAAGCCCTTACGAGATCATTGAAGAGGTAGGCCCCGCAACCTTTTTCATCCGGGACATGGACGGAGTCGTATCCCGGCATCCATGGAATACCCAGCGCCTGCGGTACTATTACAAGTAGCTCCGGGAGCATCTTGTCCTAGCTTTTGCTTTTTGACCATACAGCTATGGCAAGCTACCCATCGGGTACTCATTCTGTATTTAACCACCATGTGGTATTTGAATGGAAAAATGAATTATTCAGACCATTTCTAGCATTTTTTTTACCTACCCCGGACATGCCCGGACATAGCTATTGTCAGTTACTCTATTCCGGTAATAAGTGATGCAAGTAAGTGCTTAAGGTACAAAATCCTAGAAATTTTAATTCCTTTCCAATTCCCATTCAAATTCAAAAAATTTTAATCCACAAAAGCCTGGACTACCAAGCACAGGAATTACGCCATTGTTCAAGGCAAGGATAACTTCTACTAAAAAAAAAAAAAAAAAAAAAGGAACATATACAAAAAAAAGGAATCCAAGTATCACTGCTCCCCACCGGTACTCTGGGATCCACCGGCACCAGACCTGGCCGCAGCATCCTTGTCTTTCTTCTTCTTCTCAAGAAGGCCCCGCCTGAATTTGGCCTCGTCCAAGTACCCGGCCGCCACCCATTCCTTGAACTTCATGATAACAGCTTTGTCTTGGGCAGCAGCCAGCATGGCAATGAGCTCTTCGGATGCCTTGTACTCCTCTACAGCCTCGTGCTTCTCCGCGGGAAGACGCTCCTCCAGGTAGTCTGCTTTCTCCTTCCAGGATGTGGCAGACTCCGCAGCCTCTTTTTCGGAGTCCCGGGCACTTTTCACCTCTTCCCGGGCCTCAGAGATTTCAGATTCAAGCTCCGCGATCCGCTGCTTGGCCGCGTCCATCTCGGCAACCCGGGGAGTCAAAGACTCAATCTTCTTCTTCAAGGAGTCCCGCTCCTTCTCCAGCCTGGCCTTCTCGCCATGAAGATACTTCACCTGCCCGGAGAGACTGCTAACCTCCTCCTTCAGTTGAGTATCTTCCTCGCTGGCATCCACCGCGTACACATTGAAGAGTGCCTGCAAGCGCACCGATTAAAACGTATATATAGTAATAAAAGGCTACAAGGGTAAAGCAAACTCGTACCCGCATCATGGATTCCCGGGCAATACGGCGATTCTCTTTGGGAGTATTGTCTTTGGCCCGCACCCGGTCGAGATCAATATCCTTCAGGTCACTAAGCATGGCCCGCACGAACTTCTCATCAGCAACCCCGTACTCACTCAGCAGCTGCTTGATGGGCTTTTTGGGGATTACCGGCAGGGCAGGAGAGAGCAGGGCAAGCGAAGGCGACGACTCAGGTACCGGGTGATCCTTCTTCTGTCTCTTAGCACCGGATCCCTTAACGTCCCGGCCGGTGTACGTCACCTCATGCTTCTCGCTTCGGTGCCGATGCTTGTGAGATCTCTTCTTCTCACCTGGAAGCAAGGCCTCATCACCCCCAGTGGAGCGGGAGGAAATAGATACGGAGGCCGGTGCTTTTTCCTTTCCGGTATCAGCAATGGTAATGACGTCAGCAATTGACGGCTGTACGACTTGGGTCGCGGGAGCTTCAGGATCAGGTCCCTCATACCCCGCATCAGTAAGCTCCAGTAGGGTCTCTTCAACGGACCGACCCGTAGTTTTCGACCCTAGGTCGACTTCAATGTGAAGGGCGTCTTCTCCCTGCCCCATCAGCATATCCATCAGCTGATTATCATCCATCTTGTCCTCCTCTTTGCCTTTCCGGGGTTTCCTCTTCGGTGCTTTCACTGCAATCAGTTCGAAGTTAGTCAAGGAAAAAGGATAGGGTGACATACAGAAAAAAAAAACCAAAAAAAAAAAAACCTTTCAGCCTCACCGGAAAGCCATCCTAGTGCTAGCCTATAAAGTATAGAGTGCCGGATGAATCTATAAGAGCTCCTCTCCTTCTCATTCCAAACGGCATATACCCAGGCTATCCTCTTCCTTTCTACCTCAGACAAACTGTAGGCCTGGTCCCCGATGGCTTGGAAGGTACCGGTCAACTGCCACTTCTTATTTTTGATTTGCCACCGGCCCCCGGCTAGAAATACTTTGTTCCTCCACCTTTTGCTCATCGAGGAAGGCATATCGGTAACTAGTGGTTCGTAGTCCCTAGCAGCAAATGTCACCGTACCCGCACAGGACAACTTCCTCGAGTACAGGACCCTGTGCACCGCGCGGAATTCATTTACGGAAGGCCACCCTTGTTGGCACAAGTCCCACATGGCCAACATACTGTATATTTGACGAATAGCATTCGGGGTCAACTGCCCCGGTGACAGGTTCAGCATCCGCAGCAGATACTGTAGGCACCGGGGCAGAGGTAGCGATAATCCTTGGTGGAACTGGTTCTCGTGCAGCGCCACCCACCCCGGGGCAGGATTTGCGGCCATCTCTCCATCCTTGAGAGGCCTAAGCTCCACTGTATCCGGTTGTTAATGCTTGGATCCGTGGGGATCCTAATTAACTATAAGTAAGAGAGAGAGAGAGATTAACACGAGATGTATAGTGGTTCGCCTCCGCATGAGCGGGAGACTACGTCCACTTGAATGTTGTACTAGTGTGTCGAGCCTTGCGGCCCAACGAGATTACAAGAGATGTAATGAATGTCTTGAGTTGTGGGAGGAGGCATTCCTTTTATAGGTCAAGGAAGCCATCCCCTCTACTTATTCTTCGATGTGGGACAAG
Source organism: Rosa rugosa (assembly GCF_958449725.1). Classification (NCBI taxonomy): domain Eukaryota; kingdom Viridiplantae; phylum Streptophyta; class Magnoliopsida; order Rosales; family Rosaceae; genus Rosa; species Rosa rugosa. The sequence goes on from NC_084822.1 coordinate 26,325,473, forward strand.
TTTCCACATATTTCTAGTCTAGAAAGCCTAGAAGCATGAAGAAAGCCATGTTTGGTGGCATCTTGGCAAGGGCGGAAAGGTGGCTTCCCGGTGGCGGATTTGTGACTTCCGGATACCGTGGCGTAGCTTGAACATAGGGCTACACGATGGATGTCGCGGTTGGGCCTTGCCATGTCTTGTGGATGTCCCAAAGTGGGTGTTACTTATGCTTGGTGACGTAGTAAATACTCCATATTATTGGAGGTATGTACAAGTCCCCGAAGTCCCCGAGTAAGAGTAACTTCTTGGTTGGGGAGTTCAAATCATGAAGTCATCAAGCATAAGTAACCGGGCGGCACGGAGCCCCTACAAGTCCCCGAACTCCGTAAGCAAGAAGGGACTCGTTAACCTGTTCAATAAAAGACAAGAAGACAGGCATATGTAGAAAGCTCGTTGCATTGGGCAACAAATGTGAGTTGCATTGATATGCGTTGGCATATATAAACGTATGAGGTGCGTGATACATGTTGATGTATACACGCGAATGGCGCCGAGTACGATCGAGTATGACGGACAAAACTCGAGAGCGTGTATGGCCGTGTGAGCATATGGATTGCATATGATAAATGTAAGTTGTATGAGCGCTGCGAAGGTAAGCGTTTGGTTGTCGCTCGTATTAATGGAACGCGAAAAGAATTCAATTTGTCGGGAGCGACAAATGGTAGAAGAATTCCATGTTCCATTAACGTGTGGTGTGTCGAGTAGAATGCCGGGAAGGCATGAGCGGGAAGCGCAAGGGGGATGAGCGGAAGCTCAATGGGATGCCGGGAAGGCATGAGCGGGAAGCTCGTGAGCGGAAGCTTAATGGGATGCCGGGAAGGCATGAGCGGGAAGCTCGTGAGCGGAAGCTCAAGGGTTGCCGGGAAGGCATGAGCGGAAGCTCAATGGTTGCCGGGAAGGCATGAGCGGGAAGCTCAATGGGGTGCCGGGAAGGCATGAGCGGAAGCTCAATGGTTGCCGGGAAGGCATGAGCGGAAGCTCAATGGGGTGCCGGGAAGGCATGAGCGGAAAGCTCGTGAGCGGAAGCTCAATGGTTGCCGGGAAGGCATGAGCGGAAGCTCAAGGGTTGCCGGGAAGGCATGAGCGGAAGCTCGTGAGCGGAAGCTCAAGGGTTGCCGGGAAGGCATGAGCGGAAGCTCAATGGTTGCCGGGAAGGCATGAGCGGGAAGCTCAATGGGGTGCCGGGAAGGCATGAGCGGAAGCTCAATGGGGTGCCGGGAAGGCATGAGCGGAAGCTCAATGGTTGCCGGGAAGGCATGAGCGGAAAGCTCAATGGTTGGGCCCCTGCTAGGCCCGCTAGAGAGTCCCCGACTCCCCAGCCATGTTTGTTAAGGGGGGGCTACACGGAGCAGAGGGTGTTGGGAAGCGATCCCAATCTTTGGTACCCAAGCGTCGGGGTTAACTGCCGGATCAATGGCTGCCGTAGGCTGCGTTAACTAGTCCCTTGCTGCCGGATCAATGGCTATTATGAGGCGTTGCCTGACCACTTGGCGGTTTTTGGTCGTAGACCGTGGACTCGTACAGTGTATGTGCACGAAAAAATGACAAAACACACAGAGCAAGCATGTATAGACATGGCATGTGCGGTAGCTCAAATTTGCAAGAGCGTAAGAGATAAGATGTAGTTACTTATCTTGTGCCAATTTGGAGTTTGACCGAGCATGACGGTCAATTGCCTGTGGCGGATCACCGCAGTAAGAGGCTTGTGAATTGAAGCGGTACTAAGTAACGGCGTCCCCATAAGTCTGGCGGAGTGTTTACCGCTGACGGATATGGGCGGAAGAATGGAGATTGGCGGTGGAGCTCCGGAGCTGCAGTGAGCGGAGGAGTTGGGCGGAGCTCAGAGCGCAGCGGAAGTGGCAGAGAGCGATCTCAGCGGAGGAGGAAAACCCAGCGGAGGCGCTGGCGGTTTTGGCTGGGGGAACTGTTCCTAGCGGAGCATGGTGAGCTGGGCGGTGGTGTGCCGCCGGTGATTCCCAGCGGTGATTTTGGCCAGCGGTGAAAAGTCTGGCGGAGCGGAGCATGGTGAGCTGGGCGGTGGGGGTGATGCCAGCAGTCCCCGACCTGTTGTGCAGCAGAGTGCAGCGAAGAAGAGAATGCAGCGTTGACGACCGCAGTTTGGCGGAACTTCGGAGTGTGCAGAGCAGGAGCGCTGCTTTGTGGCTGGCGGAGCTTGGTGGAGAGCTAGCTCAGCGGAGGAGCGAAGTGCAGCGGAGAGTCCGAGTTTCCTGGGTGGTTTCCCGGTCGGCGGAGTTCTTGGGCAACGTTGATGGAGGAAGTCGCCGCTGAAGAAGTGTGGCGGAGGACCATTGGGCGGAGGAGTTCCGGGGCTGCAGGTTGTAGCGGACGGATGAGCCTTGTGCGTTACTAGCCTCACTAGAGGAGGCGTTGGATGGCAAGTCACTAGCGGAGGCGCTGGGTGAGGTTGCTAGCTTCGCTAGCGGGATCGCTGGGCTGTCAGCGCCAGTGCGTGCTGTTGCTAGCGGAAGGTTGGCCTTGCTAGCGCTAGGCCCTGGAGATGGACTGAAACTAAGAAGCGTGCCTTGCCGGTGACTGGATTTTGCCGCTGCCGGGAACGACGCCTCCGACTGGAGCTTCCTGCTGATTGGAGCGCCCAAGGTCGCCCCTCCGCGGACTGGAGTTTGTCGCTGGCGGTTTAGCAGTAGAGCTCGCTGGCGGTATAGCTAGATAGCGGGGCCGGTGGAGCTAATGCGTGACGTGGCGGGGCTGCAGCAGGGCGGAGCGGAGCTGTGGTGCGCCTGCGAAGTGCGCGCTGCGAAGGCTGCGTTGCGGAGTGCGCGTGTGCAGCGGAGTGCATCGAGCGTGGCAGGCCAGCGGAGCTGCAGTTGCAGCGGAGGAGTAGCTTTTGGCGCGCATGCGAATTTTGAAACTAGACATGGGTGCCCAGAGAGTTTTTCTGGGTGTCCAGAGTAAATCCAAAATTTTTTTTTTTTTTTTTTTGAAGTTCAGCGGAGACTTTCATGGGTTGGGCGTTGACCAACCTTGACTGGCGTTGACCAGACGTTGACCGGACCCTGATGGGCGTTGACCAAGCATTGACCGCCCCACATGCCGGTGTTTTGAGCAGTTTCTTCAAGTTGACCACTTCTTGGGCGTTGACTAACTCCGCTGGGCGTTGACCACGTGTTGACCAGCCTGCAAGGTGCAAATTTCTGCACACTCTGCTCTAGTTGCCGCCAAGAAACATTAATTCAAATAAGGAAGGAATTTCTTCAAGCTCCGCTAAGCAGACTTAGCTCACGGTAGGTGACGAAGCCCTTGTGTTGGCTTCCCACAGACGGTGCCAAATGTTAATGCTTGGATCCGTGGGGATCCTAATTAACTATAAGTAAGAGAGAGAGAGAGATTAACACGAGATGTATAGTGGTTCGCCTCCGCATGAGCGGGAGACTACGTCCACTTGAATGTTGTACTAGTGTGTCGAGCCTTGCGGCCCAACGAGCTTACAAGAGATGTAATGAATGTCTTGAGTTGTGGGAGGAGGCATTCCTTTTATAGGTCAAGGAAGCCATCCCCTCTACTTATTCTTCGATGTGGGACAAGTTTCCACATATTTCTAGTCTAGAAAGCCTAGAAGCATGTAGAAAGCCATGTTGTGGTGGCATCTTGGCAAGGGCGGAAAGGTGGCTTCCCGGTGGCGGATTTGTGACTTCCGGATACCGTGGCGTAGCTTGAACATAGGGTTACACGATGGATGTCGCGGTTGGGCCTTGCCATGTCTTGTGGATGTCCCAAAGTGGGTGTTACTTATGCTTGGTGACGTAGTAAATACTCCATATTATTGGAGGTATGTACACCGGTATTCCCCACTTCAGTCGCATGGCGATGATCTCCTTCATCGTCATACTTCTCCGGGGTTCGTCGCATACGGTCCCGTCCGCAAGTGTATACCTAGGTTTCGGTATGCCCTCGGGAATTGCCACTGTGACTATCGGGGCCTCCGCCGACCCTCCCTCGCTCTCACCCTCGTCGGACTCCTCACTGCTCTCCGAGAACACCCCAGTCGAGGATCCGGTATTCTCTGCTAATTGACTCACTTGCGCTAAGTACCGATCGATGTCCACTTCAGCTTGCCTGGCAGAGGACTGGTACGACGATCCCGCATCCCCACCCTTGGTTTCTGATTCCATCCTAACTACGATACCGGGGACTTCAAAACTCGATGTATCTGGAATCAGAAGCACAAGGGTTAGCCTAGCCAGATCTAAGACCATGGTGAAGCGCGGATCACTCCCCACTTCAAACAAAAAACCCAGAAAAAAACCCAAAAAAAACCCAGAAATTCAAGCAAAGTCCATAAACACCCAATCGGCCGTAGCAATCCCTACCCACTTTCACATATTGCTTATTCTGAGAAACCCAGAAACGCAAACAAACAAAAACCCAGAAAAAACCCAGAAACGCAACACAAACAACCCAAGAAAAACAGAAAAAAAAAAAACATGCCAAACGGAAACACACAAGAAAAACCAAAAACCAAACCACATTCTCTTACCTCTTTTCCTGCAGTCGCTAATCCGGCCAAGGCCTTCTCTGTGATCGCACCTCAAGGCTTTCGTCTTCACTCCTCACAGCAACAGAGGCACACAGAGAGAAGGTAAAAAAAGCAAACTCGCAAATTCTCAGAATTTTGGAAAAAGTGAGAAGGGAAACAGTCTGTTTCCCTCTTAAATTCAATCTCCAAAGCATCAGGGCCGTTGAAGACGAAAAGACCTCAACCGCAAGATCACTACACGTGTCCCACGTCTCGAAAACCGTCAGTTGAGGGGACGGGCATTTATTGCACTCAGTCTGCCCCACGTGGCTGACATGCACCGCCTACCCCATTGGGTACCACAAGGCTCACTTCCTCTACCCCATCGGGTACCAGAGCCAAGTCCTCTCTCTACCCCATCGGGTATCAGAGCCAAGTCCTCTCTACCCCATTGGGTACCGGAGGCTCACATCCTCTACCCCATTGGGTACCGGAGGCTCACTTCCTCTACCCCATCGGGTATCAGAGCCAAGTCCTCTCTACCCCATTGGGTACCGGAGGCTCACTTCCTCTACCCCATCGGGTATCAGAGCCAAGTCCTCTCTACCCCATTGGGTACCGGAGGCTCACATCCTCTACCCCATTGGGTACCGGAGGCTCACTTCCTCTACCCTATCGGGTACCAGAGCCAAGTCCTCTCTCTACCCCATCGGGTATCAGAGCCAAGTCCTCTCTACCCCATTGGGTACCGGAGGCTCACATCCTCTACCCCATTGGGTACCGGAGGCTCACTTCCTCTACCCCATCGGGTACCAGAGCCAAGTCCTCTCTCTACCCCATCGGGTATCAGAGCCAAGTCCTCTCTACCCCATTGGGTACCGGAGGCTCACATCCTCTACCCCATTGGGTACCGGAGGCTCACTTCCTCTACCCCATCGGGTATCAGAGCCAAGTCCTCTCTACCCCATTGGGTACCGGAGGCTCAGCCCTCACCCTATCGCAGCATGTAGATTCGCTACCTACAGCGTAACCCGCTCAAGATATCCCTTGAACGGGAACTTGGGGGACTCCCTATGGGCACACTAGTGCCAAACTTCCGAGACGATAATAAGTCCCCACCCAAGAAACATCTTGAACGGGAACTTGGGGGACTTGTACATACTAGGGAAGTCTCAACTAAGTTTGGCACTATCGGCCGGGCCCCATCGGTACTCCCATGTACTATGCCATGGGCCGGGTTCACGACCCACCATGGCGGGGCTCATTTGGGATGCCACCCCGGGCACCCAGGGCCCTGGGCAAGGCCAGCACAGCCCAACTATTTACACACAGGAGGACTGATATGGCATCAGAAGAACAACTAGTGTCCCACATCGAAGATGGGGGAGACTTCCTTCACATGCTCGAGTATAAAGGCATTAGCACAACCACCTTTTACGGGTAATAACTCCTTTGTCTACTATTTACTTACTATACACCTATATTAGCTTCTCACTCAGGCATCGGAGAGGTGTAAACCGTCCGGTACGGTTTACCCCTCTAAGCGTGTGTTCTTGGTACAGGATTTAGGAGGTGCATCGGTACCCCAGACGGTATAGCATTTTGTGTGAGGTACCCGGAGAAAGCCACCAGAAACAATCATCAACACTCAAAATCCGTCTCATGAGAATCTTCCGAATTATGGTTATCGTTGGGGGACGCCTCAACGTCAGAAGCTATTCTTGAGAATATAGAGCTCTATGAAAATTACACTAGTGTACATGAAACGTGGGATAGAAACTCCATCATAATTGATGATGTAGTCGCGCATTTGTTGAGTCCGATGATATCGAACCACGCTCTGTTGATTAATGAATGCCAACGTAGAGAGATTTGACCTAAATGGAAAGATGCAATCCAGTTTAAGTTGGATTCTCTAACGAAGATGAAGGTTTTTTTAGCCAGTGATGCCAACACTTCTTGACATAAAACTTGTTGACTAATGGGTCTTCGTTAGAAAGCGTGATGAGAAAAAGAGATGGCAATCTCGCCTTATGGTGCAAGGTTTCTCACAAAACGCCCTAGAATCGACTACGAAGAGACATATTCTCTCGTAATAGATGTCATTGCACTCCACTACCTTGTCAGTTTAGTAGTTTCCGAATAACTGAACATGCAGCTTCCAAATGTGGTCACTATGTATCTCTATAGGGATCTAGATACAAAATATACATGAAGGTTCATGGTGAACTTCATTTACCCAAGTCAAGTGGCTCTAGAGCACGGAGCGCGTTTGCAATGAGGTTGAAACGCTCACTAAAGTGACTACTTGGTTGGGAAGGGATATGTAAATGCCCCCGTGTTTCCATAACAAGTTTCGGATTCTATAGCGGTTCATGTTGGACATGATCTTCATTGGAAGCCCTTAAAGAGTTAAGGAAAACAGCTGAACACTTGAAATCCGATTTTGAGGTGAAGGATCTTGGGAGAACACGATTATGTCTCGATTTGAAACTTGAGCATCGTGTTGATAGATGATTAGGCATTTTGACAAGGTCAAGCCTTCAAGCACCCCCATGATCGTTCGTAGTCTTGATCTTGAAAAGGATCATCTTCGTCCAAAGGATGATGACGAAGATGTGCTAGAGGCAAAAATGTCTTACTTAAGTACAAAAGGGGTATTATTGTACATAGCTGAATGTACAAGACAGGACATCTCGTTTGCCATGAACTTGTTAGCTAGATATAGTTTTACGCCAATGCGACGTCATTGGATTGGTGTAAAAGATATCTTTTGGTACTTGAGATGTACGATTGATATGGGCTTATTCTATCCCTACAGAGAGACGATGGATTTGGACCCATCACATACTAGGAACGCCGCCAACACTGGCCTGCGTCCTCTATCCCCATCCCAAAACAACATGTGTTTTGGAAGGTTTTGCTGATGTTGAGTATCTCTCTAACCCACACAAAAATCTTCCCAAACAGGTTAAGTGTTCACCATGGGTAAAGACTGTGATATCTTGGAGGTCTACAGAACAAACCCTAATCGCTATATCTTCTAACAATGTAGAGATTATTTCTCTTCACGATGTGGTTAGTGAATGTATATGGATTGGATCCATAATTATGCATGTTCGAACAATTGTGTTTTTAAGTCTACCACAGATGAGCCTACGAGCATTTAGGATAATGCTGCTTGTTTTGAACAAATGAAGCAAGGCTACATCAAAAGCGACAACACCAAGCATAATCAGCAACAACAGACTCTCCTCAAGATCAAAGTGAACTAGGTTCGATCTGAGGATAGTGTGGCAAGCTTGCTCACTAAGTCATTGCCTAAATTCTACTTTCGAGAAACGTGTTGGTAGCATCGTTTGCGGAAGTTATCCGAACTCCCATGACCGTTGTCATCAGGGGGAGATGCAGACATCAGGGGGAGGTGTCTACATGTATGGTCTCGAAACGTGAAAGATGTGTTGTGCTATTTTTCTCCTTCGACCGAGGTTATTTTTGTCCCACAGGGTTTTTGTTACTCGACAAGGTTTTTAATGAGGCAACGAGAGGAGCATCACGTTTGGGCGACACAAGGGGGAGTGTTAAAGTAAATCCAGAATATGTGTCTGGCCCAAACTCTAGGTTACTTGACCTAGTTGTAATACAGTTTTGAATTATAGATATTCTCGGAGATATTCATAAATTCATACGATTATCTTTCCTTGTACAACTCTGATTCTATGTCTTGTAATCCTCTATATAAAGAGGCCCATATTATCAATGAAAGTACAACTCAATTCTCTCCCAATTCAGTTTTACTTAAACAATTCTCACTTTCAATTAAATTCCATCATTTTTCCCTCATCCAATCACATTGAATACCCCAAGAATTTCATAAACTGCTAAAAGTTTATATTGAATGCACCCATAAAGTTTCACTAATTCTATATGCAATACAAAAAAACTAACCATTTCTATTAGGGGTGGGTAAAAAACCGATTTCGACTAAAAAACCGGCCGAACCGGACCAAAATTCCAGTTCGGTAACCGAACCGCTTGCAAAAAACACTGAAAACTGCATTTACCGAATTGGACCGGATTTTTCCAGTTCGGATCCGGTTTTGTGATTCAAACCAACCGGAAAAAACCGAACCGCCCGAATTAAAAATAAATGTATATTTTTTTAATGTGCTGTCGAATTTTTAGTGGGTAAGGCTTATTTCACGTGCACCTTACCACACATGATCTTAGCACCTATTATAAATACTAACAATCCTAGTAGCTTCTCTCATTTTCTCACCTCTGCCGTCTCTCACCCTCTTCTCTCTCACGTCTCAGCCCTCTCTCATTCTCTCTCACTTCTCAGCCCTCTCTCACCCTCTTCTCTCTCATCGTCTGCATACCAAAATCAAGCTGTCAACATGAGGTCCACCGCGTCATCAGATCCATCCACCGCGTCACAGCAGCTGCGCTTCTATCTTTCTCTCTCTCACCGTCTTCAACCCTTGCATATCTTTTCTATTTGAGTTTATATAATATATGATTCAAATTATGGCTTATGATTTTTGAATTATGTGTTGCAGGATATGGAATCATAGCAGATCTGGAGGGGTTGAGATGAAGTCGAGAATTTGTTTTATAATGCTATTTGGGAATTGAGAATCTATGTTTACAGCTTTGATATTTTGTTGTTGTTATTATTGTTTTTTTTTTTTAAGAACTTTGGCACTCCGCAATTGATATGATAGATTTGCAAATGATCTATTGTTTGTAATCTTGTAATCTGCAAATCTGGGCTATTACTTGACTTATTCTTGTTCTCACATTCTCACGATCAGTTTATGAATTTCACCTTGAAACAAAAAAAGGATATAAAAGAACAGATAAAGCTCAGAAAATTGGTTAGTTATTTGTTAGATTTTTTAATTTTTTGCTATATAAGAAATTGGGCTTGAAATTGGGTTGATCTGTATATAAAATATAAATTAAAAAGAAGATAGTAAATGCAATTGAAAACGAACATTTGCTACAAAAAAAAGCCCATTAAACTGACCCGAACCGAAATGGGCCGACCCGAAAATTCGGCCCAATCGTTTTTAAGTCGGTTGTCGGTTTGGGCTTTGGGCCTAACCGACTGTTTCGGGTCGGAGTCGGTTTGGGCCTGAAACCGACCCGCCCCGACATATGCCCACCCCTAATTTCTATTTTTATGTGCTTTACACCAGGGTATTCTCGTGCGGCCCAAGCCCACTAATGCATCGCTCAAAGCATGACACGGTTAAACACTGGATCAATCCTTTGTGAATCTGCCTAGGGTTTGGAATCGCGACGATGGACGAGACGATGATGTACGAGAACGTGTGGGTGGACGAGGATCGACGTGTTTGTGAACGGGGTGGACGAGGACGTGTTTGTGAACGGTCGCTGCAATCCCAGGTTGTCAGCGTCCGACTCATTTTCTTTTAATGTGCCCTATCCAGAAAAGATCGGTACCTTCCACTTGTCTTCTTAGTCTTCCTCTTGTTTCGTTGGAATTCAGCAAAGAAATAATCCGCTATCCTCTTTCGTTCTGTCGTTCTGTGTCTTGTTATAGCTAGAAATTTATGCATGATGAGCACCTTCCTCTATTGTTGTTTTTCTCTAACGATGATTCGATGAAAATTTATGATCTGGGGAGCATAGATATGAGACCGGACTAGTATATTTTGTTTCAAGGAATGATATATATAGTCTGTGACTTTAGCACCCTGATCTGTAACTTCAGAAGCAGGGCCCTGTGCCAACAACAAAAACATTGATTGCATTGTTTGCTCTTTGTGCAGACAGGGATGCTTGGAATACACAGCTGGTACCGGAATTTGCTAAGCTTGGCATAGTATGCACATGGTGGAATGAGGTATATATGTGTTGTTTACCAAACTCTTATCGACAACCAAAGGCCTTCGGGTGCTATTGATAAACTCTCTCATCTTATTTTGGGCAGCATGAAATGGGATGTACAATCAATCCAGCAATAGACATTCCGCGCATGGATGTCGCTATTAGGGCTTCGGAATCTCTTGAAGCTTTCACAACGGGTTTCTCGGCAAAGACGGTAATGACAGCACATCCTCTGCATTGTTTTCTCATCTGATATGACTAATCAGCTATTCTTATTCTCTGTGTTCAAGATGATTTAAGTAGAGCTGCTAACTTACCCAGATCCCTTGTTTTCTTTTCTTCTTTTGGCACACTTATTTCTCTCCTTTACTGCAACAGCATGTGAATAATACTTTTTGGCACACTAATTTATGTTGAAAAATTACATTGGTGGAAAGCTGAGGTTGAATTTACTCATAAAACTGCACCGAACTTGATCAATTTATGATGTTTTAACTCTTCATTCTTACTTTTTCCCCTCTTATGATGATGGCAGGCATTGAAAATACTGTCGGGCGATTATCGGTTAGTCTTTAGAGACTTTGATGACAAGATTAGTGAGGTGGGGGCAAATTTTATTTAAGAAAATATTCAAAGGTTTCTCTATAGTTGTGTTAAGACAGTTAGATTTTAGAAATGTAGGTTTGCTTGTAATGCTTTTTGTTTGATATCAGACAAGTAATGGTGGCTTTTTATTTATTTATTATTATTATTTTTTACTCAAGAGCTCACTCTTCACCCTCTTCTAATTTTTCCGTTGTATGCAGAATTCAGTGTGTGATCGCTTGAACCAGTTTGTTGACAAATATGAAGAATTTGTGAGTAATCTTGCTCTGATGTTCCAGGAAAAGGAGAACAAAAAAAACAGTTTATATCCCTTGTCAAGTACTGTTAGGCAGGCACTTCTTTTCCAGCAGTTCTAATTTTTCACAATATAATGGGCGTGCAGATGCAGGTGGTTGGTCAGGTCGTTGGTCAGCAGTTCCCCTGTGAAATTAAACATAATGTAAGTCTTATTATTGTTATTGCGATTAATATTTTTTATACCACCTTTCTTTTTCTGATCTTCCCATTTCAATGTGAAGTGTGAATTATGACTTTAACTTTATTTTGAATGAGTAGGAACATTGTATTGCTATCGTGGCAAATGCACAAATACGTAGTATTATGGCGGATCTCGTGTGGGAAGTAGTTATTTCCGATAATTATGATGTTCAACAAAAGCTCGAAAGTATGTTGGAGTTTTTTGAGGAGCTTTCCGGATTTGAACATAATCCATACACTGATTCAGGGCCTGGACATGATGATATGATGGATCCAAGCAAATCACTGAATGATCAAATAGGCCAACTATAGATATGATAAACTCCGCTTTTATTATCCATGTTCAGTGCCGGATACATTTCCATTTGAGATTTTTACCTCTTTCTATTTGATGATTTAACCTTGCGTATTCATTAATTATGTGACTGTTCTAGCCTTCTGGATTGAAAACGTTTTAGTTTATCTTTATCCTTGTGTGTTTGGGAAGATAAAAATTTGGCGGTCATTATGTACTGTAGATTTATAGCTAATGACATTTGAGAGATGTTTGAGGAATACCATCAATTGTTTATGTTGTGCTTTTTAAAGAGAATTAGCGATGTGTTAAATGCAAGGTATAAAATATTGAATATCGAGGAAATATCGACGGTTCAAAAAATGAAAACTTCGAGGAAATATAAATATTGGTAAATATTCAAGAAAAATGATGGAAATTTAGAGAAAATCATGGAAAATTTCCAACTGTAGCTTTGTGTAGGGTTTGTTGTCTCCACAGTAAGTATAGTTAGATAGTAGGGCTGGCTCAAATTACCATACCTACCGGAACCAACCGAAAACCGGCCGAACCGGTGGTGTCGGCGCCGACAAATTCGGTACCCGAAGAGTCGGTACTATACTATCGTACCGGAGCAACGTTTTCGGCTCGGTAGTGGTATAGCCAATTGCATAGGTTCGGTGTTACCGAACCAGCCGAGGTAGAAATTTATGGATTTAATTCCCAAAAATACTACCCTCTTGCTTCTGCCAAGGATCTAACCCTTGTCAATCTCGCTACTAAAAAATATAATTGAATTAGAAATCATCAAAATTAAAAACTCTTTCGAGTCTTCTACTTCGAGACAACTCTCTCTCTCTCTTCTTCGTTCTTTCTCAGTTTCTCTTCCTCTTCTGTTTTCTTACTTTCTGCTATCTCTCTCTCTCTTCATTTCTGACTTTTGTTCTTCCTAGATTCTTGTTCTTCTTCCTCCATTTTCTCATCATTTTTCTTATTCATCCTTCCACTTCTTCTTTCACCTCTAGATATGAATCAAAAATCGGATCTCCAACTGAATTCTAGATCTGGAATTAGGAGGGCTGCTGTTCTTCTCTCACTCTCAGCTTCTTTCACCTCAACTCTGTACTCTTCCTTTTTTCTGTTTCTTCTTCCTCCTCATACTGCAATCCTCATCTCCTTCACTTGGGTTACAAATCTGAGGCAGATTATACATAAGAGCCAGATTATTGCCGGATTTTATCTCTGCAGTCCTCCAAATTCCGACGATCGAACTTTTCAAATACCGGCCAAAACCGACCTTTGAAATCGGTAAACCGAACTTCCGGTAACCGAAAGCTCCGGCACGGTTACGGCAACACATTTAGTGAAACCGAAGACTTCCGGTCGGTATTTGGCTGACGCCAAAAAATCTGGTAACCGTACCACGGCCAGCCCTATTAGATAGCATCCTGTCCAAAGACTTATGAAAGTCTGATTGTTGTAGACTGTAGAGACAACCAAAAAAAAAACCAGCCATTTGCAATAGGTGCAGCATGAAAATGCATGGATTCAAATTCTGAAATGGTTAGATCTCTATTCCCACCTAAAGAGTCAGATTCTCGTTATCATCCAAGGCCCCAATGATTTAAAGATACCCCGACATTTTTCACCTATGGAAAAAGTTAAGAACCAAAAATGTGAATTGTAGGTGAGAAGCAAATATTGTAAATAAGTCATAACAAAACTAAACACCACAAGATGGTAATATAACAATACACTCATAAGTGTGTGCCTTGTATGTTAAAGGAATATGGTATTTTTATTGACGCAAACTTACTTTGGAGGTCTAAGCACAAAGGAAAAGGTTTTTATTCTAATCTGATCTTTCTTATGTCTGCTCTTGTATTGAGGCCTCCTATTACAGTGTGGCCATCTCTCTCTACTCTTATGTTGACTATACGCTTTTTCATTTGATTATACAGGTCCACACATTGCCCTTGATTTTGCTTTTGATGACTCAACATGCTATTAGCTATTTAGACAGACTTCTTTGGACTGTTCTATTGCTTTCAAGGGAGAAAATGCCTGAAACATAATACAAAGACGAGCTCCAAAAAACTCGGAATTCCCTCGATCTAGGTTTTTCAGAATCTCACTCGTCCGGCGACGCTCGGGTTCAGTGAGCTTTGCCTCGCCGTTAATGGGCCGCTTCCGGACGGGAGTTGCTATTCGCTCGGGGAGATCTAGAGAGAAGTTTTGAAACTCAGGGCTTCGGATTGGTGACGGTGGTGAGTTCCATACGACATCGCTGGGTGGGGTTTGCGTCGTGCAAGGATGGCATGCTTCGGCGGGGCTCTGCAGATCTGGGTGGCGGCGAGGTTTTGATGGGGAGCGGCGGCGTGGCTCTGAGGAGCTTTGCGGCGGTGACGATCTAGGGGATCCAGCAACGGCTTTCGATCCTGGAGAGGGGTGCGGCGAAGTAGGTCATTGCGGTTGACGGTGGTGTGTCATAGTCGGGCAGGCGCGGCTTGGTTGGAGTATGGGTCGTCGCGGCACGAATAGGGCGGACATGGTGGTGGCGGGCGGTGGTGCACGGGCAAACACATGTGGATGATGATGTTTTGGGCCTTACTCCAAATCCTGATGGGCCTTGGTTTTTTGGTCTTTCTCCTTTGATACCCCATTGGGCCTTTAATTTGGACTAGGGCTTTGCCCTTGGCCCATCACTTTGTTTTTAGTTTTTTTTTGTCTATTTTACAATAAGGTTCCGTTTTCAGGGACAATCTACGCACGCACCTGTGTGCATCTAGTTTTAGTATTTGGTCTTGGTCTTGTCGACTTAATTCTCAGTGTCTCTAGTTGTACACCAATTGAGGTCTCTAGACGACTAGCTCTACTGGTCAAGAGTTAGGTTTGGAAGGCCGGATCTTTCTAGCGCCTCCGGCGTAGTACCAAAGGGGGATCCCGCTATGTCTGGGTATTTGATTGTATAATGAGTAGGTTTATTTCTATGTACCACTGTAGGTACTACCACTATCTTCTTGTCTGTCTAGATGGCAGTGGAAAGGTATGTAACAGCCTATTCTGGCTTTTGATGAATATATATTCGCCCACTGGCTCTTTTTCAAAAAAAAAAAAAAAAGGGAGAAAATGCCTCCCTCATGCTCTTTTTTAGTGGGTAAGGCTTATTTCACGTGCACCTTACCACACATGATCTTAGCACCTATTATAAATATTAACAACCCTAGTAGCTTCTCTCATTTTCTCACCTCTACCGTCTCTCACCCTCTTCTCTCTCACATCTCAGCCCTCTCTCACCCTCGATCTTCTCTCTCACGTCTCAGCCCTCTCTCATTCTCTCTCACTTCTTAGCCCTCTCTCACCCTCTTCTCTCTCATCGTCTGCATACCAAAATCAAGCCGTCAACATGAGGTCCACCGCGTCACAGCAGCTGCGCTTCTATCTTTCTCTCTCTCACCGTCTTCAACCCTTGCATATCTTTTCTATTTGGGTTTATATAATATATGATTCAAATTATGGCTTATGATTTTTGAATTATGTGTTGCAGGATATGGAATCATAGCAGATCTGGAGGGGTTGAGATGAAGTCGGGAATTTGTTTTGTGATGCTATTTGGGAATTGAGAATCTATGTTTACAGCTTTGATATTTTGTTGTTGTTATTATTGTTTTTTTTTTTAAGAACTTTGGCACTCCGCAATTGATATGATAGATTTGCAAATGATCTATTGTTTGTAATCTTGTAATCTGCAAATCTGGGCTATTACTTGACTTATTCTTGTTCTCACATTCTCACGATCAGTTTATGAATTTCACCTTGAAACAAAAAAAGGATATAAAAGAACAGATAAAGCTCAGAAAATTGGTTAGTTATTAGTTAGATTTTTTAATTTTTTGCTATATAAGAAATTGGGCTTGAAATTGGATTGATCTGTATATAAAATATAAGTTAAAAAGAAGATAGTAAAGACAATTGAAAACGGACATTTGCTAAAAAAAAAAGCCCCATTAAACTGATCCGAACCGAAATGGGCCGACCCGAAAATTCAGCCCAATCATTTTTAAGTCGGTTGTCGGTTTGAGCTTTGGGCCTAACCGATTGTTTCGGGTCAGAGTCGGTTTGGGCCTGAAACCGACCCGCCCCGACATATGCCCACCCCTAATTTCTATTTTTATGTGCTCTACACCAGGGTATTCTCGTGCGGCCCAAGCCCAGCCATGAGCCCACTAATGCATCGCTCAAAGCATGACACGGTTAAACACTCGATCAATCCTTTGTGAATCTGCCTAGGGTTTGGAATCGCGACGATGGACGAGATAATGATGTACGAGGACCTGTGGATGGACGAGGTCCTGTTTGTGAACTGCAATCCCAAGATGTCAGCGTCCGACTCAAGTTCTTTTAATGTGCCCTATCCAGAAAAGATCGGTACCGTCTTCTTGTCTTCTTAGTCTTCCTCTTGTTTCGTTGGAATTCGGCAAAGAAATAATCCGCTATCCTCTTTCGTTCTGTCGTTCTGTGTCTTGTTAATAGCTAGAAATTTATGCCTGATGAGCACCTTCCTCTGTTGTTGTTTTTCTCTAACGATGATTCGATGAAAATTTATGATCTGGGGAGCATAGATATGAGACCGGACTAGTATATTTTGTTTCAAGGAATGATATATTGTCTGTGACTTTAGCACCCTGATCTGTAACTTCAGAAGCAGGGCTCTGTGCCAACAACAAAAACATTGATTGCATTGTTTGCTCTTTGTGCAGACAGGGATGCTTGGAGTACACAGCTGGTACCGGAATTTGCTAAGCTTGGCATAGTATGCACATGGTTGAATGAGGTACGTGTTGTTTATCGACAACCAAAGGCCTTCGGGCGCTATTGATAAACTCTCTCATCTTATTTTGGGCAGCATGAAATGAGGTTTTCAATTGATCCAACAACAGACATTCCGCGCATGGATGTCGCTAGCAGGGCTCAGGATTCTCTTGATGCTTTCATAAGCGGTTTCTCAGCAGAGACGGTAATTACAGCACATCCACTGCATTGTTTTCTCATCCTGATATGACTAATCAGCTATTCTTATTCTCTATGTTCAAGATGATTTAAGTGTTGCTGCTAACTCACCCAGTTCCCTTGTTTTCTTTTCTTCTTTTGGCACACTTATTTCTCTCCTTTACTGCAACAGCATGTGAATAATACTTTTCGGCACACTAATTTATGTTGAAAAATTACATTGGTGGAAAGCTGAGTTGAATTTACTCATAAAACTGCACCTAACTTGATCAATTTATGATGTTTTAACTCTTCTTCTTTTTTTCTTTTTTTCCCCTCCCCCTTTTTCCCCCTCTTATGATGATGGCAGGCATTGAAAGTACTGTCGGGCGATTATGAGTTCATCTTTAGAGACTTTGAAGACAAGATTAGTGAGGTGGGGGCATTGTATAATACTTTTTCCAGTTGCTTTTATGAAATTTTATTTATGGAAATATTCAAAGGTTTCTCTATAGTTGTGTTAAGACATTTAGATTTTAGAAATGTAGGTTTGCTTGTAATGCTTTTTGTTCGATATTAGACAAGTAATGGTGGCTTTTTATTTATTTTTTATTATTATTATTTTTTACTCAAGAGCTCACCCTTCACCCTCTTCTAATTTTTCCGTTGTGTGCAGAATCCAGTGCGTGATCGCTTCAACCAGTTTGTTGACAAATATGAAAAATTCGTGAGTAATCTTGCTCTCTGATGTTCCAGGAAAAGGGAAAAAAAAAAAACAGTTTATATCCTTTGTCAAGTACTGTTAGGCAGACACTTCTTTTCCAGCAGTTCTAATTTTTCACAATATAATGGGCGTGCAGATGAAGGGGGTTGGTCAGCGGTTCCCCTGTGAAATTAAACATAATGTAAGTCTTATTATTGTTATTGCAATTAATATTTTTTTATTCCACCTTTCTTTTTCTGATCTTCCAATTTCAATGTGAAGTGTGAATTATGACTTTAACTTTATTTCGAATGAGTAGGAACATTGTATTGCTATTGTGGCAAATGCACAAATATATAGAATTATGGCGGGTCTCGTGTGGGAAGTAGTTGTGTTCGATAATTATGATGTTCAACAAGAGCTCGAAAGTATGTTGGAGTTTTATGGGGGGCTTTCTGGATTTGAGCCTTCTGGATTTGAACATAATCCATACACTGATTTGGGGCCTGGACATCATGATATGATGGAACCAAGCAAATCACTGAATGATCAAATAGGCCAACTACAGATATGATAAACTCCGCTTTTATTATCCATGTTCAGTGCCTGATACATTTCCATTTGAGATTTTTACCGCTTTCTATGTGACGATTTAACTTTGCGTATTCATTAATTATGCGACTCTGTTCTAGCCTTCTGGATTGAAAACATTCAGGCCAGTTTCTCCCGATGGTGCAGTGAACTACATCTGGAAAAAGGTTTACCAAAAGCTGCCAATGATTAAGGAAGCAATCCTTCGTGAAAGGAGAAAACCTACTGGTGTTTCAGTTCCACGCCGTTGTCATTGAACATGACTTATACGCCATTACTAATTCATTACTGTATATCTTGTGTTGCAATAGTTTTGGTCTTTTTTGCGAAAATGGTATCTGATTACATGGTAATTCACATTAGTCGTTCTGCCTTGTAAACTACTTTCTTTCTCTGATGCTGCCTTCCTTTTTGGTTATCATTTGGATGATTGCTCTAGCTTGATGCTACAATCTAGAGATTTATAATGAAACGGTAGTGATGTTTCATCGGTGTAGCGATTTTATCATTGCTAGTTTTTTTTCATTATCTTGAGAGTTTTTAGCAATTGAAAAATTCAGAAATTTAGTTAAACTTATGACTCCTCTCTTCCTATACTATTCTTTCGAAGTCCTTGTAAAAGTCCTTGTTGAATCAACTTTGAAGTTATCTTTCAGCCCAAAAGGAGCAAAAGAAAGTTGTACACTAGTCCCAATACAAATGCATTTTCCAGTTCTGTGTCTCCGCTGAACGGAAAAGCATAATTTTCTCGTCGTACATGTTTGTAACATGATAACAAAGAGTATCTTTGATGGTTTACATGAAAGACTTGCAGCTGCCATAACTTCTCTATAATAAAAGAACATGCCTCTTATAACATCTAGAGTACAAAGCATCTCTCATCAGCAAGAAAGGATAACAAATTCCCCTTCTCTTGGAAGGAAACAACACAAAGAAGAAAGATGCTACAAACCCAACCACCAGAGCACCATCCTCTTAGGCATTGCTGGATAATAACAACCCACTACATCATTATTTGAACCTGCAAATGTTAGAAATGCAACCAGAGAGTGATGCAAGGAAGAGATCAGCCCATCTCAGCCTATAATCAGATGGAACGCAAGGCCTCTTCCGGCCACCATTGAAAGTCCAAATTCCCCGAAATATGGGCACTCCATGGTATAACCTGCCCGTCGCTGTTTTAAAGCTATCAGTGAATGTGAAAATGATGCAGGACGCTGCAGAAAGGGCAATGAAGAAACCCATCAGCCAGCGGCTGAAGTCGGTGCATATGTGATATGCCATCATTGGTAAGGAGAGGAGCAAATATGGTGAAAGAAAGAATGGTGGCTGTAGGTAAGAGAACATTGAGGACGTGCAGTGCCACTCAATATTACATTCATGACATACATACAATGGGATTCGTCTGTGTCATCTTCTTTAAAGCACAGGTAATCATCACCATCACCGTGGTCACTGCTATCAATCAGGTCATGGTTGATAGAGTCGACCATTTCTGAAGAGGCAGTTGATGAGTTGAGGTGGTAATAGGCAAGTACTTGCTTTATAAGAATGCAAAACAAAGGTGAGTAGACAGACTAAACAGGATTCTTTGTGGAAATGAGGGGGCAAGCAATTCCAATATTCCACGAGCTTGTGACCTTTTCGTTCTACTTCATAATTTGTGGTCCTCCAGGACTTCTATTTTTGATCTAAACTCTTAACATGCAGAGGGTAAATATGCTACTACGCTTCATGATGATTTAAAGATGTAAAGCGAACAGTTATAATCTAATCGAATGAAAAGATCCTTGATATATTAACGTATCGATAGATCATTGCATCCCAAAACTTATAAGAAATCACGGTACAAATTAGTGCAAATTCAGGGGCTATTCTTCTGTAAATTTCAGTCGCACTGAAAATTAATCACAGCACTCTTTTTTTTTTTCTTTTTTTTTTATCCACCTACCATAGTGCTAATTTGGTTTTCGTCCATATGCATTGGACCAATTTCATTGTTAGTGAAAAGGACAAGCACCCAACAAGAAAAAATGATACTGATAATCCAAGAATAACATTTTCATATACAAGAAAGAATATCATGTATCAACAATAACGCCAACTTGTTCCTTGATGACTCGCAACTCTACTTCCTAAATACGCTTTACAAAAGAATTATACTTGTAATCTGCACATTATGACCTATACCACTGAGTCACTGACACTATCCCCAGAAATTTGCTAAAAATTGCATAACAACAGGGCAGAACTGAGACGACCAACTATTTACAGTATCTAAAACTGTGAAAGCAGCATCACTAATATTTGTAAAAGCAAAAATGATGATACCGGTTAAAGAAAAGAGACTTGGGCAAAGAGCTGTTTAACCCCCCTTTCCTTTCGGATTTTGTTTGGGAGAATCAGCATTTCTAGCAGCATATTCGTCACAAGGATCAGAGGATTCTGAGGAGCACCAGTGATCTGGGACACTGCATATATTCTTCGACATGAACTTTCTGAATCTCCTCTTGTACTCTTTAGGAGAGATAACAGTCGGCAAGACATTCTTTGGCACAAGTGAAGACTTCACCCATGACTCTAGGTGCTTGTCCCATGTATACTGCCTCAGATAATCAATAATGCCACATACAAGCTCCTGTCTGTGTGTATCAATCCCGACAAGCAATGAATAATCCATAACATTGATTGACTGCAGATACAACAAAAATTTGTGAGTTTACAGATTTTTGGTACCAACAATAATAAAAATGCTAAGAAAATAAAACTAAAAATTTTATGAACAGAAAAAAATGAGATGAATTAAAATTAACAACGAAAACAGTACATAATGTTTCCATAGCTAACTTGGAATGCGTAAAAGTCTCCACAATCTGTTAGTCAACGAATTTCAGATGTACAATCACAAGCTATGAGGACATGCATCCGTGCATCCGACCAAAAGGTATCTATTGGAAACTACCATCATAATGCAGAAAACTTGTAAACTCACATTGAGAAAAGACGTGT
Organism: Rosa rugosa; assembly: GCF_958449725.1. Taxonomy (NCBI): domain Eukaryota; kingdom Viridiplantae; phylum Streptophyta; class Magnoliopsida; order Rosales; family Rosaceae; genus Rosa; species Rosa rugosa. The sequence continues at coordinate 26,346,515 of NC_084822.1, forward strand.
CATTCCACAGAGCCCGTTGCAATTTTTGCTTTTCTTGGTTACTGACATAAAATGGAGATGAGTTCATGTCATTGACAAAGTTCTGATCCAGAAGAACATCTCCCGCACCAGCAGGCGCCACATTGAAACGGTCATGTAGAGCACCTTTAAGATCATACAGGCGGGTGCAGTTCCGACCGAAGGTAAGGTTCTCCATAACCATCAGATCATGTTTCATCTCTTTCCCACTTTTTGTCTGTCTCACAACCACCTGCAAAAAAAAAGGTTGTGAGTATGAAGAAACAGGTTCAATGATGGAAACCAAAAATCTACCAACCTGATAAATCCCAAGAATTTTTGCAAGGCAAGTTTGATTTCCCTTCTCAAATGACTTGTTCACGTGCTCAAAATAAGCATCTGCAAACTTTACAAATGACTCAAATTCTGTCTTCTTGATTTCTTTTATAATCAACCTGTCATCAACTGTTTTGGCAAAAAAGGCTTTGCTCTTCCCACCTTTAGCATCCCAGCTTCTACAACGGCTTAGGGAAGCAATATAATCAATCTCAGATTGGCAGCAACGATTCCGGAGGTCTCGAAACTGATTGGCATATGGACATAATACAGTATATTTCTCCTTGCCAAGTGACTTGGCAACTCTTAGAGTTACCATTGGGTGGTGGGTTCCTGCCGGAACCAGAGAATCCAACAAGTTCAATCCGTCAAAACTGGAGAAGCGTGACTCATCAAAAGAAATGCTTGCCATAGAATGGACTGAATCAGAATCTGAAGAACCATTTGAGCTTTGATGCAGCGAAGAAACCCGAGCCAGACTCTGTAAACTCTCAAATGTTCTAGCAGCAATTCCACACTCATCATCAACAAGAACATCTGTTTGAAGATGTGGATCTTTCAAAAAGGCCAGTGCACAAGCAATCACACTTGAAAGTTCACCATCATAGTCCGACACTATATAATTATCAGTTCCTAGAGGAATGTGCAACATTTGCCCTTCCTCTGTGATCAACTGATATGCTGTGGGTAAGTATTCTGATGTATAGCTACTCATGGGTACAAACCTTGGAAGGACTCTTTGTAGATCCTTCATACCTACTTGTCGAATTTCAGAGAAGGGTGCCCAAAACCAATCACTTGAACTGTCAAACTTGGATGATCGTGAGTGCAGAGAAGCGCCCATCAGTGATAGATTTGAATCAACAACTGAACAAGGATCCTCATTTTCCCTGGAAACAGGAATAACACGAATTCCTCTATCTTCATCTAGTTCATCAGCGAAAGTAATATTCCCTTCAACATACTTGTCAGAATGACCATCAGTGGAGGCATTGGGCCTAGGATTGGACTTGTGGTCAGCAAATCTTTTTGGGCTTGCACCACCCACATTTGGTGTCTTAAGACCCTCAGGCAAAGTAGACACGTTATGTTGATCAGCTCCTTCAGATTCTTCAACAGGACCACCAATTGGAATTTCTTTAATTGGAAATTCATCTGCTTCTGCAGCTATATTTAACTCAACTTTTAAATTGGAAGAACCGTCAATGCAGTTTTCACCTCTTCCCATAATACTTTCAGCAGTGCCATGAATACCTGAATTCACTTCTTGGCTTACCTTATCAGAAGCTATAGAATGGATCATCATAGGAGTTGGCGACAGTAACGAGTGCAAGCGCTGATCCCAAACGCATGATTGAAGAAGAAGTTCCCAATGTACACGGTTAAAGCCAAGAAGTTTGTAAGCGGCTTGGTCTGAGTTCCTATTCTCGTTAACAGCATTACGGATGTTTACCTGTTTTAAAATTATGATTCAGTTGAAAAGGATGAGGAGAAATTTACGAAGATTGAGTCAAACTGACAAAACAGCATGCATTTGAAAACTAAAAGGAGATAGAAAAGAAAACAAATAGAAACATTTGCAGAGAAATTTATGAGCTTACACATGTTCAAAAATTCTCATCACTTACAGAACTATGAAATGTTTCAAAAATGAAAAGATCTAAAATGTTAAGATTGAGTAAAACAATGAAACAGAACAAAACTGATGCATCTGAAGAGTAATTGACAGGGAAAGGAAAACCATCTACAAGCATGTCAAACTACATGAAAGAGAAAACTTAACAGAAGAACAGAGCTCAAAGTAATTAGACTATAGCAAGTAATGGATGCATTCACCTAATGTGATGACTTCCTAGCAATCCTTTCTACTACTTAATGCTGTTATGTCACAAATGAAACCTGTGAAAAATATGTACAAATAGAAAAGTGACCTCTCGCTCAGATTCTTCTTGACTTAGCATATCTTCGATGTCAGAGAATTTTTTCAAGGAGCCTTGCAGTTTCAAAGTCATGCCATCAAACTGAGACCTAATCTTCTTCAAAGAATTGCCAACCTCACTTAACAGCATACGTCCTTTCACTAATACCTTGAGGAAAACAAAAGGGCCACATTACTTCAAGGAAATTTAAAAAGGCTAGGCAAGGAACTTTAATTTGTATTCTAGCATCAACCAAAGAAATATCAATGTATTATCAGAAATCAAAGAGGCAAACACAATCAGAAAAGAAACTTACATTCTCAATTTCTTTTGCAAACCACTCTTGCCTAATTGAATTGCTGAATGGAAGTTTTAGAGGAGGCACAGACACAGTATAAATTGTGACCGGGGAGTTTTTGAACATAGCAACCATGGGGCCTAATCTGCAAAGCATAAAAATAACATTATAAAGAGGCAAGGAAAATAATTATATATGTATGCTTGGATACACACTTAACATGATAGCAGATGCACCTAAATAGACTATTAGTTTCGATCTACAAGATGGTAAAATCCTTTCCCAGAGTCATGCTAAAAAGTAACAAAAAGCAAAACAAAAAAATAATATATATATATATATATATATATATATATATATATATATATATATATATATATATATATATATATTGTCCATTATAGTGCCTGATCAAAAATGGTTCAAAATCCATAACAAATTTTCCCAGCCCCAGCTCCAATACTTGAGCGCACCTTCTCCCACCTTATGCATATGATCTTAATCAGATAGTTATATGAAAATCCGTTCTGAACTAGAAGGTTTAATTTTACACCGAATAAATACCGAAACCCCTGTTTTATGCCAAAAGCACCACAAGATGAGAGCTTATAAATGAATTTTATCCATACCCAAAGAAGTAGAGAAAGTCCATTTGCAAAGAATGGCCGCAGCTAGAAAATATATTAGACAGAGAGTGGTTTGAGAAACTGAGCTCCAGGAAATTTCCAAATGACAGACAACGTGCAGCACTGGAAATCAAGACTCTTTTTGTACACTTTGATTTTCCCTTCACAGATTTACATTTACCACATCGACTCCACATCCAAAGCTTGCCTTCTGCTTCACCAGGCAAATGCTCTGTAAGAAGCCGTTTAACGCGTATGGTAAGCTGCTTGTTATGATGTGCATAACAGTATACGTGAGCTTCTGGCAGCTCACCACATGCTGTGCAATGGCTTCGCTGCAATACAAAAGGGTTTTTCAGTTCATCTGCATTTGCAATTTCATGTAATATTTTGGAGAGAATCACATCTTTTCATGTCACAGAACTGAAAGTAGTTGAACGACTTAGAAATTAAGTGGAATAATCAATAATATACAAAAAAAAAAAAAAAAAACTGTCAGCATAGTGGCACTGTGAAACATTCCTGGCAACATATAGTTAACCCATATTCAACCTGAGTAGCTGACCCATGCACATCATAGTAAAAATATAGGAACATGCCCATAAAGTCCCCTAATAAATAGAGTTGTGACAAACCTGATTCAGTATATTATCCTGTAGAAACTTTCCGATGGGCACATCAAAATTCTTGTAGAACATGATATGAGAAAAATGGCTTTGCTCACAAACATTCCCTTTAACATTCTTGCTCGACATCAAAACCAAAATACTCTGGGAATCCAACACTTTGCTGATGTCATTCTTGCTCTGCATTGGGTCTTCATTGTTGCCACCATCCTTTTCAATCTCCAGAGAAGCTTCAGTGCAAGTAAATGGAGACTGGATTTCTCCACCACTAAGTGGCCTCTCTTCATCAGAACTTCCTCTATCTTCAACATCACACTGATCAGTCGCCTCTGAAGATGTTGAAATAGAAAGAGACTTTGTAATCTGACCATTCAGCTCTCTTCCATTTAATCCAAAGTATGAAGAGAGAGATTGATAAGAAGTAGATGCTAGAGGCAAGCTTTCCCCTATAACTTTCTTTAGTGAAGCTGAAAGTGACGAGAAGCCAGAAAATATGACAGGATTGTATGGTTCATATAATGTGGAACTGCCTTGTAATTCCAAGTCAGCATTTTGGGAAGATCCTTCATGGAATCCATCAGAAATGAGAATATCAACTGCATCCGACTCAGTTTCACCACTAGACTCCCTATGATGTGGAATGCATGAATTACTGGATGCTAAATTAAAGGATTTGTTACCAGTGGAAAACTGGGTTGCTACTTCCATGGACAAGTGATTTGCTCCACCAAACAAAGGATGCGCAAAGAACATTGCTCTCTGGTCAACAAGGAAAGAAGTCTCAAGTATTAAATGATATGCCAAGATAACTGCACACTGCACTACACACTTGATCTTCTTCAATTCATCACTCTGTGCTCCTTTCAGCAAAATCTGTGTTTCAATTCATGCAGAAATTAATTATTTTACATGATATACTAAGCCACCTATCAATTATTAAAGCAATGATCGATGCCTATTAAAAAAGAAATTATAGAAACATTACCAAATTAGAGGTACCAAAAAAAAAAAAGGAAGAAGGGAGACTCATCATCAGTTCATGAAAGCAAGTACAAGTCCAGATGAAAAAAGAACGGTAGCTCCTCATACGCCACAATTAAAATGATTGCATTTAAAACAAAACTTAGGCTCTCAAAATGTAAATCAAAGAAAGGCACAAAAATTATATCTAAATACAACATGAGATGAGAGAAAAATATTTCTGAGAAAATAGCTGCTCTTCTACAAACAAACTCCCTATATTTTTTTTATAGCAGGAAGTAAGGAAAAACAAGTTTCATATAATCTTTTCTTTTCTTTTTTTGGAGAATGATATATATCATTTTTAAGATAAGCTGTTTGATTACAGAGATTACAAAAATTATTATGCTAGATAAAAGGGTAGTGATACTCTAAAGTAAAAGAAAAAGACCTGCAATGTCAGCACATATTCAGAATCAATATAAGTGAACTTAAACAATAAACTAATAGTGTCATCTATGTTCTCCACTGTCGATGGTTGATTATATAAATTAGAGATTCAATATCAACAGTATAAAAACTGGAGCATTATCTAGTTCCCACTAACAGCATTTTACAACTTATAATGAAAATCTGCCTGAAAACTATTAGTCTATAATTTTGAAATTGCAAGTTTCATCAACCTTAACCAAAGAATAACCTCATCAATTGGAATATGAATATCTGTCTGTCTATGTGGGATGTGTGCAGCTATATATACAAGTCAATCATATACAAGTTTTAAATGGGGAGTATTTGACTTACTGTACAACCCTGGCGTGTAGGACAGCCCTCAATAAACATCAATGTTTTGCTTGGCATCTTTCCTCCACCCAAACCAGCACGTTCCTCTATAAATTTTTCAATGTGAAAAGAGTCGCACTGCTTTAGCTTTTGACTCGTCATTGTATCTGATGATAAAATTGGTGATCCAGTACAAAGGGCAATTCTCTGTAGACGATGGAGCTTCATGTCATAGACCAGTGTCATTCTTTTTGCGAGAATAGACTCTTGAATATCCCGAGACACAGTTTTTTCCACTAAAACCACATTTGGATGACACAGTTCTAGCATTTCGGTGACATACTTCAAGTAATCTTGTTCCTGTTTGTAAGAAAGATGGTGAAAACATATAGTTGCTGACTTGACAATAAGACAGACAATATGATCGGTTACCTGCTCCATGGAATCAAATGATGACAATCCACTTGAAGACTGACCAAGAACTCCCTGGATCAGTAACAACCTTGGGTTCTTGTACTTGATTGGCATATGCTTGTGTGCAGCATGCTTTTTGAAGACCATACCTTTTACTAATTGACTGCAATGGCATAAATGATAAATCATTTTAGGCATCCAACTCCCAGTAAACAATTTTCCCATTTATCCATTTCTATAACTTTATGTGGAGTGTGTAAACAACCAGGTGCAGACCCCACATTCCATTCATTGAGAAGACAAACATATAAATAAAATTTATGGAATTAAATCTATAATTGGGATGAGAAAATAATTATTGACCTGCAAAATAGCTAAATCATTGTCCTCATACCTCATATAATTTGAAGGTTAAAAAAAAATTATCTTATTTTGCATTGGCAAAAATTTGCAAAAGATTTTTCAAAGGAAGTACTGAAAAAACATGACGCCAGTTAACATGCGTAAAACTAAAACATCAAGAAAAGATATATTAGATTATTTGGCTACATCAGACTCAATTTAGTAAAAGATGACTAGAAAAGAAAAACGGAAAGACAATTAGCTTAGTTTTACCACCTTTGGCAGCGATCACCAGTTGCAATGCATTTTACTTTCACATAGCCATCTATATCCATTGCTTTACCAACAACAGCATCGGGTTTCAAAAATGAAGCAGCTTCCCATGACAAAGAAGTAATAATGTCCACCCAACTTTCACCATCCTCCCCAGAAGATCCAACAACACCAACAGATGTAAGTAGTTGACTGACAAGAGCCTTGAACTTTCCATTAATAACTGCTTCCATTGCTCTTTGTTTTTCCTCTTTAAACTTATAGCTCCCACTTCCTTCATCTTTAGAGCGACTCAAAGAACTTGGTTTGCCCCATTTCATGCCATCACCACACTCATCATCATCGTCGTCATTGAAAGCCACACTACCCTCCACATCGTCCTCCGGATCATCAGGTTCAGGAGGATCCCATATCCAGTCAGCCATTTCACCTTCTGAAGAATTTGAATTCTCAGTTTCGCTAGATGATCCACAAGTGTTTGCAGAAGGGGGTTCCCATAGCTGGTCATTATTCATGCCTGCCGTACTGTAATGCAATAAATCATTACCAAAGTACCTTGGGAAAAACTAGTGTACCAAGAAGAAAAGTTCTAAAAGAGGGGGTATGTGTACCCAGAAGCAAAGTTTTCTAAACGAGGGATTATGTGAACATACCGATCATATGAGTTGACGTCAACAGAAAATTCACCTAAATGAGCAGAATATTAAGGTAGTCAAGAAAACACTTCAGGATAGAATGAACTGTTATTGATTCAAGTTGCCCAAAATGCAGCACATAAAGACAATAATACTGTAACTTACTGCAGTTGGAGACAGAACTATCACTGCTTGACAAGGAAGTCATTGGACTGATCGTTGGCCTTGAAATTCCATTGGCCTGCTTGATTGATCCTCGCTCCTGTTTTTCTGCACAAGCTTTGCAAGCCCTATCTGACGCTAAGGTTTTCAGATTATCATGTTCCTCCTTTTCATTTTTAGGTTGTGTCAATTCTGTGCCACAGTACTGACACATACTATACATCCGATCCCAAAACAAAATCCGACAACAGCTGTGTAATTTTCGTCACCTATTGATTCAAGCAAAATAAAAAAGAAAACAAAAATCAATTTACTAAGAAAAACAATATCTTTGCTTAGCGAAACATGTCTTCTTAAATTTAAATCCCCTCGCCGGCCTCACGCCCTCACAGTTTATACAGTTGTCATCAAATCAACTAAAACAGACCTACGAGACTCAACTCATAATCAGATCCTAAAACACCAAAACAAGGTCTAAATGCAACCACTAAAAGCGGCACAGTACACCAAAGAAAAAGCAAATCATGATGTTGAATCAATATCTAGACAAGGTTCGAGACGAACTCGAGTAATATTTATCAATTTATCTAGACAAACATTCGAAACGACTAATCAAAAACTTCTTACAGCCAATTCTACCTTGAATCAGAACTGAAAAGAGATTTTGTTATTACAATTTTGTGAATAAAAGAAAGAGAAAAAAACAAGTAACAGTGAAGATGAATATCCAATTCTTGAATATATGAAAATATCAACAAATCATTGAAAATATATGGATTCAGACGAATGAGAAAGTCTATTTAGTCAAGAAAATCCGCAATCAGAATCTCACTATTTTTCAAAACAGAATCTAGAAAATCCTGCCATACTGGACCAAGATTACACAAGCACAACAAGAAATGAAAAAAAAAATATAGATTATAAAATATTTTAAAAAAAATCCATTTTCAGCAGCTATAATTGAAACACAGAAGAAGAAGAAGAAGATCATGAACTTGGAAGGAAGGAATGCATTACTTACAGTAAAAGCAATTTCAAAGGAGCAGAGCCTCCAAATGGATCCGAAGCATGGTATTTGGGAATTGAAAGCGGTAATAGAAAGCAAGGAATTAGAGAGGAGTAGATTGTGGGTGTTGGTGTATGGGGGGAAGAGTCCACACCGAGTCTGAAAGAGGCGTAAGATTTGGAGAGGGAAACAAAAGAAAAGATGTCAAACAAAGAATGAAGAAAGAAGGGAATTTACAACAAATTGCCGAAAATGGGGTCCACGTATTAGTGCCATAGTAGCTGTCAAAAAATATTTCAATCTTTTTCAAACTTTTATTACAACACTATTCAAATTCCATTTATCCATATCTTTTTTCTTTTACAACTTGAGACCGAAATTTAGCAATATTATGTTATTTAACGAAGAATTAAAGATAATAAATTACTCACAAGTGTTTTTTTTTTTTTAATTAATATTATTATATTTTTATTCCTCATTAATGCTCGAAGAGGTTGAATAAGTGGTTATAAGATACCACCCAGGCACAGAGTCCGAAATAACCATCAGGAGTAGGGGAAGGAGGTCTATCTAATTAACAGGGTAAATTAGTACAAGATCTTTAAAGCAACTCCCACAGCTTCTCTATATTTTAATTTTTCTCTATTTTAGGTAAAAATAAACCTCATTTGCTCCAACAGAGCCTATTTTAGAGATAGTGAGGAAAGAGAAAACAAAATTCTCTAAAATTACAGCAATCTCTAAAATTTTAAGGAACAATTATGGAGATTTTAGATATTGCTGTAAAATAGGAAATCTGTTGGAGTTAGAGAAGAAAAATTGCTTAAAGCTTTGACTTTTGCTTCCCTATAATACAAAAATTATAAAGAAGTTGTTTGAGTTGCTCTTAATGCTCCGACTGTGCCTTAGGATTAGGACTAGTAGGTAAATTCCCCTTACTCTTCCAATGAAGGCAGGTAGGGTCACTAACCCTCGAAAAATGAAGCAAGTGGTTGACAATTACTTTTTCGAGTTTGTTTTCTGGGGAATGACATCCAGTTTCAAATTCTCCTCCTTATATCAATATTTACAAAATACCACCGCATTTTGGCATTTTTTTCTTTTGATTATTTATGAAAATGTCACTGCATTCAAATAACTATTGTTGTTAAGGGAAATTCGTCCAAACAGTGTCTGAACTTTTCCAGACTATTAATTTTCATACCTATACTTTGAAAAATGTCATAATGGTACCTGAAGTTTTGGCCCTGACCTAATTTCTGTACCTAGCAACAGTAAAGTCGTCAAGGGCGTTAAATTTTGAGGGGTAAATCTGGAACTTCAGGTATTCTCAAGGGAAAATCTTCTAAACAGTGTCTGAACTTTTCCAGACTATTAATTTTCATACCTATACTTTGAAAAATATCAAAATGGTACCTGACGATTTAAGCCCGACCCAATATTCATACCTAGGAACAGTAAAACGGTTGACTCCGTTGAACAGTACCAGAAAAGTATGCCAATAACTACCATGCCCAATACGAGATTCAAATACCAATATCAACATGGTATACCTAGATCTAAATATTCATATACCCGTATCCAGAAGAACTCAGGAAGATCGGTGTACGATGCCAGACCACCGCCAACAGCCGTGCTCAGACCCATACTTGATCGGAACCCGACCTTCATCTACATCGATGACCTGAATTCGGAATCGTCCTCCGACACCCCAGAACCTGACTTAGGGTCCCGCGTCAAGGCTGTCTAGCAGATTGCCCAAACTACGACATCCTGTTTTGACAGAGATCGGAATCGCTTCGCCATTCCATTTTCGACAGAGATCGGACCCAGACTTGACCCAAAGTGGAATTACCAAAATTTCAGATTCCTTTGCTATCAGACTCGTCGGATTCCAACCTAAAGCATCGAAATTTCCTTGTGCATCCACCCGAATAATCTCCATGATTCCAATTATCTGGTGAACTAGGCTTAAAACCGAGCAAACACTTGCAAACCAAACCATTTTTGCTGTTATAGCTACCAAAATTTCCACATGCATCTACCTAATCACGACTTTTCTTTCCTTCTTCTCTGTTGTCTTCTCCCAAACCCATCAAAAAAAGAAAAATTGAAATTGATTTCAGCTGCAAATAATTGAATTTGATTTTTTGGATTGTGGGTTTTGGGATTTTTGATTGAAATCGAAGCAGAGAAGATGCTGGAGAAGATCGCGTTGCCGGCGAAGCCATCACTGAGAGGGAATAATTGGGTGGTTGACGCCTCACATTGTGGATTCGATCTGTAATAGCGAATTCCAACATATCTTCTAGTACCAAAGCTTCTGTTAGGAGTAAAGAACCCGAGTTCAATTTTTTCTCCTGATAGAAAACTGAGGTAGGTAGCTGAGTTCTGCGGCTCTCAACTGAGGTAAGACGAAGACCTTTGACTTCGAGGTCTGGGGGGCAATGTTTGAACCCAACGGTAGTTATTGGCATACTTTTCTGGTACTGTTCAACGGAGTCAACCGTTTTACTGTTCCTAGGTATGAATATTGGGTCGGGCTTAAATTGTCAGGTACCATTTTGATATTTTTCAAAGTATAGGTATGAAAATTAATAGTCTGGAAAAGTTCAGACACTGTTTGGAAGATTTTCTCTTGAGAATACCTGAAGTTCCAGATTTACCCCTCAAAATTTAACGCCGTTGACGACTTTACTGTTGCTAGGTACGGAAATTGGGTCGGGGCCAAAACTTCAGGTACCATTATGACATTTTTCAAAGTATAGGTATGAAAATTAATAGTCTGGAAAAGTTCAGACACTGTTTGGACGAATTTCCCTTGTTGTTAATTGAAAAGTTATTACCGATAAATGAGAAAACTACTTCTAACAAACGAAAAAGCTACTGCTGAAAAACCAAAAAGCTATTGTCAATTAACTGAAAAACTATTGTCATTCTTCATAAAAGTTACTTCATTCGTTAGAAAAGTCAGTACCATCATTTAAAGGCTACTAACGCACACTAATAAGTTATTACCGACAAACTGAAATGCATGTTACTGTCATTCTTCAAAAAAAACTATTGTCATTCACGATAATATTTTGAAAAGCTATTGACATCTTTTGAAAAGTTATTGTCGACGAACCATGAGCTAGTTATAGCAGCTTACTTATAAGTGTCTTTTTAAAACTTATTATCAATTAAGTCACATATATTTTTATCACTAAGTGTCGAAGAATGACAATAATTTTTCTGAAAAATGACAATACATTTTCGATTTATCCATAGTAGTTTTTAGGTTATCAGACTGTAGTTTTTTTATTCATTGACAGTAGCTATTTTTTTCTTTGACAATAACTTTTCAATTAATAACAATAGCGTTTTGATGTAGTAACATTTTCATAAATAATGAAAATCAAAATGCGGTGGCATTTTTATAAATATTGATATTTCTTATATTTTGGTGGCTTTATGAGAAAAAGAAAAAAAAATAGATGGCCTAGAAAATAATAAAGTTAATAAAAGTGATCTTATATATCATTGGCCCTAATATTTATTGGGTGCGGCTATTGCCACCCTATCATTTTCTTTGTTCTCCCTACAAATATTTGAATTATTGAAATACTATATTACCCAAATGCAAAATGACTAATAAGTACACTAATTTTCTAAAATTTAAATCTTTAAGGAAAACTAAATACATAACTAATTAAATACAAAACTACTTAATTTCTCTTCTGATAACATTAATCTTCATCTTCTCCATCCAAATTTCAATTTATTACAATTTTCTTTTTTATCTTTTTGTTGCGTCCTCATCGTTAATTCGTTATTCAATTCACAAAACCATTATTATTAACTTCATCAAATCTTTATAATACCTTTATAAACATCGAAAGTAAAAAATTTAAAACACGAAAAAAAAAATCAATCTTTTTTTCATTGCTCATAGTAGCACTTACTAATTTTTTTAATATGGATTGAAATAAACAAACATTGAAACTGAATGGAAAAAATAAAAAAATGGAAGTAAATCAAATTATGATTTTATTAGGAAACTTTAATATATTTTAGGACGTCTTTTTAATTGATATAAATTAAATGAGAAATTTTCGTTAAACAAAATTTCTTTTTTAATTTGATATGTCATATGATGAAGGATATTCCTGAAAAGAGAAATGGGTTGGATAAGTAAATCTAATAATTGAAATTAAAATATAGGGTGTAATGAGCAAGTAGGGTGAACAAAGAAAATTATAGGGTGGCAATAGCCTCACCCTATTTATTTGTTATTGTCATCAAACATTAAAACTTTTTTTTTTGACTTTGTCAAGAGGAACCCAAAGGCTTCCTAGGCCCAAGATAAACCCCTTCAGCGCATGTGAAATGCTCCAACTGTGCATTGCAGCACAGTGCCTGGCCACTTTGACAGCTTCAAGGTTCGAACCTAGGTTGAGGAGCACACCCAACTAGGCAAGAACTATTAGGCCACTTGCAGTGGTTATCAAACATTAAAACTTGTTCTAAGGTTTTACATTTACAAACCTCAAGATTTCATTATTCACCGAATACGTTGGTCTAGATGGCCGCCTCTCTCTCTCTCTCTCTCTCGGTTAGGGTCAGGATCTCTAGCTAGCTTCAAATTTGGCAATGACTTCTGCTGATACAATGGTTGCAAGGTTGTTTTCCTCCTTCACTTTAACTGATGGGGTACATCTAGTGTTGTTAAGGCCCGCATGAAGTCTCAATGCTACTATTCATGTAGAGGAACAAGAGGCTGATCTATTTTTATCACTCACATATCTGTCAAATTGGAACATGATTTTGAAGGGTGAGTTGTGGTACTTCGACAAAGCTACAGTAGTTTTGGCTCCCTATGACGAAGTCTAGGAGATTAGTACTGTTCTAATGGAAACCCTAGGTTTTTGGGTTAATTAAGGTGAAAGGGATCACCCGAACTTTTCATCTCAGGATTCATCCTCTCATCGAAGGTATATTGGTTCACTACATTTTGAGGGACTTGGCAAAGATATATGTGGGTAGGGTTCATATCCGGGTTATTGTGGATCTCGTTCAACCGTAATTGTTCAAACACAGCTTCAATGCTGAACATGGTATGGTTTTGAACTTGAACTTTAAAGGGCTAAATACAAATTACTACCCTGTGGTTTAGGTCTAAAATCAATTCAGTCCTTGAACTTCTAATTTCATCAAAAACACCCCTGCACTTTCAATTTTGATCTAATAGGTTCAATTTGTTAGTTTTCCTACAATTGAGTTATTTAACTTGTTAATGTGGCTCATATATGGCCTATGTTTTATGATGTGGTGTCGAGGTGGTCTGCATAGTCAATTTAGGAGTGAGTCATACTATTAAAAATAAATAGTTTTTCAACAAATAATCCAACTATAACTTGAACTCATAACAAAATATTAACGAATTGAACCTATTAGATCAAAATTGAAAGTGCAGGGGTGTTTTTGATGAAATTAGAAGTCCAGGGACTGAATTGATTTTGGACCTAAACCACAGGGTACTAACTAGTATTTAGCCCAACTTTAAATTCGAGAATCTTGTTGGGGCAGTGCTTACGGTGTGGATTGCGACACGTGGGGATGGCATTACCGGTCGAGAAGTCGATAGACCTAGTTTTTAGGGTATTGAAGGTGTTGGTTACTTAGTTAGGGTTTTCAATCCCTTAAGCAAGGTCGGCCCTGAGGACTGCTACCTGAGGCAGCCGCCTTAGGCCACCGCTCTCTGGCGAGCCTCCGCCAATTTTTTTTTTCTTTTCAATTTTACATATATACGTTGTATCCATATATATTTTTCTTTCCCCTGCATTAAGCAATGTGGCCGTGCTAGTGCAGCGGTAACATAATTTTGCTGCTGTTTGCAGCACCAAAGTTCAAAACACAGGCCTCTTTTTTTCTTGGGGTTTTGTCCATTTACACCATTTTTAGAGATTTTTTTCCCACTTACCCCATTAAGTTTTTTTAATTCTCTCTTACCCAAAACACTCTAAGGAGGTCTTCCCTAATACCCCATTAAGATTTTTTTTTTGTTTTTTAATTTTTTTTAATACCATTTTACCCTTACCCCTTTGTTACTTAGAGAGAGAGAGAGAAAATAGAAGAGAGAGAAACCATAGGAGACTTCGCCGGAGCCCGGTCCCGGTCCCGGCCGCCGGAGTCCGGTCACCGGCCGCCGGAATCCGGCCAACTTTCGCCGGAATCCGGTCACCGGCTGCCACCCACCGGAATTTGCTGAAAATCTCACTGAAAAGTTTTTTTGCCCCCAATAGACATGTATTGCCCCCCAATAGACGACTATCAGCCATGTATTACCCCCCAATAGACGACCATCAGCCATGTATTGCCCCCCAATAGACATCTATTACCCCCCAATAGAAATGCAATAGACGTCTATTGCCTCCTAATAGACGTATATTGCCCCAATAGTCTATTGTCCCCTAATAGACGTCTATTGTCCCTCAATAGATGTCTATCAGCCATGTATTGCTCTCCAATAGGCGTCTATTGCCCCCTAATAGACTTCTATTGCCCCCCAATAGATGTCTATCAGACATGTATTGCCCTCCAATAGGCGTCTATTGCCCCCCAATAGAACTGTCAGTAGCTGAAATGGGAACTAATATTCCTAAAATTAGACAAATAAAACTTTGATTAAAGAAAAAAACAAAGAGATTATATTAATTTAAAAACGCATATTGCCCCCCAATAGATGTCTACTGCCCCCAATAGACATTCAAAAAAAATTTCCCTTTCTCTCTGCCCCATTACTTAAAAAAAAAAAAAAAAAAAAAAAAAAAAAAAAAAACGTAAGAGAAAAATTGATTTGGCCACCCAGAGAAATACTCTGGGCACCAAATCGAAGCAAAAACCCAGAAATCCGGCCAGACGTCACCGGTGGCTGTGCTTGCTGCTCTCTCCAATCCTCGAAATGCTAGCAAAATCCTCCTCAGTGAAAACGGCGTCGTTATAGGGGAAGGTCGATCAATCCGGTTTTCTCCTCATCCACGATTGCCAACGATCGTGCAATCGAGGCTGCAAATGGAGATGTGGTCCTCATCAATCCTAGCCAAAGATGATCAGATCGGCTTTCTCCTCGTTGGCTGAGCGGTCGAAGTCTTAATCGGAGTTGGAGGCCGAGTTGTTGAGGTTGACGACGATGGCAACTGAGCGGTCGAGTTCAGAATCGGAATCGTTTGACGGCGACTGCAGTCGTGCTCGACGGCGGTGAGAGAGAGAGAGAGAGAGTTGGTGACGACGCCGTGGTAGGCGGCCCGACTCTGGTAGTAGGCGGAGTTGGCGTCGGGGTTTTGCAGGGCGGGGAGAGGGGGAGAGGGGGAGAGAGAGAGAGAGAGAGAGAGAGAGAGAGAGAGAGAGAGAGAGAGAGAGAGAGAGAGAGAGAGAGAGAGAGAGAGAGAGAGAGAGAGAGAGAGAGAACGCAGATCGGAGAATGAGTGAGAGAATCGGTGTCCGAGGGGAGAGAGAGAGTGGACAGAGTGGCGCAGTTGTAATTCTTTAATTGGGTGGAGGGTAAAATGGTCATTTGGTGTTAAATTGTGTATGTGGGAACAAAAATCTGATGCTGGAGTAAGTGGGATAAGTTTTGCTTATTTTGGTGCTTTGGGTCAAGGACCATTTTTTCTTTCTTAATTAGTTTCTTTGTAATTAAACGTTTTTTGTTCATTATTTTCCAGCTTATAGGGAAAGAATATTTTGGAATTGAATACTAATGTATTTGCCCTTGGCCCAACCCTATGTTTTTAGTTTTGTCTAAATTCAATAAATTCCTTGTATTAGGAACCTAGATCTCTAGCGCCTCCGGCGTAGTAATAATGGAGGATCTCCGCTATCTCTACGATCTGAAATGTATAATGAGTGGGTCTATTTCTACGTACCACTGTGGGTACTACACCTTCTTGTCTGTCTGTGTCCTTAAATGACAGCGGAATGGTATGTAACGGCCTATTATGGCTTGTGATGAATATACTATTTCGCCCCGTGGGCTTGCTTAAAATAAAATAAAAAAAGTATATTTTGTTCTTTGTTTTTATTTTTTTATTTTTTAATTTTTTTGTAAAAAAACCCTTAGCCCACCCTACCCTTACATATGTCAGTGAGAATCAAACCCATGACCTTTACAATATTGGAATTATAATTTACCAACAGGTCACAACTCACCGACTTGTTCTTTGTTATTTTTTCAACTTCTAAGAGAAAATTTATTTTGGAATTGAACACCTTGTTTTTTTTTTTTTTTTCTTCTCAATTACTATTAGGAGTTGGACCTCCAAATTTGATATTTGAACCTCCAATTTTTTTCAATTATTAATAGACTTTGTCAAGTCACATGAAAAGACAAATAAGGACAAAGAGAGAAAAATGGAAAGAAAAAAAAAAACTCTTCTTACCTCCCTAAATAAGTAAATATAAACATTCAATTAATTTGTTTTTTTTTTCTTCCAGAATTTCCGTATATTGCCAGATAGTTTTATAATTTATCTAAAATAATTAAGTAAAAATTATAATTTCTATACAATGCCCATCATTTAATACAAAAATAAATTCAAAACAATCTGATTTGGAATTTCCTTAAACTAAATTCATTGAATATTATGATATAGTTATTACTAGATGTTCCAACCGAAAACTCTTGAAATCCTTCTTTTAGCAAATTCAAAAGGATTCCAGCAACATATCAAGATCGAGAACCTCTGATTAATTTTGGTGGAGGAGAGACATACTCATAAGAGAGCAATATCATGTGATTTTGATTCATTCTTCTTTTCATGGTTGAAGATAGAGATAAAAAATAGAGTGACTGATTGTTGTATTTCATTTTCAAGGGTGTTTTGGTAAAAATAAGGAGGTCTACTTAGCTTTTCAAGTATTATAAAAAGTAAATTAGAGGTGTACTAAGTATAGGAGGTCCAACTAGAACCATCCTTACTATTAATGTAGGGGTTTAATTTATATATATGTATATATATATATATATACAGATTCTATCCAGAGCGGAGCTCCGCTTTGAAATTAACGTGTGAAGTTCGAGTTTTGGGTCACTTTTCGGTTGCATATCCACATCTCGACCGTTCAGTTTTTAGGTACTAGTGTATAGATTCTCTCTGCAAATTTTCAGCCAAATTGATGATCGTTAAGGTATCTAACTAGCTTAAACCAATGTACGGACTGAATCTGTCAACCTGAACCGTACTAGCTTTAAGGAAATTATCAATGCCTTAACGATCATCATTTTCGCTGAAAATTTGCAGAGACGATCTATACACTAGTACCTAAAAACTGAACGGTCGAGATGTAGATATGCGATCGAAAAGTGACCCAAAACTCGAACTTCACACGTAAATTTTCAAAGCGGAGCTCCGCTCTGGATAGGATCTGTATATATATATAATTGTTTGATTATATAATTTTTTTTATGTGAGGCCACATTTTAATTATTCGCCTCAGGCCTCTAAAATGTCAGGACCGGCCCTGCCCTTGAGTGGCTACTAGATCAAAAGTCATTATCGTCTTGATCAAGATAATTAGTCACCAATCACTAACTAAAAATTAAAAAAATGCAAAGCATAAATAGTACTAGTATTAGCAAAATGAGAAAGTAATTAGGATAACTACTAATTAACTAACCTGAGAGAGGGAAAGATGAAAATGCCCTTGGCAAAAAGGAGGTGTTAACGGTGCTATTAACGGAGAGTACCAATAATATGTCGGACATTAATTTTGAGGTACCAATGTGATAGTTTTAGAATGTTAGAAAGTAAAGTGTCGAATAGCCCAAAATTGAGGGACTATTGTGATAAAAACTATATAGAATTTCTAAGACTTTTTTAGTAAAAACGACAATACAATAGTTGGATTTGTACCTTGAGTTTAGATTTTTTTTTTTAGTTTGTAAGGTTCCCCGGTCCCTGCACTTTATATGATGGGCTTACTTAGAGAATATGTGAAATTACTTAGTTTGTAGCTCTTTCGGTCACACTCCAATTAGGAGAATCATGATGAGTAATTTTGCTTTTTAATCTACTGTCATTTACTCGTTTTTCTCTAAAAAAAAAAATATTTCTAATAAATAGTAATTGTTATAGATTTTTCCTACAATTAGGTTTGGAGTAGTTTTATAGTCATACATCAAGCTAAAAAATACATGGGTGAGACTCTAACAAGGACCATTAAAATGAGAACTTCATAAGAACTTTCTAATAAATGATTGTGAAGCCCACTTTTTTATCACATTTCAACAAAGAATAATGCAAGGTGACCTACCTTTTTGGGCACCACTGGTATCCCACCTTATGTGGTAAATGATGTGGCACAGCCACGTCCTTTATTGAAATTTTGTTATAGGTTGGACCTTTTGTTACATCAGCTACCACTTAAGGAATGTATGTGGTACTTAAAAAGGTGGTTCACTTAGCATTACTATTCGACAAATCAACTGTTAGATGTTTAGATATTCATGAGTAGATCATTTTTGTAAATTTTCAACCAAATTGAAAAAATTTAAGGCATTCATAATCATGATTTATCATTTATGAACACGATTGATTCAGGTTTGACAGATTTAGTTCGTTCATTGATTTGATCTAGTTCGGTACATTGATAATAAGGAATTTGGAGCCACCATGGGGATAGGAGTGAAATAATTTGATCCTCTTTAAAAAAAAAAAAAAAAATTGGAAGTAAATTTACTCATGCATATCTAGACATCTAATAGTTGATTTACCAAAATGTAATCAAAAAGTGAGTCTTACAACCATTGTTTAGAAAGTCCTCATGAAGTCCTAATTTTAAAGGTCTTCATTAGAGTCTCTCCCCAAAATAAACATCTCCTTTTCTGCCTACCAAGCAAAGCTTTCTTGAAGAGGCGCTTTTCTCATTTGAGAAAGATTTAGCAGTATTTTCTTAAGATGACTTGGTCGGTCAAGACTACAGCAGTCGATGTACTGGACGTTTGGCTACAAAACCTATCCCTATCAATCGAGTATGTGTTTTTGGATTAGCTCCTAGGATTTTAGGCCGCTTAGTCACTTGCAGGATTTGGAAGGCGGCAGTAAGTCTTTTTTGAAAAAAAAAAAAAAACTAGCAGGGCACTTCCACCTGTTATCTTCAATAATTGTGTTAACTTTAACATAGTCTGAAATTGCTGCATCATAAAATTAACTCTTTATTTTTTATATGTTTTCCCATCAATTTCCTATTTTTATCCTTGCTCAATATACACCTTTTCTCTCATCTTCTATGTAAACTTGTCTTAAAAAAAAAAATGGATTATAGGATTCTTTCATGAAAAAGACTCAGCTCACTTAAATACACTAGGTAAAGGTGAAAAAGTTCCTCAGTTTAGCTTTTGTAATGTGATCAGATTTGGTAATGACTAATCATAAGATTAATTAATTAAAAGTACAAATCAAGAGCTTATCAAAAGAATAAAAATCAAAGAAAAGTACAAATGAAGCACATAAACTATAGAAAGTGGCATATAAATAAGAGAGAAAAACAAGGGCAGCAATAGCATCCAAGACTTTGTCCAATCTAATGACTTGGAAAAGACGGCTTTGTCTTTTTTTCTAATACTAATTTACTAGTTATTTGCTTAATCAAAGACAAAGACGGGGGTTTTGTCAAATTTCATAGTTGGCTAGTCTGAGAAGAGAGGGCAAAGTTCAAATGCGGACCGACCTTTATAACCCAAGTCCACGTGTCCAAATGGGAGCGGCTACACAGTTACGGTCTTGGAGCGCCTGCTTTGCTGTTAACTTCAAATCTTCAATCATGTCCAAACGGTAGACGCTTGTACCAGTAGTTGGCCACGTGTTCGTAAAGGAATGAAACCTCTTAGAATGCTGTAACAAATAACTCCCCCAATCAATACATCTATCTATTTATCAAAACTTTTAAAATATCTAAATTACTCTTTATTAAAGATAATTTTGACAGCTATGCGCATCGAACTAAAGACATATTCGTTACAAAATGAAAACTTATGACACTAAACTAAATGATCGTGGCTTTTCAAAAAAAAAAAAAAATCCTAAATGATCGTAGTTGTAATGGATAACTTATAAAATTAGTTTTATGATATTTGAGATAATCCTTTTTTTTAGCGGTTATTTAATGTATATATATACATAGAGAGCCATTCTACTAAAAGATCTTTGTTTTTGGTCATTTCAATTATCTATTGGCATTTTGACTGTTCAGTTCTTAAGACTCCATGAATAGATCACTTATGCAAATTTTCATTCAAATTGATGACCGTTAAGATATCGAACTAGACTAAATCAATGGAAGAATCAAATTTGTCAAACTTAAACCGCTCATGCTTAAATTATAAATCACAGTTACGAATGCCTTAACGATCATCAGTGTGGCTAAAAATTTTCAGAAGTGATCTACTCATATAAACCTAAAAACTGAACGGTCGAGATGCCAAAAGTTAGTCTAATAAGCGATCTCTTAAAATGACAAAAAAAAAAAAAAAATTCCTCACTACTAGGACATATATATTTATAGACACACCTACACACACACCTTGATGGCTATCGATGAGGAGCACAAATCCCCACTAAAAGGCTTTCGAGTAGGCCTTTTGAACCTACAAAAGACTACCCCTTTCCATATCGAAAGACAAGTTCCTACAATCCCAAGGGTTCTCTTATAAAAGGTCTTCTCTCTCATGATTAATGGTAGAGCAACTCCAACAGCTTCCCTATAATTTCTGTATTATAGGGAAGCAAAAATCAAAATCTCCATAATTTTTCTGCTCTGATTCCAATAGCTTCCCTATTTTACAGATTTTTGCATTTATTACAACAATAAAATATTCTACATTTAAAACAAGTTTAAAATAACGGCTAGTTTACAATGGCTAGTTTCTAACGGCTATTTTTTAACGGCTAGTTTACAACGGCTATTTCTAAGGGCTCGTTTACGTCAACTTCTTCTATAAATAAGAAAAAATCATCTATCACATTTTCTATCTCATTCTTATAATTTTGATTTCTTTGCTTCCTCATTTCTTGCTCACTTTGAAACTATTTTTATGGCTCGTCGTTCTTTGGCTAGTCGTTATTTAGTTGATACGTACATGAATGACGACGACGATATTGATGAAGAATATGAAGAATCGTTACTTGTTCAAATAGAAGAAGAACGTCTTGCCAAGAAGAATTCAAGGAGAGGTCATCGTGGTTCTGTTATGGGTCACGATATTGTTGAACGTGATCCAATCGAGGGTCACGAAAGACTAAATCGTGACTACTTTGCCAATCCTCCAAAATATGGGGCTCGTCTCTTTCGAAGGAGGTTCAGAATGAAGCAAGCTCTTTTCCTTCGAATTCATGATGCTGTCGTTGCACACGATAATTATTTTGTTCAAAGAAGGAATGCTACTGGGCGTCTTGGTTTGTCATCGCTTCAAAAGGTAACGGCTGCTTTTCGAATGCTTGCTTATGGTGTTCCAGCCGATTATGTAGATGAGTATGTGCAGATTGGTGAAAGCACCGCTATAGAAAGTCTCAAAAGATTCGTCGTAGCAGTTGTTGAAGTGTTTGGTGATGAGTACTTAAGATCGCCAAATAGTGATGACCTCACGAGATTACTTGCAAAAGGTGAAGAGCGTGGCTTTCCTGGGATGTTGGGAAGCATTGATTGTATGCATTGGACGTGGAAAAATTGCCCAACTGCTTGGCATGGTATGTTTATAGGCCACATTCATGAACCGACTATTATTTTAGAAGCTGTAGCTTCATATGATCTTTGGGTTACCTGGGTCTCTTAATGACATCAATGTGTTAGAACGCTCTTTTGTATTTAGTGAATTGGCTGAAGGGCGTGCTCCTCCTATTAGCTATAAAGTCAATGGTAGATCATATGATATGGGATATTATCTTGCTGATGGTATATATCCATCATGGGCAACATTAGTGAAGACTATTCCAGCTCCTCAAGGAAATAAGCATAGACATTTTGCTAAAGAGCAAGAAGGGGCAAGGAAAGATGTGGAGCGTGCATTTGGGGTGCTTCAAGCGCGTTTTGCGATTGTCCGAGGGCCAGCAAGATTTTGGGATAAGGATATCCTAAAATATATTATGACAGCATGCATAATCATGCATAATATGATTATTGAAGACGAGCATGATGAACATGAGCATGATCGTAGACCAAGACAGATGCATGAAATTGAAAAATTATATGATAGAGTTGCTGACATTCCACGTATATCACCTTCTCTTGAGCGTACACCAACTCTAATGGAATTCATTGAAAATCGTCATCGGATTAGGGATAAACAAATGCATACTCAACTCCAAGAGGATCTTGTCGAGCACTTATGGAAAGTACATGGAGGACAATAGTGATTTGCTTATGCGAGAACAATGTGTTGTTATGAGTTCCTGAAAGATCAATTTAGTTTCCAAATTATTATTATGTCTCCTCCTACTCATTATTATTAATGATTTTCAATTGAGTTTCCATCTAAGTTTATGAAATAATCGTACAAATATTATGGGGAGTACATTTTATATTATTTTTAAGTGATGATCATAATGAGTTAAAGGACTTCGTCATCCTTCCATTGGATTTATTCACCCTGCAGATACAAGAAGTTTGTCTTCTTCGATTGTGAAGTTGGCTTGTCTTTGAGCTTGTCTTTGTGCTTTCTTGCTGTTAGGTGCACGTGGCGTCTCTTCATTAGTGTAAACTTCACTAGTAGGTGTCTCTTCATAAGTGCAATCTTTATAGGGTGAATGATACTGACTCGCCGGGAAATCGTATGTCAAATGTGGTTCATTGAGGTCATTGAAGGCTGATTCATTGTTGAGGAGGTTAATGAAATTCAATGGCGTCGAAGCCATCTGCAAAAATGCAATTTGGAATCAATCCATATGCATGGACAACAAATTGTATGAAGCATTCTATTGCAAATTGGCATGAGTAAACAATGAAAAAAGTAAGTTACATTATATATTGTCTGTAGATTGATAGAGATGTGTACATTCAAAGTTATAAACAGTCAAACAATCTCTCTGCTATATATCTTCTTCCTTTCATACATATTTAAATACCAACAATAGTAACAGATTCTTGTCAACACCATCCTCCTCATACCAGAAGAACCTTAGCAACAAGCAATCAATTTAAAACCTTTTCTTTCCAAACATTAGATCCATCTCCAGTTTAACCAGTTCCACTATAATGCTGCTTCTATTTGGACTTTCTTTCACTTTTGGCACTTCAAGAGATTAGCTTGATCACTCGATCTTCTTCCTCTTTTTATTATTAATTAAAAAAATTCCTTCGATTGTTCTTGAGCTAAATGAACGGGTTAACCTCATCTAAATGATTAAATTACATGCTTATAGTTGAATCATATCCAATTTAATCAGGCTTAGCTATGATTGTTTGCCTTAGCTACATTTGATTTTCTCAGAAAACACACAGAAGTCAATACAATATTACAGATTCAAAATATCAAAATCGCAATCAATCAATCAAGGGAAAATATAATCACTAGCTAGGCTGATACACCACAATAATTTTAAGGTAAGCAGAACCCATCTTCAATTCATGAACTAAACAGAAACCACCTTCAATTCATGAACAAATAAATACACAATCAAGAACCATTAAGAAAACGAAAACCCAAAAAATCCAATCTAAAATAGATACATGCACAATCAAGAACGATTAAGAAAACGAAAACCCGAAAATTCGATTAAGAACAATCAAGAACCCAAAAATTCGACTAGCCTCTGATCAATCAAAACAAGCGACATTGGAAAAAAGGAAAACAAATAGAGAATTGGAGTGAATCGACATGAACAGATGTGGAGGAGATGGCTCACCTGTACTACCGTCTTCTTTCTTGGTTGAGTTTCAGTCGGAGTTGAAACGTTTTGGGTCGTTGTGGAGAGTGGAGCACGTGAAATCGACATGAACAGAGGTGGAGGAGATGGCTCACCTGTACTACTGTCTTCTTTCTTGGTTGAGCTTCAGTCGGAGTTGAAACGTTTTGGGTCGTTGTGGAGAGTGGAGCACGTGAAAAATTAATGACAGAAGCTATCGCTATATTTTTAGCGGTTGCTGTAGATTTAGGGAATGTAATCTTCTCTCTCATCAAAATCTTTATTTTAGGGAATGGTTTAGGGAAGCTGTTGGAGCTGAAAATGACTCAATTTTCCCTAAAATAGAGAAAAATGAGGAAATGCAGAATCTGTTGGAGTTGCTCTTAAACATTTATCCACATGCACCACCTACAAATACTCTGTAAAAATTAGTACAAGGATACTAACTTAGACATTAGACTACTGAAGACCAGCACACGTACTTGGTCTACCTCTTGACGCCTTGTGTATTATATTTGACAAGTACCGATTGAGTCTGTATACTGATCATCTAGTCTTGAAGCTACCCCATCCTTCAGTCTACTCGAACGAGATAATGTAAAAACATTTAGATTGTGAATTCAAATTGAAGTACCTTCTTCCCTCAGAGAAAAAAAAAACGTTAACATAACTTTAGCCATTTCAGGCTCACAACATCTTTACGAGAAACGAACAAAGATTCATCTTTGTGAGCTCTTGTTAGATTTAGTCAAATAATTAAGCTCGTTTACATTATTCGATTTAGGACTTAAAATTTTAAGAAATTTAAGATCCTTTTTTTTTTTTTTTAAAAGATAAATTTCTTGCTTCACAAGATAGTAGGTTAGAGCGTGACAACGAATGAAGCATATGGTCTAACTGGTCTTATCACTTGGCTGGTGTGAGAAAATATGATCTATGACATATACAACTCGTGATATGCATGGTTTCTCTATACATGCATTACATTAATGCCAATTCTCGCGTATCTCATTTTCATAGAAGTAATGGCATCAGTGTCACAATATTCATTAATATAATTAATTACAGAGAAACACAGAGCTTGGATTTATCAAATTCAACAAGAAATAAACTCAAATCCACTAATTAATATCAACTGTGACTAGAAAAAGAAGAAGGAAAAAAAAAGCAAGAAATTGGATCATTCTCCCCTACAGACTCTTCAGTTAATCTATTCCCCCCTAAAGTACTACAAATTAAGCCTATAGACAAATGACAAGAAACCCAGAACTCCAGAAGAGACCAGGGTATTTGCCTTTGCAAATGCACCTGTAAACACTTACTGGAGCACTTACTGAAGCTCACCGGCCATCACCCTTTTGCACGGAAATTAAGCACGGCTGGCAGGCGTGCTAACGGTCCGGCAAGTGAACAAAACTTTGGCTACAAATTTGATGGATATAGTGGCACGGGTGCACCCTCAAAATTATTGTGAGAAACAAACACGAAGATACGTTCAAACATCAACTCTATTGTATGTGGACGCAAAGCCTTCATTTGAAGATTTTCTGAAATATGAAGCAAGAAAATTATTAATAATCTGATCATAAAAAAACGAAACCTCATGAGGAATTATCATATAGTGGACATAAAAGGATAAGGCGTTACACGTAGGCTTGTGCTTCTCAAAATTAGAACGAAGAATCACAAGAAGGAAAGCTTATTGCTTGGGCTCCTCCAATAAGAGATGACAAGTTCATAATAGTACACGTTCTTGAAGGGCCTGCTTTGCTGTTTACATTCAATGATTGGCTACAAAACATCTAAATTATACAACGAAGTTAATCCAGATCTAATTATCGCCATGTGCAGGGCTTTGCTCAAGGTCATCTCCCAGGATATTATTTTGTTTTTGCTAGTGATAAGCAATATTTACAAAACAAAACCACTGAAACTACAGAAAAGATAAGAAATAAACTCTGAAATACAAAGCAGACCCGAGTACTTGGACTGCTTTTGTTGAGCTCTTTTCCAGCTTTTGGTTCG
Organism: Rosa rugosa; assembly: GCF_958449725.1. Classification (NCBI taxonomy): domain Eukaryota; kingdom Viridiplantae; phylum Streptophyta; class Magnoliopsida; order Rosales; family Rosaceae; genus Rosa; species Rosa rugosa. The sequence goes on from NC_084822.1 coordinate 26,372,795, forward strand.
GACTGAGATGTAGTTGAACATTTCATTATCGTTTCCACAAAACCTTCCACATTGTCATGGAATACAAGTTGGTAACCACAGTTGTGCACCATTATGTCCTGGCTTGTACTATGAAAGGTGGCTTCCATGGAAATGCATCCATTCAAGATAAAATCTGGAAATGATCCACGTGATGTATAAGATAACCAGATGAAACCACGCCGTTTCAAAAGAAGAGGATTTTCAGACTTAGGGATGTCAAAACGCATTCGTTTCCCCCAACTTGTGCCCGTACGTGATAAATAGCATTCAACACGATCAAATTTTTCCTTGTCCAAATTGTCATGTATACGAGAGTGGTCTCTGCGGACTGTGAAAGCAGCACACATCGCAATTCCTTTCCAATCTTTCATATAATTCAAACTGGGATTTAGCGGGAAACTCGCTGAAAAACCATTGACACGGCAGAACCACATAGAGATTCCACGTTGTGGAAACCAATTATCATACTTAATGAGCTGATCGGAACATTGCTGTAAAGGAGAAAATATGGAATCAGACTTTTTTGCTTGTGTCTGCGAATGTGTGTGTGTGTGTGTGTTGAGAGATCTGAGACCTGAAGGATTTCTCCGAAATCAGATGCAGTCTGAGAATCTGTGAGGTTGCCTTTTATATAGTATGTTTTGTCTCCAGAATCGAGTCTACCCTGTATAAAAGAAATTTAATGTTTAACACAGAGAGAGAGAGAGAGAGAGATTCTGTAAACACCTCATAGCATTGTAAAGGCAGTGATTCAAGGCGGTCAATTAGTGAGACGGATTCTCCTCGTTCTTTTATTGTCAACTTACTTTCCTCACTTGAATTCTCCTTCTTAATCTTTGTAATTCTTACCCTGCATGAAGTTTTTATTGCTTGGAGAAACCCAAAAAAATCATGCTCGTATAGTAGACGGGCACCACTCATTTTCACCTTTACAGCTGGACTATCAGTTCTAGTGCAAGCCTCAATGCTTGTGCACTCATTCAAGTAATTCATCCGTTCTATAAACCAGAGATGCGGGACAATTATCCAATATCCATTTGAGCCAGTGAATGGGTGTAAGTATATTGGCCCATTGCCATTCAACACATGATTTCCCATTACAACAAGGAAACCGGAGCCTCAAGAAAAACAAAGAGAAAGTGCACAAGATCGGGTCTTGAAGAAAAGATCACGCCAAATTGAATCACTGATCTTGAGTTTAATGTGCATTTATTCCATATTAGTTGGTATAATTTTAAATTGATATGCATATCGTTGTATTGAATCAATAAATCTCTTATGCATTAAAGTGGTTTTTAACATGCATATCAATTTGAGATCTTGTTTAGGTAATTGTCGATTGCATATTCAAAAACTGTTTTAAACCTTTCCTTGTTTATCTTGATTAATTATTAAGAAAAGATTTGATTGAGGGGGAGTTATTCTCCCTTATAAAAAGGTTTCAAAACTAAAGTTTGGGTGGGTTTTTTTGATGGTAGAAATTATTTTATTTTGAACTAGGTGTGTTGTTCAAATCGTTTTTCTAAAAACCCTCCTTACTTGTTTCATGTGTGAGATTGCATAATTTTCCTCATTCACTCTCAAGATCGGTGATTCAATTGAGTGAAAGGAAGATCGAAGATTGATTGTCTAGAATGTTGAATTAAGAGTTAGAACGGTTGTAAAACAAGTTAGCATTTGTTGCTAAGAGAAAGTGTTTGTTATGAACAACACTACTTGTGTTCTGTAAACTCTTGTGTTTATTATTGGATTGTTCTTCTCGTGTTGGCTACGTTAAAAGCCACGCAGTGAAGTTTCCTCAGTGGAGAGGTTTATCTTCGTGTCGTGTTATCGAATTTTCTTTAGTTAAATTCATTGAGATAAAATATTGTTTCATAATTAGTTCCATCTAGTACTTTCATTTGGCATCAGAGCGGGTTCTAGAACTTTCTAGTGATCCCAGGAAAGATGGAACACTCACGTGATCGGGCTGCTGGTGGATCTATAAATAGTCCTCCATGGTTCGAAGGTGGATGTGAAAAATACACTCAGTGGAAGATTTACATGAAGTCATACCTTTATGCTCAAGATGAACATGTGTGGAATATTGTAGAAAATGGCTGGACTATACCTATGATAAAAGCAAAAGGAGAAAGCTCTTCCACTGCCACTCCTAAACCAAGGAAAGACTGGACTGAGGAAGAAGTTCGGGATCTGCAAGCAGACTTCAAGGCTAAGAACAGCATTTTCACAGCCTTATCTGAACGGGAAAAGCTGAGGATCAGTCACTGTGATACTGCCAAACAAGCATGGGATCTTCTACAAACTACATATGAAGGAAACAAGAAGGTACGCGCTCAGAAATTACAAGCACTGATTTTTGAATTCGAAACTATGACTATGGGAGATGATGAAACCATTGATGATTTCCACGGTAGAATTCTTAAAATCTCTGGTCAGTGTCGTAGTCTGGGAGCACCATTTGATGAAGATAAGATTGTCAAAAAGATTCTTAGGGCTCTGCCAGAAAAATTTCACTCAAAAGTCACTAGCATAGAGGACTCATTTGATATTGATGTGTACCCACTTGATGAGCTCATCGGCAATCTCAAAACCTATGAGATGAGGCTAAAACCTGAGAAGAAGAATAAAGGCGTAGCCTTCAAGGCAGTAAAAGGGGCTGAAGAGGAAGAAGAAACACTAGATCTTGCCTTACTCACAAAGGAGTTCAAAAGATTTCTAAAAACCAAGAACTCCTCTAGAAACCCTAATGCTCCTAAGAAAAACACCTATGGGGGAAGCAGCAGTAATGATTACAATAGCAAGAGTGGAAAAGGAAGCTTCAAGGGAAATCACTCTGGAAAACCTAAATGCTATGAGTGTGGTGGCTATGGCCATATTTCTACTGACTGTGGAAATAGGAAGCATGGAAACAACATCAACAAGTCTCTTCTCTCAACTTGGAGTGATGATGAATCTCTAGAAGTGGAAAATCTGGCACTTGTATCGTCACTTCTACCTGATTCCGACAGTGATGAGACATTCTCTGATGATGAAACAAATATCCGCTGCAAGCAACTCTACAAAGCTTCAAAGGCCACATTACTCAGAAACTTGAGCTTAGAAAAGGAAGTTGAATTTCTAAGAACAGAAAAAGAAAAAATGGAGCATATGTTGGAGACTTCACAATCCACATGGGAACAGGGAAGAAGGAACCCAGTTGCTGAGATGTCTATCCCATCCAGTGATCAGAACTCATCAAGTTGGAAGGCTGAAAAAGGTGAACTTCTGAACAAAATAAAAATGCTGGAACTGGATGTGAGGGGACAACAAGTCCTAAACCTGGAGTTATTGGCTAAAACTGAGTCTCTACAAGACGAGTTAAAATTAACTCAAGAAAGATTCATCAAGTTCAATATCAGCTCCTCTTCCATGTCCAAGTTGCTCGGATCAGGAAAAGCTCCTCATGATACATGTGGGCTAGGATACACTGGAGAAACTTCCAAAATCACCAAGTTTGTACGAGCCTCAAAATCATCTGTAGAGCAGAAAGATGTCTCCATTGATGATCATGTCAAAAGTATAAAGGAAGAAAATTCAAACCAACAACATCAGGTAAAACTTGACCAAGAATTCCCCACTGGTCAACACAGGTACGCAAACCCTAGAATCTTTATCCCTACTTGTCATCACTGTGGTAAGATTGGCCATATCAGACCTAGATGTAATGAACGGTTTTCAAACTTAAAATTTTCTCAAGAAAAATGTACTGTTGAAACCCTACAGGTGGAGCTTAAAGAACAAAAGGAACTCATTAACAAATTAACTGAAATTGTCTCTAAGAAGAATCCTCAAACTGAAAGAAGAAAAGATGTCTGGACCAGAAAAATTGAAAGCAAAAATCATAGTTCCATTGTTAATAAAACTGATGATACATGTCTCTTTGCTTGCGCTAGCCAAACTCATCAACGCTCTCACATTGAGGCAACTTGTTTAGTTGCTTTAACTGCATTAGCTGACAAGCGACGAGATTTTTGGTATGTTGACAGCAGTTGTTCAAGACACATGACCGGAGACAAAACATGGTTTACCTCATTTGAGGATGAAAATACCTCAGGATCAGTTACGTTTGGAGATGGGAGGAAAGCTAACATTCTAGCTTGAGGTACGGTAAACACTCCAGGTATACCTAACCTTAAAAATGTGTTATTTGTTGAAGGATTAACTGCAAATCTGATCAGCGTCAGCCATTTGGCTGATGACTATGAAGATGTGTGGTTTAACAAACAGAGATGTTTGGTCCTAAATCAGAAAGGAGAAGGTGTCATGGGAGGTAAGAGATCCGTCGATAACTGTTATCATATTCAAGCTAATGAATCTTCCTGTGTGCAGTCTTGTTTGTCTGTTAAATCCACAGAGGAAACCCTTGAACTTTGGCACAGAAAGATGGGACATGTCAACTATCAGGATTTGCTGAAGTTATCTACCAAACAATGTGTCCGAGGCTTGCCAAATTTAAAAGGTAAAACTGACAAAATGTGTGGAGACTGCAAGGTGGGAAAACAAACTAAGGCACCTCACAGAGTGGTAAATTCTGCAACAACCACACAAGTATTGGAGCTATTACACATGGATCTCATGGGACCAGCTCAACCTGAAAGTTTTGGAGGTAAGAGTTATATACTAGTGGTTGTGGATGATTTCTCAAGATATATCTGGGTAAATTTCTTAAAAGACAAAACTGAAACGTTTGAGTCTTTTAAAAGCTTAAGTCAAAAATTAATCATTGAGAAACAGTCTTCAAACAAATGCTTAGTGAGAATAAGATCAGATAATGGAACTGAATTTAAAAATGCCTCTTTTTCTAACTACTGTCGTGAGCTTGGTGTATCACATGAGTTCTCAGCTCCAATCACTCCTCAACAAAATGGGATAGTGGAAAGGAAAAATAGGGTATTGCTAGACATGGCTCGAGTAATGCTACATGCTGCAGGTTTAAGCACAAACTTTTGGGCTGAGGCGATCAGCACTGCTTGCTATACAATAAATAGAGTACTCCTCAGACCAGGTACTGAGCAAACTGCTTATGAGCTGTGGAAAGGTAAGAAGCCAAATGTTGGACACTTTCATGTTTTTGGCAGTCCTTGCTACATTCTACGAGATAGAGAGCACCTTGGTAAGTTTGATGCTAGAAGTGATGATGGTGTGTTCTTGGGATATTCTCTGACTAGTAGAGCGTATAGGGTTTACAATAAAAGAACTCGTGTTGTCATGGAATCCATTAATGTTTCTATTAATGATCAATGTATGAAACAGGAAGAAACATTTGCAGATATCTCACCCTTCTCGATCACACCATCACAGAATACTGAAACATCATCTGAGGAAGAGGAAGAGGAAATATATGACAATATCTTTGAACCAGCTCCCACCCAAAGAAGAGGGTTCAAGCAAGTCCAAAAGGATCACTCCACTCATGATATCATCGGTAATCTAACTGATGGTCCGATAACAAGGAGAACGGCTGCAGTCCAGGTAAGTTCCTCTGAGGTAAGTAAAGAGAATGTATTACTGTGTTTTATTACCGAAAATTTGGCAAGCATGAACATTATATCTCACTTTGGTTTTGTGTCAATTATTGAACCAAAAAATATTAAGGCTGCTTTGTTGGATGATCACTGGATTAGTGCCATGCAAGATGAACTGAATCAATTTACTAGGAATGATGTATGGTATTTAGTACCACGACCTAGTAAGTGCAATGTTATAGGAACTAAGTGGATTTTCCGAAACAAAAGTGATGAAAAAGGAAATGTGATCAGAAATAAAGCTAGGTTAGTTGCTCAGGGATACTCACAAGTCGAGGGACTTGATTTTGATGAAACTTTTGCTCCAGTTGCACGGCTAGAATCTGTGAGATTACTACTATCTGTAGCATGTCATCTTAGGTTCACATTGTTCCAAATGGATGTCAAAACTGCCTTTCTAAATGGGAATCTTCAGGAAGAAGTTTATGTGGAACAGCCACCTGGCTTCCAAGATCCACATCACTTAGATCATGTATACCGGCTTAAGAAAGCTCTGTATGGGCTAAAACAGGCTCCACGAGCCTGGTATGAGAGGCTCTCCACTCATCTTATAGAAAAAGGGTATGCTAGAGGATCTATTGATAAAACACTGTTCGTAAAACAAACCAAAAATGACATTATTATTGCCCAAGTGTATGTTGATGACATTGTTTTTGGTTCCACTTCCAGATATCTTGTCAAAGAATTTCAATCTGTCATGGAAAGTGAATTTGAAATGAGCATGTGTGGTGAACTAACTTTTTTTCTTGGACTGCAAGTAAAGCAAATGGACACAGGCCTGTTTCTCTCCCAAACGAAGTACGCTGAAAATTTGATCAAGAAATTTGGCCTTGAATCTAAGAAGACTGTGAGCAATCCCATGAGTACCACTACAAAGCTAAGCGAAGACCAGGATGGGAAATCCGTTGATCCCACCCTGTATCGTAGCATGATAGGCAGCCTACTCTATCTCACTGCTAGCAGACCGGACATATCTTTTAGTGTGGGAGTATGCGCTCGCTTTCAAGCCAACCCTAAGGAATCACACTTGGAAGCTGTCAAGAGAATCATTCGCTACATATCCGGTACAATTAACTGTGGAATTTTCTATACCTTTGACACTAATGTGGAAATTGCTGGGTATTCTGATGCTGACTGGGGAGGAAATCTAAAGGATCGAAAAAGCACCTCTGGAGGATGTTTCTTTATTGGAAATAATCTTGTGGCGTGGCACAGCAAGAAACAAAATTGCATCTCTCTATCTACAGCAGAGGCTGAGTATGTTGCAGCTGGGAGTTGTTGCACACAAATGTTATGGATGAAGCAAATGCTTCATGATTATGGCATCTCTCAAGGTAAGTTGTCTATCTTCTGTGACAACACTAGTGCCATTAACATCACTAAGAATCCGGTTCAACACTCTCGAACAAAGCACATTGATCTTCGATATCATTTTATTCGGGATTTGGTTGAACAAAACATCCTTGAGTTAAGCTTTGTACCCACTGAAAATCAACTTGCTGATCTATTCACTAAGCCTCTTGACACTGCTAGATTTGAGATGTTGAGAAATGCCCTAGGGATATGCTCTAAGCATTAAGGCACAAGAATGACTGTCCACTATTGATTGAGAAAATTATGATCTTAGTATCCTTTGACCACAGTTACTAGTGATTTGTACATATTTTCAGCTATGTATCTTTTGTTGCCATGCCTTATTCTGGACAAATTGAATTGTGTACTCATGTTTCGTCCATCAATCACGTAACCCCACTATGCACTTTCACCTATAGCCTTTGTGGTGGCATGTTTTTATGTTTATTGTCAAACGAGATTTGGTGAAGTAGTAGAACTGCTTAATATGCTCATATGATTCATTCCCTCTTCTCAAAGTAATCAGATCCTAGTTGTGGTGAACTTTCTAGGATTTGTAAGAAACGAGAATGGATAACTATCACTCATCTCTCAAAGTAATCAGGCCTTAGTTGTGGTGAACTTTCTAAGGTTTGTAAGAAACGAGCTGGTGAGTGATCTTTGCACGTAAAATAAAATCTTCCCGACAACTACTCGAGACTCTCTCCATGGAACATCCTTGTTATGTTTAGTACCCTAAGAACATCTGTTCTGGGAGTTACTGAGAAGAATCTTGTTACATGGGTTCAAATTGTCACACACTAAAGGAAGTTAATGACTACAATTATATCCGTGCTTGGGAACAAATGTTCCTACTCCTTCTAAGGAGATTTCATGAGCTTAACTCACATGTTCAGTTCTCTCACTTCCCTCCTTCTCTCTGTCACTAAACCTATTTCTAAGCCCCACATCATGGTTATACTCACTTTTATCACAGGTTACTTCCTAAGGTCTACACATGAGTACCAGTTTTTTGTTGTTGATAGAATACATCATGTATCATTCTCTGAACTATGTGCGTCTCACTACATGTCTGTGTTCTCTGTGATTCAACTATGCTATTTTTTCTCTTCTCGATATGACCTATGCATTCATTGCCTTGATAATTAGCAAAGGAAACGATTCTCTGATTTATTTGCAGATTACGAATATCTTGTCTCTTCGTTTCTTTCCTTGATGGCGTTATGACTGCTCTTAATTTCCATCATGATTATGCCTAAGTTGAGGGGGAGAAGTTTTCTGCATGCGTATATCTAGGGACAATAAATTGTCATAACTTCTCTCCTCTCTTGAGACGCTATCCCAATCGGTGTGATCTTTGGTTTTCTTTAACCCTAACTGTTCCCTATATTTAGCCTCTCTTGTCTCCCTCGGATTTTACTCTTGGTTTTCTTTTGTGTGCAGGTTCATACACTGACTGATTTCTCTAATCATGGTTCGCACAAAATCAACTACTAGACTTGGAGGACATCGCCGACTCCCTCCTCCCGAAGATGGCCGTCAGGCCGCTGCAAGAGCAGGGATTCTCCATCCCGGCATGCACCGTGTCCGCAGTCGCAGTCCTCCTCATCGTTCACCCTTGTCTAGCGCATCTTCTGCTGCTGCTCCTCCTCCTGCCTCTCTGGACAGTCTCCGTGACCAGATCTTGGTGGCAGACTGGCGCATTGCTTGTCTCACGACGGACATGGACGACATGCATTCTCTTCTCGTTCGTACTCGTCATGCTCTGACCACTCTCACACAGGAGATCCGGAACATGCAGCGCCACCCTCCCGGGTTTGACGCTCCCCGTCCTTCCAACGCCATGCCGGAGCCTGTTGCATCGGAGGAGAGCTCGGATTCCATTGATGAAGAGGAGTTTCTTGACAACGTCACCCGACTCTGTGAAGAATTTGACGTGCCTTCCCCTTCAAAGGGGGAGAAGTAAACTTCTTAAATTTTTCTGCTCTTTTTGCTTTCGGCAGTTTACCTTCCATCAAACAATGTTTATTTTTTTCTTGTTGGTTTGTAAGTGCATAAGCACAGACTATTTATTGTTGGATGATTACTATTATTTAATATGGTCTTATTTTGGCTACTTGGATCTGGAAAAGGATGGAAACTGATTCCTTAATCCAAGTAGTACTCTTTGTGTTTCTCTGTGAAAACTAACATGCAGGACAAAAAGATGGAAAAATCATGTGTTGAATGGGAATGCCCAAAGGGGGAGATTGTAAGTATATTGGCCCATTGCCATTCAACACATGATTTCCCATTACAACAAGGAAACCGGAGCCTCAAGAAAAACAAAGAGAAAGTGCACAAGATCGGGTCTTGAAGAAAAGATCACGCCAAATTGAATCACTGATCTTGAGTTTAATGTGCATTTATTCCATATTAGTTGGTATAATTTTAAATTGATATGCATATCGTTGTATTGAATCAATAAATCTCTTATGCATTAAAGTGGTTTTTAACATGCATATCAATTTGAGATCTTGTTTAGGTAATTGTCGATTGCATATTCAAAAACTGTTTTAAACCTTTCCTTGTTTATCTTGATTAATTATTAAGAAAAGATTTGATTGAGGGGGAGTTATTCTCCCTTATAAAAAGGTTTCAAAACTAAAGTTTGGGTGGGTTTTTTTGATGGTAGAAATTATTTTATTTTGAACTAGGTGTGTTGTTCAAATCGTTTTTCTAAAAACCCTCCTTACTTGTTTCATGTGTGAGATTGCATAATTTTCCTCATTCACTCTCAAGATCGGTGATTCAATTGAGTGAAAGGAAGATCGAAGATTGATTGTCTAGAATGTTGAATTAAGAGTTAGAACGGTTGTAAAACAAGTTAGCATTTGTTGCTAAGAGAAAGTGTTTGTTATGAACAACACTACTTGTGTTCTGTAAACTCTTGTGTTTATTATTGGATTGTTCTTCTCGTGTTGGCTACGTTAAAAGCCACGCAGTGAAGTTTCCTCAGTGGAGAGGTTTACACTGCGTTAGCAAATCTTCGTGTCGTGTTATCGAATTTTCTTTAGTTAAATTCATTGAGATAAAATATTGTTTCATAATTAGTTCCATCTAGTACTTTCAATGGGACGTTCTTAACGTTTAGTTCATGGTATAACGTTTGTTTACGAAGAGGACCTTCATTGGTATGCAAATAACAATCAAACTCGTGCTTAACTTTGAGGCCACAACTAGTATCAAAACTTTCATGGATTAGAAAACTAACATACATGGTGTATCCAATCCACGGCTTGCTTTTATCATCTATCTGGGCAGGAAGTTGGACTGTTATAGAAGAGCTGCTGCTTTGAATATTAAACCACTCTGGAATAATGCTAGTTGATGAAAAACCATGTGCCATCTTCAACGGTGCTCTTCCTTCTAACTGCATTATTTTGAACAAAAGACGTTAAAGTCTAGTAAACGAGAGAGAGAGAGAGAGAGAGAGAGAGAGAGAGAGAGAGAGAGAGAGAGAGAGAGAGAGAGAGAGAGAGAGAGAGAGAGAGAGAGAGAGAGAGAGAGAGAGAGAGAGAGAGTTAACCTCATGATATCTTTGGAGCCATGATACAAATTGTAAATCAAACATTTGAATAAAAGTTGCAGGCGATATTGAGCGCTTAATAATACGAAGTTGTCCTTCTTCACTTGAAGGCCAAACTTCATATTGATCAGAATCACTTCTCAATGAGGTGCAACCTTCTGCCCAAACAAATTTTATGCTTGTTGGGAGCTCTGGCAGTGCCTGCAATTTGCTACAATCTCTCACGGACAGATATATAAGCTTATTAAGCCGACAGATGGATTTAGGCATGCTTGTAAAATTGTTTCCCCTCAAAAACATATTTCTCAATGAAGATAGGCGGTCCAGATCATCAGGGATTGCTCCATCAAATAAGTTGCAGTGACTTAAGTCTAGATCAGTTAAATAACATAGACCTGAAAATGAAGAAGGTAACGACAAGCTCATTTTTGGGCGTACTGAAAATACAAGGACAGAATATGATTTTCTGGAAAACGGGGATTGCAGTGCAGTGATCAATCCTTACTGGGCAGCAGAAACCAAAATAACAAACAACACCAGATTTTGGTTACGCAGTGAAAACCTCAAGTATGAGATTAAAAACACTGCGGGGCTCTTACTCTTGAGAACCCAAAATAAAGATCATCATATTGAAAAGGATATGTTCTTTTACAAACTTTATATAGCACTAGCTCGGCTATAAGATTCACACAAAATCTAATACAAAGTTTGTCTTCCTTCTAGAACTCCTTTACTTGAACGATCTTCAAATCTTGTTCTTCTTTCTTCACAGTCACCCTACTGATCTTGAGAGAATTAATGCATATGAATGAATGATCAAGAACACTTAAACATGGACCAAGTGTCTTGACTCTTATGATAACACACACTTAAGCAAACAAGCAAGACTACTCAAATAATTCTTGCATCAATGGTCTCTCCCTCTATGAACGTCTCTTTTTTTCAAATGTCCCCTAGGGAGGCCGTCTCTCTTGCGCGCTCTATATATCAAAGACCAACCCAATCTTTTTAATACAAATAGATTCTACCCTAATTGACTTTTAATTAGGAAAGAAACTTTCAATACCAAATATTCACCAAGCAAGACTCCAACTAATTCTTGCGTGCATGGTCCTCTATATGGCTGCATATATTCTCCAATCTCTCAATAGATGCCGTGCAAAACCTAATAAAACATATTTCTAACCTAATTCCACTTCTACAAGGAAACCTTCTTTTGTGTTAAAGATAATTAACAAATAAGAACACCAAAACCTAAAATACTTAGGCAATCAATAACACAATTTTGTACACAAAAAAAATATCTTTAAATAAATAAAAGATATTAATCCCATTAAACCTCAAGGATACTTTCCCGTTTTGTATGGGAATGCCAACACACCAAGTTGATCAAAACTTGTACCTACAATCTCCCCCTTTGGCATTCCTATACAAAACATAGATTAGGACAAACTCTCCCCCTCAACAAGTACAGGAGGAACATCACAACTCTTCATCCATTCATTCCTGAAACACTTATCACACACTGGTAAAATGCATAAGATAGAATAATGTTATCACAGTTATGATAGAATAATGTTATCACAGTTATGAATCTGCTTTCTCCCCCTTTTTGAATAGGAATGTCAAAGGTAACTTACGTAGCGGAAGCAATGCAGAAGGAGGATCACAAATAGATGGGGCACAGTAGACACTAGCCCAAGTCGAATCAATCAGAGGAAGATAGTCCAAGTATTAATACCCCCCCTAAGTGTAATCATGTTATGAAAGATGCAAGAATGAAATGCAAACACACAATGAGTGGGTTGTATCCAAATGCTAAGAACAGATTTAATTCGCATAGCTTTTCCAACAAGAGCAATACCACTTAACCATAAACAAGAGTGCAACAAAATAAGTTCACACGAGTGAATTGATTCCGACAATCACAAGGTAAGATAGAGTGTGGTCGAGTATTCTATACCTCTTGTTGTGAAGAGTGAACATATCTCAAGATGGGGTGTGTAATATTTGTGGAGACCTGAAAAGCAAAGCTCACATACGAAACACATCTAAGCACAAAAACGTTATTCCCCCTTATAACACCGTGTGGGCATGATTTTGAATTTTTTCTTTTTGCCTTTCACACAAAGTAACATTTTTGCTCAAGAAGACTACGACCCATGTAACGAGTATTATGCTAGCAGCTCCCAAGTCAGATGACTTTAGGGTACTAGATGTAACAAGAACATCCCAAAGAGCACATCTACTCGAGTCAATAGTTTCACAATCCACCGGGGTGACCAAACCATTCCCGTTTCTTCCCAATCCTCATATCGTTCGTCACGACCGAGGCCTGTTTACTTTGGGAATAGCCTGGCCATGCTCCATTAACCAACTACATATATTTTTTTTATTTATTTATTATTATTTATATCAAGGAGCAACGAACAAGAGTAATTTCGTACATGAGCAATGAGAACAAGCCAACCATCAATTAAGACTTACCACCACTTAGAGTATGTGTGCATGTGAGGTTTCAAGATTGTAGAGAATATGTTGTTCAAGCTCACAATTACAGAGTGACGTAAGTACAAGTTCAAAACGTGCTAGGCACCTTATTGCACACAGATTTAAAGAAAAGAGTATGGCCCTTGTCAATCTAAGTTCAAAATAATCTGTCAGACACTTGGGGATACAAACCACTATTTTTCAATTCTAAATTTCCAGAAACTGAAACTAACAATGCAGAGACATAAAGAAAATGCACCTATACTATCATGAAGACATACACCATGAATGCATGCAAAATGGATCAAATGAAGTGAGAGTATCAATACTTAGAGCATCCACCAACGGTGCTTCTAAGTGATTCAAATTGAGGTATGTCTAAAGGCCTAGTAAACAAATTAGACAATTTGTGATCAGTAGGAACAAAAGCACGCTCAAGCATATTATCAAGATTATCCATATGAGTAGAAAAACGATTATTTGAACCTTTTTTAATCCAGATTTGCTTCTGCTTCGTTTTTGGTTCCAGATTCACGGGGATTGAAGCCAGCTTTGCAATCCTGGCGATCAGATTCAGACCCTCTTTCAACTCAGCTTGCAGCGAGGCATGTGAGTTTATACCCATCGTTTTCCTCTGATTTTGAGTAACCCTGCGAAGCATATTGCACCTAGGACGTATGTGTCCTAATTTTCCACAATAATGACAAGTAGGAACAAAGTTTTTGGAGTTGTGAATATACCTGGGCTGACAAAGTTTGTCAGGACTTACCTGAGCAACCTTTTTATAGGTTTGAAGGTCCAATTTACGTTCTGGTCTTTTGGGCAATTTGGGACCAGAATCAATGTCTTCTGAAGCATGTGATTGACGCAGCGAATTTTCACCTTCCACACCTTTTACAAAGGTCAAAGGCTTGCACGACTCACCTTCAAACCCTAACCCTTCTTTGTTGCCGTGAGTTTTACCAAATCCTATCATCTTGGAGACCTTTTCAGATCCTATGGAGAATTTGTTGAAGCTTTCCTTGACTTTAAACAACTCATCCTGCAATTTCTCATTTTCAAAGGTTAGTGAAACATTCAAAGTGGATTGAGCCTTGACTTCAACCTGCAAAATTTTGATTTTGTTTATAAGCTCATCATGCTCCTTGTCCCAATTTTGAGATTTGACTTCACCCTGCAAAACTTTAATCTTATCATCAAGGTCAGTACGTTCTTCTTCCCATTCTTTTAAAGAAGTATCAAATTTTTGCTCAATTTTCATCTTTTCCACTCTTAAAGAATCAATTTCTTCTTCAAGTTTTTTATTTTTTCGAAGAACAATTTTGGAAGCATTATACAATTGCTTACACTTTTCATTTGTTTCTTCATCAAGAGTATCATCTTCCAAGTCAGAACCATCAGAAAAATCAATATTAAGAGAAGAAGTAAGAGCAAGATTTACCTCTTCATCCTCAGATTGAGAGCCTTCATCACTATCACTCCAAGTAGATTTTAGAGCCTTGTTTCCACGCAAATTATACCTTTTATTGCCACAATCGGCAGCAAGGTGACCAATTCCACCACACTCAAAGCATTTAGGTTTGTTAGGCAAAATTTTCGAAGAGTTTCCAAAGGATTTGTTTTTTAAAATTTTTTTAAACTCTTTTGTCAACAAAGCTAAATCCACAGAATCATCAACAATATAATCTTTCTTTTTAACAGAAGAGAAAGCAATATTTTTTACCTTTTTCTCGGGCTTGATCCTCATCTCAAAGGTTTTGAGATTACCTATCAGTTCGTCAAGAGAATAGGTGTCCAGGTCATGAGTCTCCTCTATGGCAATTTGCTTGGCTTGAAATTTTGAAGGAAGAGCCCTGAGAAATTTCTTGACTATTCGGTGCTCCTCAAATGGATCATCAAGGCTACGGCATTGGTTTGTCACATTGAGAAGTCGAGCGTGAAAATCATCAATTGATTCATCTTCCCCCATGGTCATGTTCTCAAATTCCAATACGAGTCTTTGAAGCTTCTGACCTCTAACCTTCTTGTTTCCCTCATAAGTAACCTGAAGTAGATCCCAAGCTTGTTTGGCTGTGTCACAGTGGCTAATTCTCATCCTCTCCTTCTTGGACAAAGCTGTGAATAGTGAATTCCTTGCCTTAAAGTCACAAGTTCTATCACGAACTTCCTCTTCTGTCCATTCCTTCCTAGGTTTGAGAACCCTTGCAGAGGACCCTTCTACTTTCTTTGATTCTTCTGCCTTGGTTGGGTGTTCCCATCCATTCTCAACTATATTCCACATGTTTTCATCTTGAGAGTAGAGAAAAGCCCCCATCATAATCTTCCATTGTGAATAGTCTTCACCATCAAACAAAGGCGGGCAATTTATAGAACTAGAGGCTCTGTTATATTCACGTTCCATCCTTGACCACGGATCAACTAAAAAAGCTTTAGAACCTGCTTTGATACCAAGTGAAAATACAAGGACAGAATATGATTTTCTGGAAAACGGGGATTGCAGTGCAGTGATCAATCCTTACTGGGCAGCAGAAACCAAAATAACAAACAACACCAGATTTTGGTTACGCAGTGAAAACCTCAAGTATGAGATTAAAAACACTGCGGGGCTCTTACTCTTGAGAACCCAAAATAAAGATCATCATATTGAAAAGGATATGTTCTTTTACAAACTTTATATAGCACTAGCTCGGCTATAAGATTCACACAAAATCTAATACAAAGTTTGTCTTCCTTCTAGAACTACTTTACTTGAACGATCTTCAAATCTTGTTCTTCTTTCTTCACAGTCACCCTACTGATCTTGAGAGAATTAATGCATATGAATGAATGATCAAGAACACTTAAACATGGACCAAGTGTCTTGACTCTTATGATAACACACACTTAAGCAAACAAGCAAGACTACTCAAATAATTCTTGCATCAATGGTCTCTCCCTCTATGAACGTCTCTTTTTTTCAAATGTCCCCTAGGGAGGCCGTCTCTCTTGCGCGCTCTATATATCAAAGACCAACCCAATCTTTTTAATACAAATAGATTCTACCCTAATTGACTTTTAATTAGGAAAGAAACTTTCAATACCAAATATTCACCAAGCAAGACTCCAACTAATTCTTGCGTGCATGGTCCTCTATATGGCTGCATATATTCTCCAATCTCTCAATAGATGCCGTGCAAAACCTAATAAAACATATTTCTAACCTAATTCCACTTCTACAAGGAAACCTTCTTTTGTGTTAAAGATAATTAACAAATAAGAACACCAAAACCTAAAATACTTAGGCAATCAATAACACAATTTTGTACACAAAAAAAATATCTTTAAATAAATAAAAGATATTAATCCCATTAAACCTCAAGGATACTTTCCCGTTTTGTATGGGAATGCCAACACACCAAGTTGATCAAAACTTGTACCTACACGTACTGCTGGAAGAATAACAGATTTTGATAAACTTGTGCACCCAGAGTAGGATAACACTTTGAGATTCTTCAGATACACAATGAACAATGGCATCTGTGTTATAGCAGTTCTACTTACATCAAGTTCTTCAAGACTTTCCAGACCCACAAGACTATCAGGAATATTACGAAGTTTTGAGCAGCCTGATAGAGTGAACTTTTTAAGCCATGTCAAACTACAAATGGCATTTGGAAGTCTCAACAGATTTTTGCAATCGCTTAGATCCAACACAGTAAGTCCAGCTAGACAATTAATTGACAATGGCAGCTCTGTTATAGCAGTCCCATCTAAATAAAGCTTTGACAAGCATTCCATATCACCTACAATATCTGGAAATCTCTTGAGTTGTGCACAGCCAGAGAGAATTAAAGTTTCAAGAGATTCCAAGCTAATGTTGTGTGAAATGCTCTTCAGACTCTTACAATTTTTCATATTTAACAAAGTAAGTCGTCTGAGAGTAACAATGGATGGGTGAACCTTAGATAACTTTTTGCAACCTGTAAAAATCAAGATCTCAAGATTTGGGACCCCGGTAAAATTTGGGGTCTCAATCAAGCTTTCAGAGTCACTGAGATCAATAGACTTCAACTTGTTTAAAACCTGTTATAAAATTATGATAAAAGAATAGTAAGCCCTAATTATTTAATATTAATATAGCAAAACCCACAAATTATAGAGAAAATTGTTACCTTGATTCCCTTCCAGAGATGTGTAATTTGGCTGCAATACATGTTGAGTTCAGCAAGCTTACTAGAGGGGAAATTTTGTGGCAAAAGCTTTGAGGGATATCCATGCCATTCAATATATTGTAACTCAGTAGATAGATATTTGAGCCCATGAGGAAGAAGCACATTTGAAATTTTAAGAAATCTCAGCTTTTTCATCATCGAGAAGGCTTCATCGTTCAATTGTACCTTTTCTTCCGGAGAAACATTTAGGACTATCCCTTCAACTGCATCTGTTCCCTGGTTACCCAGAATACTAAGCATTAAAAGAATATTCAATATCAATAATGACAGAAATATAGAATTACTAGCATGTTACATTATTGAATATTTAGATACTTCTCAACTTAAAGATGGAATCTCTCAAGCTAATATATTTCAGTCAAATCATATAGCTGTACCTTATCATACTGCATAACATCAAGTACATCATCATAATGCCACAATCTACTGCGCTTCCCAGGCTCTTTGGTACATTCCTGACGAACAATTTCCCAACCCATTCCCTGAAGCAAATCATGCATCCACAATGTTCTCCCTATTACTGTGATAAGAGATTTACGAATGAGAACACCTATACTACTGATTGGGTCGAAACCAAAACTCTCTAATATCTTTGTCACACGATCTCTGTCCTCCCCTTTGAAGAAACATGCAATATCTAAAAATATTTGTTGCTCTTTCTCATGCAATCCATCAAAGCCCATTAGAAGTACACGCATAATTTCTTTGTCAAGATTTCCTTTTAGCCTGCTCAAGGAACTTTTCCATTCAATTATGCTTTTACCGCTCAAAAAGGGTCCAACAACTTCAATTGCTAAAGGAAGGCCTTTAGCATAATTTACAAAGTCTTGGGACACCTCCATATAATCTTTTGGGGGGTGGTTATCCTTGAAGGCTTTCCAACTAAAAAGCTCAAGGGCTTCATCATTTTTTAATTCTCTGGCCTTGTATCTTTTCTCCACTCCATGAGCGATCAACAATTGTTCATCTCTTGTTGTTATAATGATCCTACTTCCTCGACCAAACCAATTCTTGCTTCCTGCTAATGCTTGCAATTGTTCTAATTTATCAACATCATCAAGAATGATGAGAACCTTTTTATGACACAGTCTTCGCTGTATCTTACTAATTCCCATGTGAACATCCCCTTTGCTTGTAATACTTTTCATCTGGACATCAAAAAGGAGTTTTTTTTGTAAAGAAACTAGACCGTCACTTTTAGTTGAAACCTCTCTAACATTGTTAAGATAGCTTGAAGCTTGAAATTGATTGTGGACCTTTTCATAAAAAGCTCTTGCAAGAGTGGTCTTACCAATCCCACCCATCCCCCATATTCCTATAAAGCCAACATCGTTCTCTTCAATACCTAAACATAATTCCATCATTTCTTCTACACGGAGGCCAATTCCTACAAGGTCTTTAGAAACAATTGAGAGGGTACCGTCCAAATCACTTCTTATCTTCATAACAATTCCTTGGATGAATTCCGACTCATATCTGCATGTGTTTTATTAATTTTGGAATTAGATAAATCAACAATAATGTGGTTTCAATGAAACTAAAATCCATACCATTGGTCATCAAAGAGAACAATTTTCATACACGCTAAAACTAAGGTTTATGGGGTGCAGCCATGGTACAGTATAATCAATTGCAAATTAACAACAAGTTCAACTGTACAGCAACTATAACCAAAAATTTCACTCATCTTTTTTGCCCCTGCAGTCAGTTCAACTGTCAGGTCGTAAGACTACGCTACTATTTGCAGCCAGGCAGTCAGGATTTTTTTCTTAATGCATTATTTACTTGGTTTTACTTCATCTTTTCTCTGGCTCATTCCCAATTAGGAGCAAGTAAGAGCAGAGGCTTTATAATCCCATTGTTTGTACACATTAGTTAATACAAGTTATATGTCCGTAAATCATATCACAATCTTATGTTTTTTCTGCTTATTTACCACTAAAAATATCACAATGCATGTGTAATGTGAAGGAAATTTTAGAAAGGATGGCTATTAAAATTATGCAATTATTTATGCATAGTACTAAACTAATAGCTCATTATTATAGAACATAAACAGTTTCTACTATGTGGTTTGTACGTAAGTAAACTGATGCACAGAGAACAAGTGAATAAGAAAAAGTAGGAAACAAGGGACAATACTATTGCATTAAAAATTATCCCTATTTTCTGAGAGAAGATAATGACTCCATTAGTAATGACTAATAGGGTATGGATAGTACCATTCATATACTAGGATAACCTTCAATTACTAAAAACCCACATAGAGAGAAGTTCCAGCAGACTAGCTGGATGGACAACCTAGGCTCTAAACTGAAATCCTAGGATACATTGCAACCAACCTACTTGCCAGCTCCGAAAACTTTTGGCGGTCACACCCTCACGAAAGCCATGCCCTTTGCCACCAACATTACACCAGCAAAACAACACTCTAAATACGTTGACCACCCAAGTAACAACCACCACCACCACCAAGACCAACTAAACACTAAACAGCCACAACTCAAGCCGCAGCACCCAAGGGATAGCGATGCAGATGTTGCACCACCTGTGTTTCTGATTGTCATTACATAGCTATTTCTATTTAAGTTGTCTAATCATTGAGTTTTATGTGTTTCCTAGTTTTGATAATCCTATTTTGTGTATGCTTTCTCATGGATGAACACAAATAATCTATTTTAAGTACAAAATATATTGGGGTCTTATTATAATAACTCAATGTTTAAAAGGCTCAAGTACTATCATGTTCTTGATCAAATTTACTCATCATAGATGTTATGTACCTGTTTTGTAAAGGAAATCCAGAGAGATTGGCCACTTCAGTTAAAGCAGCTCTCCACCTTTCCACCTTCTCCAAGTTATTCTTGAACCTTTTTTCATGATCAGCAAATGCTTTTCCAAATGCTTCTGTCTGATTCCGTACCTCTGATGGATCTACATCATAGAAAACTGGAAGCACTGTCTGTCCAATCTCTTTCATGCACTCAACAATCTTAACAAGCTCATCCAAGCACCACCTGGAAGAAGCATAGTTTCTGGAGAAAACAACAACGGCTATCCTTGATTCTTGTATTGCTTGCAAGAGTTTTGCTGAAATCGGTTTTCCTCTCTCAAGTTCTTCATCATCCCTGAAGGTGAAAATTCCCTCTCGTTCCAAAGCAACGTATAGATGATCTGTAAAACCTTTGCGGGTATCCTCACCTCTGAAACTTAAGAAAACATCATATGTCCATTCACTCCATTGTGGGTTTGAGGAAAGAGAAGGAAAAGATGATGAGGAAGAGGTGTTTCTGGTGGTCATCAAAGCCATTGGAAACCTACTGTTTTGAATCCTCTGTGAAGGTCCTTATACCTATTTCACAAGTAGAGGCTGTGATGGAAACTACTATAAAACTAGAACAAAAAGAAAAATAGAAAATGGAAGTATAGAAGCATGAGACAACACATTATACATGTCTATGACTTTTAAAATTTTCCAAACTAAACAATGTCCAAGTTCAGTTCATTTGCTATTCTTTTGCCGTATAATCCGCTCATAGTGGGAATATGTGAGAAAGTCTAACACTCTAACACGCTTACAAGAGGAGAGTGACATACACCAACCGCAGTCGACAAAAGAAAAGGAGAGGAATATGTTCAACTAAGTCACCTTGTCCACCAAGTACCTCATCTACGTTAGTGTAGGACTGTAGGGTGCGCTCTCAGCTTCTAGTTCAGGCATTTTATTGAACAAGTGGCGGGCATCCATAGTTTCCGCTGACTTGGGCTCAAAGCAGCAGAATTTCCTGCAGACACAGATTTCAATGGGTTTTGACCCTGGAGTACAGAATACGGCAATACCATGCTAGTGTTACAACTGAACAGCAGCCACTGGCCCTGGCCATCGGCCTTCTCCATCTCGTGCCGGGAAGGCGTGAGCGTAAAGGGTGCCATTGTTGCGAACAGTTTTTAAATATCCCCCGGTATACTACCTGGCCCGATATCACGTCAATGATTAATTAGTGGCAATTTTTTATGCAGAATGAAACTTACATATTGGCTACTACACACTACGCGTGGGCTGTTGGGCATCTTAGCCTTTGGACTTTTGGTCCTCTTCATTTATTGGACTTTTAGCATTGTTGTGCTATGAGAAGAAGCACTTATGATATTGCTGTTAGAAGAAGCAGCTGAGTGTTTAGTAATTGTTTTGAAAATTGAACGAAAAACAATTTCAAAGTATTTGATAAGTTGCAAGTAAACAGATTACCAAAATGGTCATAAATGCTAAAAATGCTACTAAAATACATAATGTTGTGTTTACGGAAAATTGAAATTGGGAGAGAATTGAGTTGTACTTTCATTGAAAATAGGACCCTCTTTATATAGAGGATTACAAGACATAGAATCAGAGTTGTACAAGGAAAGATAATCGTACAATTAATCAGATATCTTCGAGAATATCTCTAATTCTAAACCCTATTACAACTAGGTCAAGTAACCTAGAGTTTGGGCCAGATATATATTTTGGATTTACTTGAACACTCCCCCTTGTGTCACCCAAACATGGTGGATAGCAGTGGCGGCGGTCACATTTAGTCTAGGAATCAACTTTTGATTCATGCTTCGTTTCGCTCGAAAGAAAGGATGTCTATGTGAAGTCTTTAGTAGACGGATCGTCATATCATGACTAGGATGATCTATCCTGTCGTGACAAAGCCAATATGTGTCTAAAGCCAAGAGATCTTCTCTCATGATTTCATTGGATTTAATAGCTCAAATAGTGATTTAGAGTCCACTAGAGAGACTGATACGTCCAAAATAGACGCTCAACTTAACCCTGCAAAATTGTAGTTGTTAGTATAGCATAAGTAGGGATCGTTCAAGCCGGGGATTGAGGGTACACAAATAATTACATAATAAATAAAGAATCAAAGTATGAATATAAGTATATACGAAAATAATGAAAGAATGAGTGAACATGAAATCGTAACAAGGGGGGTTTTAGGTTTTGTAACACAGAAAATTAAAGTAAAACATAAAAACAATGCGGGATTTACAATGATATGAATGAAGATGCATGTTAGAGATTCGGAAATCCACCACCAAAACATGCTCAAGACAAATTTGTTATCCAAGTTTCAATTACCAAGTCATGAAAATGTTTCAATCAAGAACAAACCGTGAACGCACTGCATAAGTTCTTATTACTTCCCTAGATTACTTAAGCAAGATGAACGCACCATTTCTAAGCCTTTAGAATAAACAATCAAGGTATAGAACGCTATCCTATCAACAATTTATTCTAAGCATTAAGCATATGTGGAAGTTTGATCGAAACAAGTATGCAAAACTAGTGTGGAACGCCTACCTAGCATGCAATCCTTTTTATTTGGTTTCACCTATTGTCCTATAGATTTTATCATTGAAACAAGCATTATTAACCGTTTAGGAGATTAAAATACCTATTTCTAGCCCCACTCACATGATCATAATATTTTATGTGCGCATTCATAAAACATAAACATGCAAGAGTTATCTGTAAACCAAAACCAAATAAACAATTTCACAACAAAGTAGTTTCAAAACTAAGAATCAAAACAATGTCAAAAACATGTCTTAGGGCTTCAAACCTTGCCCCTAACAAAAGTAATTTAGTTATACATAAAAATAGAGATAAAGTGTTTGATGGTGGCGGAGGAATAAGAAAGAGAGATAGAAGAGAAGGTGAAGGGTGCGGTCATCTTCATTGTGTTGCAGAGGCTCTTTATATAGGAGATACACAACCCTAGTTTCCTTATTCAACTCTGCTTGTAATTTGCTTGAGGTTTCCTTCGATTGGTGTACAATTTAATTACTTTCAAGCCAATAAAATAATTCCATGTCATCAAGATTGAGGCATCATCTCCAATTCGTATCCAAGTATGATTGGGGAAGCCTTTGGACGTCATAGCCTCTAGAATCTTCATGTAAATATAAATTCTCGTCAAAAACCAGATTCACGCGCAGCTTGACCTTCCTGTACTAAATCGGGGATAACTTCTTCTAGAAAAATGATATAGACGAACCGTAAAAAGCTGTGGAAACTAGACATCCGAGGATTTTCAACAATATAAAGATCATTATCTGGTTCGTTCTGAGTTGCTCTCAGTGCTCTGTCGAAGTTAACTAATCTGCACAGGAAAATTTCCCGATTTCGCCTTTCATGCATCTTTTCTCCTTTATTTTCTCCTTTACTCCACAAGAATCCTAAAACAATAAAACAAACATTAATACTTTCTATTAAGAGAAATAGCGTGACAAAATGCAAGGAAATATTAATATAAATATTGCACATTATGCTCCTATCAGAGACACATAAACTTCTCTAAGATGCGCCTTTGTTCGCAATCATTAGAGGTATTGCAAAGGAACTCATTTCCGTTCTCTGCATGCATTTTCGCATGGAATCCGTTGGCTATTCATAGATGCGATTTGCCCTAGGAGCATATAGAGTTTCTGTGACAGTAATCAAGGTGCCATTTGGCAGGGGAACTTGGGCTATTTCATGTCCTTGAATTAATACTGATGGCCCAGCCATCGTAGTCACAAAGTAATATGCTCAGAATTAAAATGGAGTCATAATGAAAAGAACTCAAAATTTTATTCATAAGCCAACAGAGTACATCATTGTCTCTTAACCATTAGGAGAATCTAATCCAAATGCTAGCTAATGCAAAACAAAGGTAGTCGTTTGACTTCTTTCGGTAACTCCAAAATAAGTATGACCAGGTGAGTAGAGAGATGTCGGTGGAGCAAAGTTCGCTTAAGTACCACTTATCTCAAAACCTTCCTAGACATCATACTCATTTTGGATGAGCCTATGTGAAGAAAAACTAAACCAATGACATTTACTATAAAGTATATGACAATTGCCTATTACATCTCTTGGAAAAATAAAGACTTAAACAGAATTGGCGATCTATTGATCCCAGCTAGATTTGTAGTTTTCAACCCTTCACTCTAGATCATCTTCTTGATCTTCTTGTTCCACATAGTGAACTTCTCTTGCTTCACAATATGTTTTGTAGGCGGTGACAATTTCTTCACGAGCTCTACAAATGTGTGCCCAATGACCGGATACTCCACATCGAGAACATACATCTCTTTGCTTAGACTCCATTGATTGAGGCATTTTGAAAGCGTCATTTAGATGGCTCTTAATGTTGGTGGCGCCACCAACATGGCCAGAGGCGTTGCCTCCCTCTCTCTTTCCACGTTGACCTCTTCGGTTCCGTGTTCGCCTATTTTGGTTGTTACCTTCCCAAGTAGAGCGATTATATGGACCAGAATGACCAAAAGTATCCCTAAGATTAGGGTTTCACTCTTGGCTCCCTCTCTTAGGGGCGCGACTATAATTGGATTCTGGAATATGCTCTGTTTCCACGGATCTCGAATTATAATTCTTCACAAGGATGTTGTCATGCTTTTCAGCGACATTCATAGCTCCAACCAGCTCATGAAACCTTGTGATCCGTCCTGCAGTGACATCGATTCGATAGTTCTTAGCAACCATTAATGCAGAGACGGGGAAGGTAGAGAGAGTCTTCTCAATCAACATTGCATCTGTGATCTCTTTACCACATAATTCCATTAAGGATTTAATGCGAAGTGCTTCCGAGTTGTAGTCAAGAATTGACTTGAAATCACAGAAGCGGAGGCTATGCCATCTCACTTCTAGGTCAGGAAGCAGGGAGTCATGGACGTTGCCAAATCTTTCTTTGAGTGAGACCCACAGCCTTCTGGGGTCTTCTTTATTCATACACTCGTACTGGAGCGAATCATCCATATGACGAGTCATTAGGATGTTGGCTTTCGCCTTATTTTCCTCTAAGGCTGCTCTATTTGCTTCCAAATCTTGAGCTTGCTCAACAGTTATCACGTCCTGTCTAGGCTCGAGAATCATATCCAGGATTCCATCTGCCTTGAGATGCTGGCGGACGTCACGAACCTACCTGTGATATCCAGAGCCAGTTGTTCCCAATGGAGCAAAGTCCAATTTGTTCAGGTTACTCATCCTGAAAGAGAACAAGAAAATGGTTAGTTTCGGAGCGGAAAAAGCTACCACGAAAACATATAAAATTTCTGAGCATAATCGCTTCCAAGAAATTAGGAATTTATGAGCGTAATCGCTTCCAAGAAATTCAATTCCAAGAGGTATTGGATTAGAGTGAAACAATGACGTAAGTGGTCGATCATAAATTATCTACAAACTTTAAGTTTGTGCTGTTTCTTCCAGTTCCTGAATCTTCAGATCGAGGCGTGTCTGCTGACAAAATTTGGTGGAAATTGGAGGTCCGGAAGATGGTGAACCGGTGGAATATTTGCTGCGGGTTGTATGGAGCTTCCGGTGGTCGGTTCGGTAGGTTTCGAGCCGGTTTTGGTGGTTCTGTCGCCGAATCTGGATTCCTGGGGTCGAGGGCTTCAAGTTGTGTGGTGGAGGCAGAAAAGGGTTCAAGGTTTTGTATTCGGATTTAAGGTTTTTAGCTTCTTGAATCAAGTTTTGGCTATTTGTTTCAGGGTTAGGGCTTCGTGCTGATAGCGTGTTTAAGGAAAATTGAAATTGGGAGAGAATTGAGTCGTGCTTTCATTGATAATAAAAACCTCTTTACATAGATGATTACAAGACATAGAATCAGAGTTGTACAAGGAAAGATAATTGTACAATTAATCGGATATCTTCGAGAATATCTCTAATTCTAAACCCTATACAACTAGGTTAAGTAACCTAGAGTTTGAGCCAGACACATATTTTGGATTTACTTGAACATGTATCTGATTACGTAACCATACCAAAATGGCCTGTTATTTTTTTGATTAGTCAAATGTCAAGTCCTAGACGAACAAATTTAACTTAATGTTTTGAAAAGGTTTTCCCCTCAAAGAAATTCTAAAGTTTTCGTTGTGCATTTTACGAAAATTATTTATTAAAATAAATTGCCTAATGAATTTCTAGGATGTAAGTCAAACCTTTAGTTTATGCTTTAGAGACCCATGACACTATAACCTGCTCAAGTTAGAGATGTACAGTT
Organism: Rosa rugosa; assembly: GCF_958449725.1. Classification (NCBI taxonomy): domain Eukaryota; kingdom Viridiplantae; phylum Streptophyta; class Magnoliopsida; order Rosales; family Rosaceae; genus Rosa; species Rosa rugosa. The sequence continues at coordinate 26,399,055 of NC_084822.1, forward strand.
TGGGGTGTTACAACCATTAGGTGAATTTGTGGCATGACGAATGCTAGTTTTTTATTTCAATGCTTTCAATAAGTTTTCTAAGCAAAAATAACTTCTGAATTTTGCTTAAGTCAACATATGACATAGAAGTCATTATCTTTAAAATGATTGTCCTTTTTAGACTTTTTCCTAAGAAAATGGTCTTACTGGGAACAATATATATCATGTGGTTTTATTAGGAACACAACACGATTCAGATATGGTATAATGGTTTATCTAGTAGTAGTACATGATTCAGATATGGCGTAATGGTTCATTCGGTAGTAGTACACGATTTAGACATACCATAGCTATAGTATCCCAGAAATTCGTTATTAATTTATGATGATTTTTCAAAAATTATTAAGTTGGTTGTTAGGACAATTACGTGGTTTGTGGGTTGTATGAAAATATTTTCGGATGAATAGTTACTCAGAATATGTCATTTTAGGGAGCTCGAGGGTTGACTTTTTATGCGTTGAGTTTCTGTTCGCTTAAAAATTGTCTCGGCCACGTGTCACTCAGCCGAGGTCTTCTTGGCTTAAACGCGTCCTTCTGGCTTGGTGACGTGTGCGCGGGCGTGCCAACTCGTGGCCGAGAGGCCAAGCGAGGTTTTGATCTAGGTTACAGAGTTTGCACTGATCTGACTTCTAATCAGTCGAATGTGGGCTGAGGAAGGATCGATCTCGGCCGCGAGATTCTCTCTGCCTTGGATGCAAGGACTTTACACGATTCGGCTTTGCTAGCCGGAGTGTTCGTGCTGTGCAACTCGGTGAGTGAATGTGAAACTGCGAGTGATAGTTGATAAATCTATAGGATGCATCTACTCACAAGTCACAGTAAAAACAAAATCAAAATATAAGGTGTTACCCTGATGCCTTGATTCAATACGGGTCCGGACGAAGAAACGCATGAACCCTAAAAACTTGTTTATATAATTTTCTTAATATGATTTGTGAAAAAGTAAATGCAGGAGAGTAGTTGCAAAGAAATCAAGTGCAGGAAAAATAAAATAATGAGCAAGGAATTAACAAAATAAATATGCAAGAATGTAAAGAAAAGACAAGAAAAATACCATTAAGTAAAATAATTCACGAGATATTGTAAATTGATAGAGTGTAGAGATGCGATAGAGAATTTGAGAATATTGAATTTGTATTGAGCTGTTGTGTTTTGGTCGTGGACCTTTAACAAAGATGTCTACGGCCCCTTTTATAGTACAGAATAAAAAAAACAAATACAATCTCAGCTTTAATTGTTGAGACTAGATTGATTACAAATTGAATTCTAAGAATAAAATTCCTTTGATGTGCATAACTAGCGATCAACCATCATGAGTCTTCAATGCTTATTTTTGTAACAGCCACACTTAGTGCTGTAATGTCTCTGAACGTAGAATTTGGCATTTAGTAGCTTTTATCTGCTCATAATGTCCTTCCATCAGTGTCCCTGACCAATTGAAATAGGCATTGGATAGGACTATCTCAGCCACAAGTAAACCAGAAATCAACTCATGTGAGCCGGACCTCGGCTGAGGTGAATCGAGCCGAACCTCGGCTGAAGTGAGTCGGGCCTCGGCTGAGGTGGAGTGAGCAAGACCTCGGCTGAGGTGAAGTGAGCCGGACCTCGGCTGAAGTGAAGTGAGCTGGACCTCAACTGAAGTGAGCTTGGCCTCGGCTAAATATTTATTATATCACGGCTCACTATGACCCAAGCCTGCTTCATGTGGCACCCGACTTAACGTCACGTAGGCCTTGCCAAATTTAGGTTCAAACAGTTTCTCAGAAAACTTCCTTCACAAAAGTCGTAGAGTGCGTCGATACAAGTTCGTGAACATGCAGCACGCGTAAATCGAAGATCGTTCGAGAAAGTTATGGTCAGCGGAAGTTATTTCTATTTTCGGAGATTTTCCTATAAATAGAGTTTTTCCAGAAATTTTTCATAATTTCTGAAATTTCCAAATTGGGAAACTTGTCCTTCCTTTTCTCTCTCAGCCGAAACGCTAATTCTCCCCAGAAAACCGGGTGACCCGACCCTTATCTGGCCGACTTGACCTGGCTGTATCTCCCGATTCCAGAGACAACCGGCTGCGCTACCTGCCCAGATCGATTTGTCTGGCCTTCCTCCTCCTCTGGCACTCTCCGGTGTCGACTTGCACCGAAAGCGGTAGATAAAAATGAGGAAACTCAGCGACGGTGGACCTGACGACTTCTTTGTTTTCCGGCAATGACACGGCTTGAAACCTGTCTAGTTTTGTAGCCCATGGCGTCCCTGTTCGATCCTTGGTGGTTTTGTGTGGAGCTCCGATTTTGGGTGGGAAGCTTTATCCAGCTTGCAGCGGCGATCTGGGCTGAATCGGTCAAAACTCCAGGTATTAAAGTTGGTCCTCGTGGTGTACTCTCCATTCTGGACTGTTGGATTGTCCTCGTTCGGAGTTTGACACGACAGCATGTGGGGCTTATGTGTAGCCGCTTGTGGCAGCGTGTCCAGCCTCTGCTAAAACAGATCTTTGCTCCGTTATCACCTACTCATCGATATGAGCATTTTAATATATGGTTTGTAGCATTTGGCAATCGTTTGAGCATGTTACAGTTTTTTTTTTTATAAGTTTCGGTTCGTTCGATTTTCGATCCGTGAGGATCCTGCCATTGGATAGTCCTTTTGTTTGGGCGATCTGACTCTTGAAGTGTTCTGGAGACTTTGGGGAGTCTCGGATGAAGCTTCATCTCGATTGACGTTGTTTTTGGGCTTTAGTTCGCATGTTTCGAACTTAGATGCCTTCGTACATCAAGTGTTATTTAGATGTAACCTTGATGTGATTAGGAACGTGACAGAATTGTGTTGAGCGAATTGCGGCGATTAGTGCTTATCTCGGTTTGTGTGTGAAGATGTAGCGGGATTTAGAGGTGAATAAATCTCACGGTGTTCATTTATGAATAAAGTAACTTATCACTTTGAAGTTATTTATTTAACTGTGGACTATAGTTTGTATTAGTGGAATTCCTGAGTGAATGACTACGTATAGATATATTTACGTGAAATATATGTTTCATTGGGGATTTGTTTTGTGATGAAAGTAACATGCCTGATTTTGTTCGTATTATTGTTTTGAGCAAGGTTCTAAACAATGGCCTAGGCGGCGCCCAGGCGCTAGGAGCCTCCACCCCGTTCCGATTTTGGCCTAGTTGATCGAGCTAGGCGTTGGGCAGAAAGTCGGCTACCTAAGCACCTAGGCGGTGCTGGGAGGGTCTATCTGGGCCCTGGGCGGTCGGCGATTAGCCGTTTCAGTGTTTTTTTTGTTTTTGTTTTTAAACTCCTCGACAAAACACAAAACCAAACCTGATCAGAAACCTAAACACAAACCTCGCCGCATAGCCTCTCTCCCTCCCTCTCTCTCTCTTTCTCTCTCTCTGGCACGGCCTCACGGATAACGTGACAGACTAACGATGGTAACTGGTAAGTCTGGGTTTGTGGGTTTTTATTTTTCACTCTTCAATCCATCAATTGATCGGTCTCTTACTTTGAATACTTTCTGGGTTTTCAATTTTCAGTCTTCAATTCTTCAAGCAGCAAAGCAGACGTCCTCAAGGCTCAAGCAGATTTCTGAGTTCAATACTTCGATTTCAGTGAACAAGAGACAGAAGAGAGTAAAGAGAGAAGAAAACTGCAGTCATGCAGACCATGAGAGAAAAAGAGAGATGCAGGAGATGAGAAAGAAGAGAGATGAAGAAGATGAGACGTGTAGTGTGGTGGTTTGTTTTTTTTCTTTTTTCTTTTTTGTTTTAAGAAAGAAGTGGTGTAGTGGTTGACAACTGGAGCTTCATCATCAATTTCCCACCTTTCTAAAGTTTCATTATCAATTAATCTGACAAGCTAGGCTTGAGATAAGTTATGCATACTAGGTGATTATTTATTAAGTTTATGCCATAGAATAAAAAAAAAAAAACAAAACTGCCTAGTCCCCGCTTAGGTCCATAGGCGCTAGTCCCCGGGTCACCGCTCGCCCAGCGCCTAGCGTTTTTTAGAACCTTGGTTTTGAGATATGACTTTTCAGAAAACAATATATTGTGGAAATTATGATTTCTATTGTTTTGAAAAGTATTGAGATTGATGTAATATTTTTGGGTCCTACGTGACTTTTTTTAATGTTTTGGTCTTTGTATCAGGAATCATTGATGGCTACAAAGCGTGTGAAATCTTTTATTTAGATTTTTGTAACATTTTGGGTCTTGTACAACTCCTTTAAATATTTTTCTCCGAGGGCCAGAAAGGCTTGAAGACCGAGGTCACTCCGTGACTTGTGGCAAGAAAATCAAGTAACTGTGCCTTCGGCCGGGTTAATGGTTTCGATTTAGTTAGAACTCTAGTTTGTCTGCCAGGGTATCTCATGGGGTAACAGTGCGAGGTAGCTTTCAATTCATGAGTACGTTTTTCGAAAGGAATCAAAGTGTGAGTTGTTTTCCTTTGTTATGTTATTTGAAAGGAATCAAAATGTGAGTTGTTTTCCTATATTATGTTATTTGAAAAAGAATCAAAGTGTGAATTGTTTTCCTTCGTTACGTTATTTGAAAGAAACCAAAGTGTGAGTTGTTTTCCTTTGTTACGTTATTTGAAAGGAATCAAAGTGTGAGTTGTTTTCGTTTATTACATTATTTGTATGGAATCAAAGTGTGAGTTGTTCTCCTTTGCTACATTTTGTAAGGAATCAAAGTGTGAGTTATTTTCCTTAAGTTATATTGGGTGGAATTCTTGCGGATTGTGTGATTTTGAAATTCACCTTTGAGCGTTAAAATGATTTCAAACATTACTTGAAGTGGTTTTGTTTGACTATGATCATTAAATTGAATGCTGAATTGAAGTCTGAGCATATAGATTTTTGTCACGAGTGGACTTACTGATGCATGCTATTGAATGATGAGAAATTGGTAATTGATGCTGTGACATATGCTTATCGATTGTTTAGGTTGAGATGACTTAAGCTTGTTTCTCTGTTTTGGTTATTTTATTTTACTCACACGAGCTTTCATAAGCATACCGGGTTTGTTGTTGCTACCTAGTGCACTATTCAATGGTGTAGGGGTTTATCATGCAGATTAAGGTGAGCGTGGTTGAAGCAATAGAGTTTATTTGCTGTTGCAGTGGTAGGTTTAACAACCTAACTATGTTTTGCACTTGTTAGTCTTCCGCTATGTAATGAGTGTAGTGTGTGCGTTTATTCATTGAATTAATGAATTGATGTTTCAGTTTAATTTGTAGAATTTGTAAAATGTAATATGTAATTCTCAAGAACTAGTTTGTATTCACATTGTTGGGTTCGGGACATCGTTGGTTGCCTTAGTAGAAAGGAATGAAAACTTTTACGGGTATTTAGTGTGGATGTCCGAACCATCACGCCCGCAGTATTTATGTTGATTAAATTGTATTATTATTTGTGATTGAAAATCAGAGCGTGACAAAAGTAGTTTTTTTTTTTTTTATAATTTTTTTTAAGGGAATGATGACAAGCTATATAAATTGAAACTAAGGAGTACATGGAGCGATGTAACCGCATCGAAAGAAAAGCAATGAAACCAGACAAGATGCACAAGCACATCTAAAGTTAAAGAGTAACCAGAACATGAGTAAATGCTGAAAGACATCGAACTGCACTGCATATGTCATTTGAGCAATGTAAATATAGTACAAACGTAACCAAGATCGTAGGAGTAACAGGGAGATGCACCAAATAGATTTCCAATACCAAAGCGAGGTGAGGGTCTCGAGAGAACTAAGGGGGACCAAGGGTGTCAAAAAACTTGGACGTTAGCAATTGCACTCTCAAGATCAAGAACAAGGAAAACCTGAACCCCAAATCAAAGACAAAACCGAAGTCCAACCTTATAAGTAGAAGCCTCTTGAATTCCAAATACAGATCTAAGAGTAAATTGGCTAAAGAGCCATAGATAACAAAAGACCAATTAGAATCAAAGCACAAGCCAGGCAATAGGGATCTAGGCCTAAAAGAAATTTCTCTGGGCTAGCAATATCCACCTAGTATTTCACCAAAGTGGGCCTACGGGGCCCACCTTAGGAGAAGTTCTTCCTAAAATTTGGCAAAATTTCCCCATAAAGCGAACTAGCCAACCTATAATACAAAATCAACACCCCTATTACACAAAGGCTATGTTTGTTTCCCGGAAAGTGGTTCCTCCCCCCCCCCCCCCTCGGGATTCACTTTCCCAAAGGAAAGGAAAGTGATTCCTTTCCTTTCCACCAACCAAACAAGGCCAAAGGGTGGTTCTAGTTGGACCTCCAAATTTGCTATTTGAAACTCCCATACTTAGTACACCTCTAATTTACTTTTTAGAATACTTGAAAACCTAAGTAGACCTCCTTATTTTTACCAAAACGCCCTTAAAATGAGATATAATAATATGTTACTCTACTTTTTATCTCTATCTTCAACCACGAGAAGAATGAATCAAAATCACATGATATTGCTCTCTTATAAGTAGGTCTCTTCTCCACCAAAATTAATCAAATGGTTGGTTCTCGATCTTGATATGTTGTTGGAACCCTTTGAATTTGCTAAAAGAAGGATTTCAAGGGTTTTGGGTTGGAAGATCAAGTAATGACTATATCATAATATTCAATTAATTTAGTTTAAGAAAATTCCAAATTAGATTGTTTTGAATTTACTTTTGTAATAAATGATGGGCCATGTATAGAAATTATTATTTTTACTTAATTGTTTTAGGTAAATTATAAAACTATAGGCAATATAAGGAAATTTTGGAAAAAAAAAAAACAATTTAATTGAATGTTATATTTGGTTGGAGGAGGTAAGAAGAGTATTTATTTATTTATTTTTTCATTTTTGTCTCTTTGTCCTTATTTGTCTTTTCATATAAGTTGACAAAGTCTATTAATAATTGAAAAAAATTGGAAGTCCAAATATCAAATTTGGAGGTCCAACTAGAACCATCCTTACACAAATCCAACCTTTAACTCTTGGAGCCTACCTACTCCCATAATAACAACAAACTCCAACCAAAATACATATAGGTCAGTACTCTTAAAACTCGATCATTAAATTTTGATACTAAATATGTAATACTGATTAAAGTAATCTATTTTGAATCAGAAATTGATAATACGAAATAAATATCTAGCACTTCACCGTAGCAGCTACTAGCTGGAGTTACCTCACTCGCAGCACTCACCAGATAGCCATTAGGATCATCCCACCAGTAGTACTCATTAAACAACCACTAAGATCATGTCACCAGTAGCACTCATAAGACAGTCACTAAGATCATGTCACCAATAGCACTCATTAGGCGGCTACTAAGATCAGTTCGCCAGTAGTAATCACTAGGCGGTCACTAAAAGGAAGATGCCGGAAGGAAGAATTACACTATCAACTACTCACTTTGGCTGGAGTATCTATATTCTACTACTAATTAACTCATAAGAAATGGGCTAAGAGTAGAGGGTGCTGCAGACTAGTCGATCTCCAGTTATATGGAGAGTACTGCCAATCAGAATGCTTTTCTCACTCTATCTGAATCATCTGAATAATACATACGAAATGGGCGATAACTAGAGAGTACTGCCAACTAGTCATTTCATGCCATTTGGAGGATATTGTCGACCAGATGACGCATCAGAGGGGATTTCCAACCGAAATACTAGGAGACGATGGCTAAAGAGTACTGCAGACTGACCATCTCATGCCACCTAGAGAGTAGTGCTGATCGGAATACTAGGAGGTAATGGTTTGAGGGTACTACCGAGTAAACATTTCCTGCCATTTGGAGGTTACTGTCGACCAGATGACTCATCAAAAAGTACTGTTGACCGGAATAATAGAAGGTAATGGTTAGAGGGTACTACATCTAGAGGGTACTGCCGACCAAATGATGCATTGGAGGGTACTGCTGACAGGATATATATTCTGGAAGGTATTGTCAACCAGAATATTAACTGAAGGGTACCACCGACCAGATAAGGCATGCATTCACTTAATAATAATTAATCTCCTTAATAACATTTGCCATTAAGCCTAAATTATCAACTCCCTACAGCTAATCTCTTACATCTCAAGAGGAGAAATATGATCATAATTTACACCGCATATCTATTATTTTGCAAACTCTACTCAAAACTGAAATCCGAAATATTTATCGAAAACCATAAATCATAACAGAAATCAAATCCACAGCTTATGTTGGAGTTTAATTAAATATTCAGCAAAGTATACTTATTTCTCAAATCATAAATAATGCTCAAATCTGACACTCCTGTCAGAAATAAACTGTATACCATAAATTCAAATTCAAGACGAAACTCTGAAACCCATTAAACAAGTTCATCATAAATCTGGAAAATCTAAACTCACATTGGAATTGGCTTGAACTTCAATAGTTTCATTAACTCAATAAATTGAATAACCTAAGGACAAATCACGATGATCAAACAGTTGAATCATGACAAATCGAAATATGAAATTTCTGAAAAATCGAGATTCCGATCGCTGACCAAACGTTCTTTATTGGCCATAAAAATCATATCAACGTATTCCTAATATTGAGCTCTACCTAACGGCCTAAGGCAGAAGGCCAGAAGAGGTGGCACGCACCGTCAAGTGTCGCCACTAGTGGAGTTGAGTGGGCTCCACGTGCCTCATATTTTGGCTTCAAATTAGAGAACATGGCTTACATAAAAAAGATAACAACAAATCAAGGATTAACTTTGATAGCTGCACTAATGATCAATTCGAAGTGGAATGACTTGGAAATGCTTTGAAAGTTTCAGAAGCCCGAAACTTGAAATTGATCGATCAACCACCATGTAATGAATGATTTTCTTGTTAGATCGACGGATCCCAACTTGGTCCGTTTCGGTCTAATGTGGAAGCTTTTTGATATCCGCCACAAATTCCTGACCTCAATCAGGATCCTGATTGAGGTCAGGAATCAGCGTTGACATGTGAGATATGGGGTATTCGAATCGCTTGCCATGGAGCATCCGAACCTAAGTGATTTCATGGCCAAAGGTGATCGGTGGTGAGAGAAGCGTCCAGGTAAGGCTTTTGAACCCAGTTTGGCTTATGGCTTCGAGTTACCTTTAGTATCCTATCATTAAAACTGATTTGGAGTCATAAATCGAAGGGGAAGGTAAAGATGATCATTTTTCAACTGGCAGAGCAGCCTGAGGTGGTAGGACGAGAAGTGGGTCAAGGTCGGGTTTTGTTTCGGGTCGGGTCGAGGCAAACAGGCCGAGCTTGTGATGTGAGGGAGAGCAGATAGGGGGTGTGCCAAATTGGTATACCTCCTATATATAGTCATGATGTAAAATGTCTATTTTACCTATATAAAAATCTCCAAAGAACATCGCATAGAAGTTTGATTTCCATAGACCATAACTCATTCAAATGTGGTCCGATTTTTGCATGCTATGTGTCTATAGACTTGGTTTAATGTTATCTACAACTTCTATGAAGAAAATTTCTTCAAAAAAGTGTACCAAATAAAAAATCAACTTTAGAGATCCCTAAATGGTTTTACGAAGGTGAAAAATGAAGAATCTTATCGTTTACCGTCCAAGTGACTAGTAAACGCGTAACTCTGAGAACAAGGCATAACATGAGAACCCAAGCAGGCGGTGTCCTCTGATATACACCAGGGAACGAGCACATGGCTCTATGCCCACCGAAACACCGCACAACCTCGCTCCTAAGCCAGCAGTCAGTCTCACCATGTTGATCAAAGAGTGTTAGGTCCATAATTAGCTATTAATTATTCCTCTAATCTTGCACTTTTGCTTAACCTTTGTGTTTATTTATATATATTTATTATGTTTTCCTTATCATGGTAGGAAATGATGGAGAAGCTTGGAAATAAAACTCAACTTTAGCACATTTTCCTACTCCATTTAGGAGAAACTAAGCTAAGCAAGGAGGGAGAAGAGGCAGCCTGATCAAATGAACTCCAAATGATCTAAAATTTTACAGAGACCTTCTAAACATCTTGAGAAGAGTGAAGGAGCTAGTTTGGAGTGGAAGACCTTCAAAAGATCAGTGCAAGTTTCTGCACTAGAAGACAAAAATTGCAAAACCAGACCTATAAGGATTCCAGCAGAATTTCTAGCCACCCCACTGTGAGCTAAGCTCTAAAAGCTCTAAAATTTTACTAGGATGATCTTCACTTAATGAGGAACATTTGGTATGAAGAAACCGAAGGCCAATTCCGAATTCTTGGTGGAGATTGAATTGAAGGAAGAAAATGACATAAAAGGGGTCAACGCTTGATTCCGATCAAGTTGACCGGCCAAGAACATGTGTGGAGGACAATGAAGAGCTCTTGACTAGGGTTAGAGACTTTAGGTAGGAAGATGTGGACTAGGTAGATTTCAAATTCAAAATTTGAAATACGACAAGTGGTCCCCCTCTTACATCTTACACCCTTATCTCCCATTTATTCCATTGTTCCCTTGCACAATAACCCTTCTACCTTTACTTTATCTCCTCCACTAAAATATCTATGGGCTTTCTAAGTCACACATTTGTCCATTACATCTCATCATTGATTCCTTTTTATCTTCACTCTTGATTTGAATTGCCTTGGCCTTTAAATAGTCCATTCTCACTCCCAAAACTGTGTATCCCCTTAGCTCTCCCATTTTGGAGCATCAAAAGCTCTCTTTTATCTAGTTTTAGGTTAGTTTTTCATACATTGTACATAGTTCTTTGAGTTTTGTGTAAGAGAATGGTGTGTAGCCACTTAGGTTTCACCTAAACCGAAGTTTCTACACACTTTGATCAATCACTTCTCTTGTTTCTCACACATTCAAGCCTTGTTCATACTTTGTTCTTGTGATTTTGCAGATTTGTATAGTGATTTGGGTTCTAGAAACCGAAATCCCTATAGTTTGAAGCATTTCTCTTCTTATATAGCATCTAGTAGGCAAGGGATACCTCTTGTCCTTTTGGTTTGACTCCAAAAAGAGTCAAACCCGTGGATATATCACTTGTTCTACACTCTTTGCTCTCTTTTAATTATTATTTATGATATTTATGGCTTGTAGTTGTGTAGATACGAGCCCAATTTATGCAGAAAACAATGTAAATTCCTATGTTCTTTAATGTTTATGCATGTTTTGAATCTTTTGGCAACTATACTTTCATGTATCCTAAGTGTGTTTATAGATTTATCACCTAGAAGCATGCTTTAGGAAATTAACCGAAAACATAAACTTGATAAACTCTTGATTCCGTGAGCATATGTAGCTAAATAGGTGGTGGCTTAGTTTATTCCTATAGGAAGAACTAAGGGGGGTGTATTGTATTTGGATTTGTGCAGACTTTTTTTAGACTTTTTGAAAAGTCCACAGACTCTTTAAAAAGTTGATAGACTGTTATGGATTTCTTAAAACCATTGATTTTAGCAATAGACTTTTATTGATTCATGAAAATCTATATATTTTATTATGAATGACTTCTACAGATTTCCTAAGATGTACAAAATATTTAAAAAAAAAACAAACAAACAAACAAAAACAAAAAAACAAAAAAAAATTAAAACAAATGCAGCTCAAACACAAAACAAAATAATAACTTGTTGTCTCTTCAATGCTCCAGTATCTTCTAATAGAAATTGGCTCAAATAAATGATTGTTAGTCTGTCTAGCGAGTTTGTTCTTATTCCTAATCTCCCAACAACATGAATATACAATATAGATCACTTGATGTTTATGGTTAATTATTCTCATCAATTTTGTTTTCGCCGATTAACATATATTGTAGCAATAGTGGTCAATGTCTTGATCTATAATCAATCAATTGAAATTCAATTGTTCAACCTTTTTTTGAACCATAATATAAATTCAAATTAATGAGAATAATTAATTAATAAGATAAAATTTAGTATGGTTCAAGGTCTTAGGGTTAGACCACAATATTTGAGTTTTAGGGTTTCATAAATCATTTTTATTGCTATTAGGGTTCAAAGTACCACAATTGAACAAAAAACAAAACAAAAATCACATTCAACAACTACAATGAACATCAACGGTATCAAAAAAGGTTGATATCATAAAAGGGGAAATTCTACAATATGTTAACGTATGACATGCATACAATTGCCTTAAAGTGGTAAAATGAGTCCTCAAAATAGTAATATTAGTCCTCAAAGTAGTAACATGAGTCCTTAAAGTTGTAAATTTTCTTAGTTACCACATGAGTTCTCAAGTGATAAAATGAGTCCTTAAAGTGGTAAAATGAGTTCTCAAAGTAATAAAAAAAGTTGATGTATGAGAAACATTAACATACCATAGCCTTACCCTCATAAAAGATTAGAGAAAAGACAAAAAATTAAGAAAGAGAGATGATGAAGGACAAACTTCTTCGTGCGTGGAGAGAAAAACTTTGATAGACCTTTTTTTTTTTTTTTGAAGAGGAAACTTTGATAGACTTTTTGAAATCTTTGGTCTGGAGGCTGGAAAATTATTGGAGTTTGGTATGTATAGTTAACACTACAAAGTCCATGATTATCCATGATTTTCTAATTCCATAAGTATGAATGATATTTTGAATACCTCTGTACTTTTATTCATTTTTAAAAGTCCTAATTGAATACCCCTAGATTTTGGTGGAATTTATGAAGTCTTTAAAAATCCTAATTGAATACCTCAAGACTTTCATGGACTGTTAAAAGTCTATATTGAATACACCCAGACTTTTAAATTCCATAGATTTCTTTAAAAGTTCCACTAATTCCATATACAATACACCCCCCTAAGTTGCTTGAATTTCTTACCTAGAAATTAAAGCATGATGTTGTGAGTTTAGGTTTCGGAAGAATTTAGGCTCACGACACCATAGGCTATTTATGATCCGGAAGATTTGAATGGTACAAAGGTTGTGTAATTTAGCTTTGCTTCAGAAGAGAATGTTAAATTGCATGACTAGTTGGTTTCTTGGTAGCTTCATCAAAGCACTAAGGGGAAATTTATCAAAGCATGTTGTTACATTAATTTTGGGTTACTTTGTGTGCATAAGTAAGGTTAGGTGTGATGCCTAAGTCTCTATTTCTCTCTTATATCAAAGTCTCTAGTTTTATTTGCTTACTTTATTTTTGTGTACTTTAATTCTTTTGCGTAAATTCTAAAATCAATCAATCCAATTCACCGCTTTACCATTGTGAATATTATTCTTAGTAGTTTTGGCTTCCAAAAGGCCGAGACTATTAATTTGTAAAAAGGTAAACTTGCATGTGTTTTCTAAGTTTTATTTTCGCGGTAATCTAGTTAGGGTAGAGTTACTCATTCCCTTAGTTATGATACTCTCACTTTCCCTTTACTAAAACTTGACCTGCTATACTTGGGAGTAAGAACATCATACACAAATTTGCACATATTTTTCTACTCAATGATGTCTCCAACAAAGAGTACCACAACAACAGACCGGAAGTCGTTGTAATTATGTGAAGGACCCATGGGAACAAACACTACTAGAAATTTCCCCAATAGGGACTAACTAGTAGGCACCAAAATTTATCAGTGGCATTTGAAACAGTTTCACACTGTTTAATTGCTTCAGTGACTTATCAGTGGGAATGAGAAATTAAAGCCAGGAATGGAAATTTGGTGGATCGATGTGAGCCATGGATCCACTCACCGCTTGATCTGGGCCGTCCATTGTTAAATGGACCAATTTGAATATAGTTGTTGATCAGATCAAAGAGAGAGGGAGAGAGTAAGCTCGAGAGAGAGATAGACTAATTCGAGAGAGAGAGAGAGAGAGAGAGAGAGAGAGAGACAAAAATCGCACACACACACTCGCCGCTCCCAAAACCGTAAGAGAGACAGACAGAGAGCAACAACCATGGCGGCTCCCCCGATCAAATCGGTCCAGTGCTTCGGGCGCAAGAAGACTGCGGTGGCCGTCACCTACTGCAAGGAAGGCCGCGGCTTGATCAAGATCAACGGCTGCCCAATCGAGCTCGTGGAGCCGGAGATCCTCCGCTTCAAGGCCTACGAGCCCATCCTTCTGCTCGGACAACACCGTTTCGCCGGCGTCGACAGAGGATCCGCGTCAAGGGAGGAGGTCACACTTCTCATATCTACGCCATCCGTCAGAGCATCGCTAAGGCCTTGGTCGCTTATTACCAGAAGTTTGTGGATGAGCAGAGCAGGAACGAAATCAAGGACATTCTCGTCAGGTATGACCGTACTCTTCTCGTCGCCTATCTAAGGCGCTGCGAGCCCAAGAAGTTTGGTGGTCGTGGTGCCAGAGCTAGGTTCCAGAAGTCTTACCGTTGAGCCTCCAATCCAATTTATGTTTCTGCTGTTTCGTCATTTCGGTTTTTGATTCGGAGCTTTAGGGAGCTTTGTTATGGATTATTATTATTATGTTTTGATATGGAACTTCATGTCTCTTTTTCTGTTATATTGAAGTTTACATTTGTTATCTATTTCGAATGCAATTGTTGGAAAGGTAAAAGTTATTAGAACCTATTGTTTGTTTATTTGTCTTTAGTTTTTATAATAGTGCTTTTGTGTGAGGACCTTATTGATGTAGTTAAATTAATTAATTATAGTTTGCAGGGGTTGATGTTAAACAAGGAAGGGTATGCTTCTATAGGAGGTGGTTCACCCTTGCGTAAGATGACAGATGAGCAGGTAGATATAATGCGGCTTAATTTTTGTTGAAATTCTTTGTTTAACTTTTGTTTGCATAGTCTGAATTGCTCTGCAAGAATGAATCTATTTGTATAGTGTTTGCTGGTATTCAAGTTCTATTCTGTTCATGAATTTTTGTGCTAAAAAGTTTGTTTACTACGTGATATATAGGCAAATGCACTTAAAATGGCTTTGGAATCAAAGGACATGCCGGTGAATGTCTATGTGGGAATGCGGTACTGGTTCCCGTTCACTGAGGAAGTTTTTCATCAAGTGAGTGTTCTAAGTCTTGTAGAAATAATGTGTAATGACTAGGTTGGTTGACTGGTTGGTCCTATCATTGTGAAGGACATGAGAAATTACTAAAATAGAGTACCAATATATGTGTATTGGAAAGTTCTACAATGTGTTAACGTATGACATGCATACAATTGCCTTAAAAGTGGTAAAATGAGTCCTCAAAATAGTAATATTAGTCCTCAAAGTGGTAACATGAGTCCTTAAAGTGGTAAATTTTCTTAGTTACCACATGAGTCCTCAAAATAGTAATATTAGTCCTCAAAGTGGTAACATGAGTCCTTAAAGTGGTAAATTTTCTTAGTTTACCATATGAGTCCTCAAAATAGTAATATTAGTCCTCAAAGTGGTAACATGAGTCCTTAAAGTGGTAAAAATAGTTGATGTATGAGAAATGTTAACATACCATAGCTTTACCCGTGTGTATTTTGTCTAATTGAATGATTCAAATAATTGATTTTTATTTTTTCTCAATTATCTGTGCCAGATTAAGAGGGACAGAATAACCAGATTAAGAGGGACAAAATAACCAAGCTGGTACTTCTTTTTTGTTTTGCATTTATCATATATGTACCGTATTCTTTATCTGGTGAAGCCTGGTAGTAGCTTCATGACATCATTACTGTTTCCAAAGCCAGGCTAATATAACTAATGTTCTTATTTAATCTAACATTGTTCAAGTTCTTATTTTTATAGGTAATGTTCTTTCTCTCAAGAACAACTTGGGGTTGAGTCTAGATAAGGATCAAGTTTCCTATCAAGAGTTGCTTGAGCTTCTTGCCTCTCGACTACATGCTGCAATTGATATCCCTGTAAGTTGTGATTTTGTTTTTAAAGTTGAAAATAATGAAGTTCTTCTTGTAGTGTAGGATGTAAGTGTATTTATCTTTAATCTGGTTTGAGGATCACTTTTGAATTTTAATTATCGTTATCTGGTTTTGTTATTTGGAAAAGGGTTAAATACAAATTACTACCCTGTGGTTTAGGTTCAAAATCAATTCAGTATCTGAACTTCTAATTTCATCAAAAACACCCCTGCACTTTCAATTTTGATCTAATAGGTCCAATTTGTTAGTTTTCCGACAATTGAGTTATTTAACTTGTTAATGTGGATCATATATGGCCTATGTTTTATGATGTGGTGTCGAGGTGGTCTGCATTGTCAATTTAGGAGTGAGTCCTACTATTAAAAATAAATAGTTTTTCAACAAATAATCCAACTATTTGAAATAATATTAACGAATTGGACCTATTAGATCAAAATTGAAAGTGCAGGGGTGTTTTTTGATGAAATTAGAAGTTCAGGGACTGAATTGATTTTGGACCTAAACTACAGGGTACTAACTAGTATTTAGCCCTTTGGAAAATTGGAACTAAAGAAGTTACTTGGTTTTGTAGGGAAACCAGTTGAAGGGGGGAAAATATATACAAGATGCTGTTAACCTGCTTCCAACTCTTAATCAATGCCATCCATACAGTAGATTCCGATGGTATGTTGTTGTGTCTTTCTTTGGTAACTATATTTATTTTGGTTGTAGATAAAATTGTGATGTCTATCTTTACCAACAATTTTTCTGATCACAATTTGTTGAAGGTATATATTTCTGATATGGATTAAGATATTGATTGCATTGTAAAACTTTATATCTGTTATTTGTGCACCTTCTGCCATCTTATGTAGTGGTTAATGCGTCAACGCCAACATATTGCACTATAAGACATGCCTTTTTTACTTTATATATCTTTGTCATCCCTCAATCATGATTGTATATATTTTAATCCTAACAATGCTACCGGAGCTGGCCCGGCCTAAACTAGTCTGTGTGAGTCAAGAATATTCATGCATTGAGAATTTACTGTCCTTTATCAGCCTAAGCTTTCAATTGCATGCACATCATTTTGCTAGGAACTTGTTAGGTTAATGATGATTCTATCTATTCATGGTTGCTGTAGTTCTTTTTGCTTATACACTGAAAAATGGTTGTCTTGGTAGCTCCCTACTCCACAGAACATAGATTGGGATACCAATTAGATTAGATCATTGGTTTTGGGTGCTTTTGTTTGTCACATTGGCTTTTTGTGGAGATTATACTGGATATATAAATATGTTCGGTTACACAAGAATTAATTGGGTCAATGTTTATTTGACAGGGTTGCTTTTCAAATCTGAGCCTTCAATGTTTGTTTGACAGAGCATAGAAAAGTTGCTAGAGATAACAGATGCAGCCATGGAGAGGAACATGAAGAGATTTATGTTTTCTGATGTATTTTATTTAAAATTGTATACAATGTGTACAGTTCATTGTATAAATACGTTGTTGTAGGTGTTTGAAATGTTTTTTTTTTTTTTTTATTCTCCAAATTAAGCCACTGATGTTGGTGGCATTGAAAAAACACACTGATTCTGTAACAGTGGGAAATAAAAAGGTGTATTGCTGCATTGGGTTTTGGTATGCCACTGATGTTTTATCAGTGTGGATTGCCCCAATAGCACCTACAATAGAGGGCACTGATTCTTCATTAGTGGCTGCATAGTGGTTAATGCAATTAGCCACTTTTATCAGTGTGTATTGGGACAAAAGGGACTAATTCCTATTGGTGTGTAATGGGGAAATTTCTAGTAGTGAAATTGAAATCCTCGTTGTCGATATGGGATGAGAAGAGACCCACCGAACCAGGCCTTGATTCTCCACCACCCAACCACTACAGGCTAAAACTACTACATTCCTGCAAAGCCATAATGCACCACTCTAAACCCAACCACCGCAGGTTCAGACTACAACCATCCCTGCAAAGCCTTGATTCACTACCACTAGTATCCCGATCCACAATTCCCAAAATAGTAGTTAGATCATAAACAAATAAGGTCTTGCCATTTCACTAAAAGACTATAACCCTAGTCAATTTAACCACTTGCAGCACTACTAGTTTCCGATCGACATGTTGATGAGAGCTAGTGCAAGAACCAGCGACTTGAATAGACGATAGCCACGATCTTGGGGAGATGAACTAATAAGCACCACAAGGAAGGGAGGCCTCTGCAGGAGCCAAAGAGCTCGAAGGGTGAAACTGACAGGACCCGCCCCAGATTCCACCCTGAAATCCGAAGTGGCCCTGCGGGGCCCACTTTAGAAGAGATTCTACCAAAAATTTGGCAGAACTTCCCCTAAAAGTAGGCTACCCAAAACCTGTAGGAAAACATTTACACTTCTAAATCATCCATCCTTAATCTTTTGGATCTTCTGGAGCCATCTGCTCCCCAAATCACAACTCCAATTTCACAAATATCAGTCTCAACCCAAAAATAATATTAATCCCATAGGTTATCAGAGCAATACTAATCCACTAGGTAACAAAGAAAACAGAAATAGAAAGAGTACGCGGAAGCAATGCTGTTGGCTATGCCTCGACTCCATGTACGCCCGACCTCAACTAATTTCGCCTGCAAACTGGGCATTTGAAACCGAAGGGCCCAGGGGAAAAGTATTGAAAAACACGTTAGCGTGAGTGGACAAAAATAAACAAATTTTAACAAAAGGAAATTTAATACTTTCCCCATTTATTTCTCTAAAAACTCCCGATGCATGCAATGTCACAGAGACAGTAACCAGCGCGACAAAGGCGGAGGGCTTCGGTGATCCCATCACCTCGCCACAAAGGCGGAAGATCAAAGCTAGCAATGATAATAGTCACCCAAAGTATGGCAAAAGAAAATCCGAAAACCACAGTAAAATCATAAATACATAAGGCTTCCCCAACTCTCGCAAATGAATTTCCAACGACGTGTCCCACATGCCAAGAGTATCTCAAATCAATAGCAAAAATGCGAGAAATAATAATAAATCATAATCTCCATAATTCGAAACAAAACCAATTCCAAAATCATCATCAAGGCATTCCCAATGCCAAAATCCGAAAGTCGATAAATAAATAAGAAAGATAAAATAAGCATAATCCAATGACGTGACCCCGCACGCCATAAAATCTTCAAATAATAAATTATCCAAAACCATTTCCGAAAATAATCATATGCACGGGAAAGTAATACGATAAATAAATTATCATCTCGGAAACAAATAAATAAATGCATGCATCATTCTTTGAAAATAAAGGTCCACTCACAGTACTATTGGGCGACCACGCAAACGAGTTCCTTCATTTAACCGTAGCTCGCGGCATTGCCCTGTACACAATTATATTTCCGTAAACGACAATCCGATAAAATAATTACGAACCTAAACGAAACCCGAAAATCCCTATCTCCATTACTTCTCAAATTCAACCCAAATCTCTTCCACAACACCAATTCCTCAATTTATATATTCCACAACGAAAACGAGGGAAATCCGACGGCCGGATTTCCCACAATTCAATCACAAAACTTCAAACTTCGGAAATTCACAAATAATTCCAAACCCCTCCAAAATTCACCAAACTTCACATACAAGCTCTACAACAATTCTACAATTTAATGGGCTAAAAACTGAAATTAAAACACTGCCCTACACGCCTCCACGCGCCACCAACAGTGGCAGCGCGTGGGCCCCACGCGCCACCGGCAACCACCTCCGATGGCCACCAAAATTTGGCAGCACCATCTACTCAACAAACCCAACCTCTTTCTCAGCTACAACAAGTTCCAATTTTACCTGGAATAGCTCCAATTTGGCCGTTGAACACAAGCCCTGAAAACCCAAGAACCCTAGAAATTGAAATTGTTAATTCGACCTCACTGCAAATTGAAATGAAAGACCTTAGGGAAAATGATCTATGTCAAAAACCGAACCTTCGATGCCAGTTTGGTGGCCGGAGACTGCCGGAATCGGAAAATATCGGCGTTGACTCAAAACTGCTACAGTGACCGTCCTCTTCTTCTCGTTGCTGCACCTTCCACAGTTCATATTAAGCTACGAAACGAATCCAGAAATGAAGAATAGGAAGAGAGCTTTCCAACGACATCTTATACGTCAAAATCCATCGCCGGATGGAGGAGTTATGGCCGGAAGAAGGTGAAGAGGTCGGAGAGGAAGAGAGGGTCGGGGAGAGAGAAGGGAGAGGGCTCGGTAAGTTTCCGAAAATGGAAACTTACCACAGTAACTCGGCTATTTATAGAAACTTACTATATGAACAGTAACTTTAGTATTTCGCTTATAACTTTCACATACGAACTCCGATTTTTACGTACCACATATGCACGCGCTCGGTTTAACGTACTCTACAACTTTCATGAAGAACATTTTCTCAAATTTTGACCCGAATAAAAAGTCAACTTTTAGGGCCACTAAAGTTACCGAAAAAGAGTAAAAGTAAATCAAATTGTCGTTTACTGTCCAAATGACTAGTAAACCGGAGAATTAAGATACGGGATGTTACAGAAACCCTAAAGCTAGGGTTTGCTGCTGCCCAAAAGGAAGAGAAGGGAGAGCTCTCTCTCATTTTTTGTTTGCAAATGGATAACATGTTTGTACAAATTGCAGTTAAGTGAACAGATAAATTAGATTTTTACAATCAAGTCTAAGAATTTATCCATTCTGAACTTCTTATGTAGAAAATTATTTCATTAAAATAGATTATTGGATGTTTGCTATTGAAATAGGGCAAGTCATTTCAAATTATTGTACACTATTCGATTGACAACACCCATATAGGAGTTACATTTGTTCTGGGTCAATAAACACGATAATATAAGCAAAATGGAATTCAAAGCAAAAATTGAGATCCTCCTCTGAGCAACTGTGTTAAGCTCTATATTTCAATAGCGAAAATCCACTTTCTGCTAACTTCAGAAACTAACAATACCCAAATCATGCAGCAAGAACTTTAGGTCCCTGAAATAAGAAATCATATGGAAACAAGAATTTGTGTTAGTTTCACAAATAACCAATTAATGCAAGGAAATCATCACAAGCAAAGGAAACAACCAGATTCTTGGAGTGTTGCTTTAAAAGGAAAAGAGGGTTCTTGAGATACCATTCTGGTTGGACAAACAAAGAACATGTGATATTGTGGAAAAACGAATAAGGAAATAGGAAGCTACTTAAGTGTTAATAAACCAAATAAATAATGAGCTACACACAACAGAAACAAATGACTAGAGTAGATTACAACTCTTTAATCTGACTGGTTGGATTCAAGAGAATTTCACTTATATCTCCAACCAATTAGTAGATGGCTAGGTGCAGCACTAGAGCCTTCCTCTTCCCCAATTATTGGAAGCCAGCTACACAAAGCCGAGTCTCCTACCAACTAGCAGGGGCATTCTATGATGGATTGTATTTTAATTTTTATGTCAATACCTATTACATAACACGAGCATCTATTGATCATCAATATACTTTGTAAGCTTGTAGCACATAAACTGAAGCCAAATAGCAAGGAAATGATGATAAGTCTGTCTAACATATTAAGCTCCTCTTCATATTCAAAGTTCTTTAACTATATGTTTTAATTCAAAGTTTTAAGTGCATAGAACATCTAAAGTGTAAACACAAGAGATAGAAAAGCTATCAGGAATCAAAACTAGGCACATAACTGTCACGTTATTAGAAATAATAGGGAACTGTGTTTACATAACATAATGGTCTATTGAGTAACATCAAATTCAATGCTAAAACTAGATTATTCAAGCAGTGACATGAATGAGTAGACTACTTACTTTGTTTTGTCCATGCCACTTGTGTATATATGTATACCAATTCCATTGAAATCCCAAAGCAATTATCCGTATTATACCAGCAACAGCCACCTCTACAAATGCCATGATGAATGATCTCTGGGGTGACAACCCAGCAGTGGCAATGGACAACAAAAGCCCTACAAAGTTGCAAGGCACAATAAAGGAAGCAGACTTGATTCCATCCAAAGCTTTCTTCGCAACTGCCTCAGCTTTCATTGTACCATAGGTTTCCATTATAGTGTTGATAAGTTGTGGCCTCGTCTTAGTTTCTGCAATTGAGTGCACATTTTAAAATTTACAGTACTAACCAAAAGAATTCTTAGATCCACAATCAAAGTGTTGCAATTCAGACACAAAATGCAAAGCTCGACGGGATGAAATCCCACATTGCTAAAAATGACAATAATTACAACAATATTCATGGTTTATTTACCTTTAATGTGTCCAGGAGTGTCAGTAGCTGAAGGGAAAATCAGCGAAACGTGAATGTCATCTATAATGACCTCTTGCTGTAGAGCTTCAGCTAAACCCCGGAGCCCAAATTTGCTAGCGGAATAAGCTGTGTAGCCGTAAATCCCAGCCTGACCGGCCACAGACGACATCAGAGCAATCGATCCTGGTCCACGGTCCTTCCTGTTTTTCATTCCCGGCAAAGCAGCTTTGATCACATTGAAACTACCCATCAAATTGACGTCCACCATGAACCTGACCTCATCCAATCCTTGCTTCTCTAACTCCCCGCCCACAAACACTCCCTGGTTGACTACCAACACATCAATCGGGCCCGCCGCCTCAACAGCCTTTGAAATTGCGTCGTAGTCACGGACATCGGCGGCGAAGACGGCGACGTCGATGCCGGTGGAGAGCTGGATGTACTTCTTGGCCTCCTCAAGCTTGTCGAAAGGTAGCGCAAGGATGGAGACTTTGGCGCCCTCAGAGGCTGCGAGGTGGGCTAGGGCGAGGCCGATGCCGCTGGAACCGCCAGTGATGAAGACGTGGCGGTTCTTGATTGGGATGGTGGTGGGGCGGGGACGGACGATGAAGTAGAGGAGGAGGAGGAGAGCGAGAGGGAGGAGGAGAAGGAAGGAGAAGTTAGGATCCGCCATTGATTGTGGTGTGGAGTCGAGTAGTGTGGAGTAGAAGTAATTGGTAGTGTTTTCCTGTGTTGGTTTGAGAGTTTGAGTTTGAGTTTCAATGGAATCAGGAGCAACTACCGATGGTTATATATAGAGTAGGGCGATGTAAGAAGCTGCATGCCTATAGGGTGATAGCACTATTATTCTTTTTGTTTGTGGTAGCTAGAGATGACTGAAACACTATCAGTATGATGAATGAGTACGTTCAGACCAAAATTATTCTTTTATAACTTGCAAGTCAAAACCCTTACCTAATATGGAATCTTAGGATTGTGACATGTTATTAGGTTGGTGGGAATATTTCCTTTAACAGTCTAGATGATCAATATATGCGAGATAATGGCTAGATCGGCATGAGCCGTAGGTCGAGAATCCTTGATATAGAGTTTAGGAGGTGAACTCGGTCGATCAAGTGGGTCCCGTGTAGCGAACCATATCATCTATTGAGGTGTACAACCGACCTGGTCAATACAGTGAGCTACTACAAGATTATTTATTTGGGGGGGGGGGGGGGGGATGGACTCTTCGTGTCTGTCAAATTGAGTCTAATTTGCTCTTCAGTGGAGAAATGACTTTGCTTAGATGAAATGGTCATACTGAAACGGATAGGTAGTAGACTTAATAGAAAACTCTCCATCTATTACAAGTCTCCAACCAAATTCATCATCCTACACAGAAGTAGGAGCATGAATTCCCAAAATTTGATCAACCACTTTGTGGTCAAGAAATTCAAGGAATTTTGCTTATCCCAACAGCTGTTAATAATAAAATCTTCAACATTATAATTCTAGTCTGTAGCAAGTTTTTGAGCATCATAAAGTAAATTACTTAAAGAGAAGGGGTACACCCAGATAAAGGTCCAGAACTTGATGTTCTTACCATCACCAATTATCCGTGGCAGCCCTTGTAAAACTATATTCTCTGCTGTCTACAATACTTTTCCAAGCAAGGAACAAGGTTTCTTTTTGGCTTGGAAGAGAGACACATTCCTAAAATATTTGATTTCATGATTTGAACCCACCATTCATTAGGTTCAGTAATTATCTTCCGTGCTAAATTACCAAGGGCAACATTGTTAAAGAAAGCAGCAAGTCTTATACCTAATCCACCATCCGATTTACAAATACAAACTTGTTCCAAGCAATTTGGGGACACTTGTAATTAGAGCCCAAAAAGAAATTTATAACTTCATTATCAATAGCTTTGGTAAGTTTACTAGGGCATTTAAAATAAGACATGACATAGTTAGGCATACCTGTAAGGTTTGATCTAACAAGGGTTAGTCTACTAGCTCTAGGGAGTGAGTCTTTTTTATAACTTGCAAGTCAAAACCCTTACTTAATGTGGAATCGGAGGATTATGAGATGTCATTAGGTAGGTGGGACTATTTCCTTTAACAGTCTAGATGATCCACACATGTGAGTAAATTTACTTGTCATCATGCTAATGGCTAAATCGGCATGACCCGTATGTCGAGAACCCTTAACACAGAGTTTAGGAGGTGAACTTGGTGGATCAAGGTGAGTCCTCATGCAGCGAACCATATAATCTCTTTAGGCGTAGTTTGTACAACCGGCCTGGTCAATACAGTAGGCCACAACACGATTATTACTTCTTTTTTTGGAGGGGGGGGGGAAGGGATGAACTCTTCGTGTCCATCCAATCGAGTCTAATTTGCTCTTCAGTAGAGAAATGACTTTGCTTAGATGAAATGGTCATACTGAAACGGATAGGTAGTAGACTAAATAGAAAATTCTCCATCTGGTACAAGTCTCCAAACAAATTTATCATCCTACACAGAAGTAGGAACATGAATTCCCAAAATTTGATCAACCACTTTGTGGTCAAGAAATTCAAGGAATTTTACTTATCCCAACATCTGTTAATAATAAAATCTTCAACATTACCATTCTAGTGATCTATAACTAGTTTTTGAGCATCATAAAGTAAATTACTTACAGAAAAATGGTACACCGGCCCCCAGTTAAAGGTCCAGAGCTTGATGTTCTTACCATCACAAATTATCCCTGTCATCCCTTGTAAAACTATAGTCTCTGCTGTCTACAATACTTTTGTTAGCAAGGAGCAAGATTATTTCTTTTTGGCTGGGAAGAGAGACACATTCCTCAAATATTTGATTTTCATGATTTGAACCCACCATTTATTAGGTTATGTAATTATCCTCCGTGCTAAATTAGCTACGGCAACATTGTTAAAGAAAGCAGCATGTCTTATTCCTAATCAAGCAACTAATTTAGAAATACAAACTTGTTCCAAGCAATTTGGGGACAATTGTAATTAGAGCCCCAAAAGAAATTTCTAACTTTCTTATCAATAGATGTGGTTTACTAGGGTATTTAAAATAAGACATGGCATAGTTAGGCATACCTTTAATGTTTGATTTAACAAGGGTTAGTCTACTAGCTCTAGGGAGGGAGCCTTTTTTATAACTTGCAAGTCAATACAGTGGGCCACTACACGATTATTTTTTTTTTGGGGGGGGGAGGGGGGGGGGATGGATTCTTCATGTCTATCAAATCGAGTCTAATATGCTCGTCAATGGAGAAATGACTTTGCTTATAA
The DNA here is from genome assembly GCF_958449725.1 of Rosa rugosa. Classification (NCBI taxonomy): domain Eukaryota; kingdom Viridiplantae; phylum Streptophyta; class Magnoliopsida; order Rosales; family Rosaceae; genus Rosa; species Rosa rugosa. The sequence continues at coordinate 26,424,426 of NC_084822.1, forward strand.
GAAATGCCCATACTGAACCGGATAGGTAGTAGACTTAATAGAAAACTCTCCATTTGGTACAAGTATCCAAACAAATTCATCATCCTACACATAAGTAGGAAAAGGAATTCCCGAAATTTTTTCAACCACCTTGTAGATAAGAAATTCAAGGAATTTTACTTACCCAACATCTGTTAATAATAAAATCTTCAACATTACCATTCAAGTCTATAGCAAGTTTTTGAGCATCATAAAGTAAATTACTTAAAAAAAAGGGGTACACCCAATTAAAGGTCCAGAATTTGTTGTTCTTACCATCACCAATTATCCATGTCAGCCCTTATAAAACTATATTCTCTACTGTCTACGTACAATACTTTTCCAAGCAAGGAAGAAGATTGTTTCTTTTTGGCTTGGAAGAAAGACACATTCCTAAAATATTTGATTTTCATGATTTGAACCCATGCCACCATTCATTAGGTTCAGTAATTATCTTCCGTGCTAAATTACCACGGGCAACATTGTTAAAGAAAGCATCAAGTCTTATACCTAATCCACCATCCGATTTAGGAATACAAACTTGTTCCAAGCAATTTGGGGACACTTGTAATTAGAGCCCAAAAAGAAATTTCTAACTTCATTATCAATAGATTTGGTAAGTTTACTAGGGTATTTAAAATAAGACCTGATATAGTTAGGCACACCTGTAAGGTTTGATTTGACAAGGGTTAGTCTACTAGCTCTTGGGAGGGAGCCTTTTTTATAACTTGCAAGTCAAAACCTTTATTTAATGTGGAATCTTAGGTTTGTGACATGTCATTAGGTAGGTGGAAATATTTCCTTTAACGGTTTTGATGATCAACATATATGTAAATATACTGGTCATCATGGTAGTGGCTAGATCAACATGAGCCGTAGGACGAGAACTCTTGATCCAGAGTTTAGGAGGTGAACTCGGTACGTGGATCAAGGTGGGTCATTGTGCAGTGAACCATATAATCTGTTTAGGCATAGTTTGTACAACTGGCCTGGTCAATACAGTGGGCCACTACACAATTATTTATTGGGGGGGGGGGGGGGGGGGGAGGGTAGGGGATGGACTTTTCGTGCCTATTAAATTGAGTCTAATTTGCTCGTCAGTGGAGAAATGACTTTGCTTATATGAAATGCCCATACTTAACCGGATAGGTAATAAACTTAATAGAAAACTCTCCATTTGTTACAAGTCTCCATACAAATTCATCATCCTACACAGAAGTAGGAACATGAATTCCCAAAATTTGATCAACCACTTCGTGGTCAAGAAACTCTAGGAACTTTACATGTCCCAACATCTGTTAATAAAAAAATCTTCAACATTACCATTCTAGTCTATAGCAAGTTTTTGGGCATCATAAAGTAAATTACTTAAAGAAAAGAGGTACACCTAGTTAAAGGTCCAGAACTTGATGTTCTTACCATCACCAATTATCCTTGTCAGCGCTTGTAAAACTATAATCATTGCTGTCAACAATACTTTTCCAAGCAAGGAACAAGATTGTTTCTTTTTGGCTTGGAAGAAAGACACATTCCTAAAATATTTGATTTTCATGATTTGAACCCACCATTCATTAGGCTCAGTAATTATCTTCCATGCTAAATTACCAAGGGCAACATTGTTAAAGAAAGCAACATGTCTTATACCAAATCCACCAACCGATTTAGGAATACAAGCTTGTTCCGAGCAATTTGGGGACACTTGTAATTAAATCCCAAAAAGAAATATCTAACTCTTCATTATTAATAGCTTTGGTAAGTTTACTAGGGCATTTTAAAAAACACATGACATAGTTAGGCATACTTGTAAGGTTTGATTTAACAAGGGTTAGTCTACTACTAGCTCTAGGGAGGGAGCCTTTTTTATAACTTGCAAGTCAAACCTTTATTTAATGTGGAATCTTAGGTTTGTGACATGTCATTAGGAAGGTGGGAATATTTCCTTTAACGGTTTAGATGATCAGCATGTGAGTAAATATACTTGTCATCATGGGAGTGGCTAGATCGGCTTGAGCCGTAGGTCGAACCATTGATCCAGAGTTTAGGAGGTGAACTCGGTGGATCAAGGTGAGTCATCGTGTAGTGAACCATATAATTTGTTTAGGTGTAGTTTGTACAACCGGCCTGGTCAATACAGTGGGCCACTACACGATTATTTATTGGGGGGGGGGGGGGGGGGGATGGAATTTTCGTGTATTTAAATAGAGTCTAATTTGCTCGTCAGTGGAGAAATGACTTTGCTTATATGAAATTCCCATACTGAACTGGATAGGTAGTAGACTTAATAGAAAACTCTCCATTTGTTATAAGTCTCCATACAAATTCATCATCCTATACAGAAGTAGGAACATGAATTCCCAAAATTTGATCAACCACTTTGTGGTCAAGAAATTCAAGGAAGTTTACATGTCCCAACATCTGTTAATAATAAAAACTTCAACATTATCATTCTAGTCTATAGCAAGTTTTTGGGCATCATAAAGTAAATTACTTAAAGAAAAGGGGTACACGTACCCAATTAAAGGTCCACAATTTGTTGTTCTTACCATCACCAATTATCCATGTCAGCCCTTATAAAACTATATTCTCTACTGTCTACAATACTTTTCCAAGCAAGGAACAAGATTGTTTCTTTTTGGCTTGGAAGAAGGACACATTCCTAAAATATTTGATTTTCATGATTTGAACCCACCATTCATTAGGTTCAGTAATTATCTTCCATGTAAATTAGCAAGGGCAACATTGTTAAAGAAAGCAGCATGTCTTATACCTAATCCACCAACCGATTTAGGAATACTAACTTGTTTCGAGCAATTTGGGGACACTTGTAATTAAAGCCTAAAAAGAAATTTCTAACTTCATTATCAATAGCTTTGGTATGTTTACAAGGGCATTTAAAAGAAGACATGACATAGTTAGGCATACTTGTAAGGTTTGATGTAACAAGGGTTAGTCTACTACTAGCTCTAGGGAGGGAGCTGTTGGTATACACATACCTCCTAGGCACAAGTATCGGAAGCACAAGACTCGTATCGTCTATACAACAGCTCCCAACGTGGGGGTTCTGATACCCCTCGAGGCGATATCGGGATCCCAACGTGGGGGTTCTGATACCCCTCGAGGCGATATCGATATCGGGATCCCAACGTCTATACAACAAGCTCCCACAAACGTGCTACATTAAGGACATCTCTAACAACCTAAAGAGGTAACTGTTTACTATCACTTTCCATTATTATTATCTTACTCGATACTGACTTAGGCATCAGAGCGTTGAAGGCCGGCATGCCCGGTTTTCCCTCGGACCTTCGTCTGTTTTGCAGATAATAGGGATCGATAACGATAGCGACAGACCTACTCAACCCGTGTTCGGTCGGACTAGACAGCCCTCGAGACCACTGAAATATTTGGCGCTAGAAGGACTCCCCTCGCTCCTTGCTGGCAAGACAACACATCGATGGCTACCAACAACCCCGGTACCAGCAGCGAGGATCCGCCTCGTGAGACGACAACCCGCGAGGTCCAGCGTACCCTCGAGTTTCAGAGCCCAGACACCAAGACTGGATCAGTCATGACTACCGATCCAACCATAGCGCTACAGATAGCAATTCAGAACTGTGTACCGACACCACTATCGGTTCGCCATTTGCCCCCTCCTCCAGTATCTATATTACACTGCCTCGATATTTGACGCCTACACTCGCCCCAGCACTCGTACTCAACGCATTGGGCGATACACAATACCGAGCTCACAAATACAAGGTGATAGAACAATGAAAGGCGATACATACTCGAAATAAAATTCATTACAAAGGGCTTTGCGGCCAAAAGCGATACATCAATTGCTACTTCGCATAAGTGAGATACACGGCAACATATTACATATTCAAACAAATACAATACACACACCATTATCCTCACTCCGATCAAGTCTGATTCTCTGGAATTTGAGGAGCTCCGGAAGAAGATCATTGAATTGAAGGATTGATAGGCTGGCCGGATCCCGGTGCGAAAGATTGAGAGCAGTTGCATCGCACCACTCTCAGCCGTGTCGCCACCCGATCTCCATCGTTGTAGCCCGCCGACCCCTCCAGTGATCTTGGTCCTTAGGTTTCTCACTCGGACGGCTTTTCAGTTTCGCAGGGGCACAGATTGCTCAATCCCCAAGCGGGTGATGAAGCCGAGTCCTTGTGAGATTAGGCTATAAAACCCATAACCCAAGGTGAGATTAAGCTATAAAGCCCAGAAATCTGGGAACGCATTTTGCATCAGGAGAAGAAAAGATTTCAGAAGCAAGAGCACAATGAAAAACAAAGAAAATGCCATGTTGAAAATATGATCAACACACCTCCTTACTCTTGCCTATTTATAGTAAAATACCACCGCAACCAACTGACTCCAGACGACCAATCGACGCGTCGTCTTAATGACCTGCATTTAATGACAAGGCAACCAATCGACAAGGTAATAAATATTTTCAATGCACTGGGGACTATTGCCCAACAACATCAATTCCCCATAAACTTCACATGTTCCAATAGCAAGTGGACGTCCCAAAAGTCAGACCACTCGGTCAATCGTCTCAAGAAAATCCAAAACATTTACAGAAGAGGGAAAACCTATCGCTATCACAAAACGATACGATACAAAAGTTAAGTCTCACCCTCGGCACTACTTGTCTGCTCTACCCGATCTCGCTCATCCGCCACGTCTCGCTCCTCAACATTATCGCCCTGCACCTTGACCTGACCACCGGTTCCATGCTCGCCAGCAGCACCACCCCCCTCGCGATCGCCTGCTTGGCCCGATGCAGGCTCCGATACAATCTTAGGCCATCCTCCGCCCGCTGCAACTTCCCAGTTAAATCCAGGTTCAATTCCCTCAGCGGAGCGATAGCACCCTTAGCCTCTTGACGACGAGCCTCCTCTATGGCCAGCGCTCGCTCCAGCTCCATCTTCCTCGTGATCCCTTCATCAATGACTCGCCTCATATCTCCATGCTCCACCCGCCCTTGGTCCACCACATTCTGAAGCTCGCGCGCTAGATTCCTCTCGGCCTCCAACTCCCCTTGCAGCCGAGCTATCTCCCGATCAAAGTGAGTCACCAACTCGCCCAAGGCGTGGTAATTCAAGTTCACAGCCTACATTATACTATTGTCAACATATTTCAAGGAACGTAATTAAAAATAAGTAAACCCATAATGACACGTACCCTCATCAACCTCTCCTGAGCCTCCAGATACCCAAGGCGCGGATCCTCAGCACTCACGCGACTGTGGTCGCGATGACAGTTTTGCAGGTCAGTGACCATATGAAGGATGGTGCCATCGGTAATTCCAATCTCGCCCAGGGTACGCGCGAGACCCCCGACAACCTCATCGAGTGAGCCCCGCGAGCCCCCACTCGCAGATCTCGAGCGCGACACATTATCAACCCGAGATCTCTTACTGCCACGAGTGTCGACAGCGACACCAACCAGGGGACTCCCGAGACGGAGCTGCGAGGCCGTCCTCTTCCTCGACAAGACCCCATCCGTCCGAGCACAGGTGTCCGACACTCGGACTCCATCCCCCTCGCCATCTTGAGTCCCCCCCCTCGGTAACCTGAGCAACCCCGATTACACCTTCTCTAGAGTGCGGCTGCACCTCTGATACCTCGACTGTCAAACCTGTCTCGCCAACGGCTTGGCTGGTCATTTCCGCCTCCCCGCTATCCACAGTAATGACTTCCCGCGAGACAGGATCACCCACCTCCTCACCAAAAACGGTTTCCAGCTGTTCTAGAACCGCATCCTGCACCAGGCGAGCACGAGCACTAGTGTCGCTCTGACGCCGCTCTACCTCTTCCAACAGCTCCTCCACGAAAATCTCCACATTCACCGTGGGCTCCAAGGTCCGAGCCCCATCACTAAGACCCTCCCCTCCTGCCGAAACCTGGGGGGACTGCCTAATATACTCCGCTGGGCCTGCCTACGCCTTGGCGCAGGCGGATTGCCCTCAGTTCTTGCCCTAGCTTCCGAGCGGTTGGTGCGCGGCATTGACTCCGCCTCCTGCTCTAACATTAGCTGGGGGACGGGCGGTGGTCCCATCCCCAATAGCTCAGGTGGGTCCAGCGGAACCTGCATCTGTATGACTGGTCCTGGTGCTAATGTGCCAGTGTTGGGCTGACTACGCCTGGTGCTATGTGAATGCTCGCTCTGCGCTGGATTGGCGGCTCTTTCCAACGTCCTTTTCAGGTCATCAAAACGTGACATCAGCGTAGCCACCTGTTTTTGGGCCTCAGTCTTCTCTCTGCGCTCCTCTTCACGCTCTCTGTTTGCCTTGTGAAGGTCTGCTAGTGCCAGCTCGTACATGGCGGCGAGGTCCTGGCCTGGTGGGCGGCTGCTGCTTGGATTTGCATCACCGCCGGGGTTGGCTGGGGTGTTGAATAGTGCGCGGTTAACACCTACCGCTGGATTGGATGGTTGGGGATGGCGGATTGGTCTGCCTGCTCCTCAGCGTTTCCCCCGCTACCGCTAGTCATGGTAGTTGTGATGGGATGACCTTTTGTTCAAGATTTCCCACAGACGGCGCCAATGTTAAAGTCTAAAAGTCCGGCGGTAGCTGAACCTTAGTTATCGCTGATCCGGTGAGCGGATCGATACTTGTGATATTTCCAAAGCCTCCGTTACCTGTCAAGTAAAATACAAAGGGCGTTAGAGGGAGACCGCGCTGGGCGGTCTTCGACTCTCCGATGCCTAAGTTAGTCAATGTATTTATGTTGACAAAGTAACAGTAGGTAAGTATTGAATGCGTAATTAATGAGGAGAGAGGAGAGAACCTTTTATAGGTGAGGAGGAGGTTGATCGTCTCTTTGTTTTCGATGCGGGACTGATAAGCTTCAGTTCTCAGTAACGGAAGCTTCTGATGCCATCTTGGCGCGGCGCGTGGCGGCGTGTCGCCGCCGATCTGGAGGTGATCCGACGTTGGGGCTGTAGCCCGCCTGGCGGTGTGTCTGCATGTCATTCCTTTGGTTGGAATTAATACATTTGGCGGTACAATGAGCGTAGCCCATTAGAGCTAATTATGCTTGCAAATGTACATGTATGTACAATGGTAGTCGTCTAACTTCTTTCGGTAATTCCAAAATAAATGTGACCAGGTGAGTAGAGAGATGTCGGTGGAGCAAGGCTCGCTTAAGTACCACTAATTTTAGAACCTTCCTAGACATCACACTTAGTTTGGGTGAGCCTGCTTTGAAGAAAGACTAAACCATTGGCATCTACTACAAAAATATATGGCAATTGCCTATTACATCTCCTGAAAAAATAAAGACTTAAACAGAATTGGCGATCTATTGATCCCAGCCAGATTTGTAGTCTTCAACCCTTCACTCTAGATCATCTTCATGATCTTCTTGTTCCACATCGTGAGCTTCTCTTGCTGCACAATATGCTTTGTAGGCGGTGACAATTTCTTCACGAACTCTACAAATGTGTGCCCAATGACCATATACTCCACATTGAGAACATACATCTCTTTGCTCAGACTCCATTGATTGAGGCGCTTCGAAAGCGTCATTTAGATGGCTCTTAGTGTTGGTGGCGCCACCAACATGGCCAGAGGCATTGCCTCCCTCTCTCTTTCCACGTTTACCTCTTCGGTTCCGTGTTCGCCTATTTTGGCGGTTACCTTCCCAAGTAGAGCGATTATATGGACCAGAACGTCCAAAAGTATCCCTAAGATTAGGGTTTCGCTCTTAGCGCCCTCTCTTAGAGGCGCGACTATAATTGGATTCTGGAATATACTCTGTTTCCACGGATCTTGAATTATAGTTCTTCACAAGAATGTTGTCATGCTTTTTAGCGACATTCATAGCTCCAATGAGCTCATGAAACCTTGTGATACGTCCTGCAGTAATATCGATTCGATAGTTCTTAGCAACCATCAATGTAGAGACGGGGAAGGTAGAGAGAGTCTTCTCAATCAACATCGCATCTGTGGTCTCTTTACCACAGAATTCCCTTAAGATTTAATGCGAAGTGCTTCCGAGTTGTAGTCAATAACTGACTTGAAATCACAGAAGCGGAGGCTATGCCATCTCACTTCTAGGTCAGGAAGCAGGGAGTCACGGACGTTGCCAAATCTTTCTTCAAGTGAGACCCACAGCCTTCTAGGGTCTTCTTCATTCATACACTCTTATTGGAGCGAATCATCCATATGCCGAGTCATTAGGATGATGGCTTTCGCCTTATTTGCCTCTAAGGCTGCTCTATTTGCTTCCAAAGCTTGAGTTTGCTCAACAGTTAGCACGTCCTGGCTAGGCTCGAGAATCGTATCCAGGATTCCATCGGCCTTGAGATGCTGGCGAACATCACGAACACCTGTGATATTCAGAGCCGGTTGTTCCCAATGGAGCAAAGTCTAATTTGTTCAGGTTACTCATCCTGAAAGAGAACAAGAAATTAGGGTTAGTTTCGGAGCGAAAAAGGCTACCACGAAAACAAATAAAATTTCTGAGCGTAGTTGCTTCCAAGAAATTAGGAATTTCCGAGCGTAGTCGCTTCCAAGAAATTAGGAATTTCCGAGAGGGGTTGGATTAGATCGAAACAATGATGTTTGCGGTCGATCGTTTTATCTCAACAAACTCTAAGTTTGGAGGACTCTACAAGCTCCAAGCTTGGATTGAGCACGAACCCCCACAGTTCGGCTTAATTTGGTCTCCCATATGATAAAGAAAGGGGGGTAGAAGAAGGGAGGTTGCAAGTCCCCGAAAAATAAGAGAAATTAAATGTAAAAACTCTAAAAAAACGGGAACTTTTAGAAGAAAATACCTCGAAATAGGTCGCCCGAAAAATTTGGTCGGAAAAAGTCGCCGGAAAGTGGCTGGAAGTCGCCGGAAAAGTGGTTGACCGAAGGGTTAACCGGAGGCTGACGTGGCACTGATGCTGACGTGGCACTGATGCTGACGTGGCAGGCTGATGTCTGTTGCTGACGTGGCAGTGGGGTCCGGTTGCTGACGTGGCAATGCGGTCCGACTGATGACGTGGCGGTGGGTCCGACTGCTGACTTGGCAGGCTGATGTCAGTGGGCTGGGCTTTGACTTCTTCCTTTTGGGCTGGGCTGCTTCTTTCTTCTTCTTTTCTTTTTCTTTTCTTTTTCTCTTCTTTTCTGCTTCTGCCGGTTCAAGATTGTTGACGCTCAGGTGGCTGGTTCAGAACCTTTTAGGCCGGTTCCGGGGAAAGTTTTTTCGGTTCCCGGATTCTGGGATCGAGACGCTACTTGTGGAAAAATTTGGTAGCAATTGGAGGTATTGAAGGTGGTGAACCGGTGGAATATTTGCTGCGTGTGGTTTGGAGCTTCCGGTGGCCGGTTCAGTAGGTTTTCGGCCGATTCTTGAGGTGGCGCCGCCGGTTCTGGACTCCTGGGAAGGAGGGGCTTCAAGATGTGTGGCGGGGGCCGAAAGGGTTTCAAGGTTTTGTATTCGGATTTAGGGTTTTTGCTTCTTGAATCAGGGTTTGGCTATTTGTTTCAGGTTTAGGACTCGTACTGATAACGTGTTTAAGGAAAACTGAATTGAGAGAGAATTGAGTTGTGCTTTCATTGATAATAGAGGCCTCCTTATATAGAGGATTACAAACATAGAGCTAGAGTTGTACATGGAACATAATCGTACATTGATTGGATATCTCCTAAGATTCTCCGAGAATATCTCTAATATAAACTCTATTTCAACTAGAGCAAGTAACCTCGAGTTTGAGCCAGACACATATTTTGGATTTACTTGAACACTTTTATCTTTTTTTATCTTAGTTAGACTTCTTGTTTCACAAGACTTTATGTTGGAACTTGGCAACCTATATAATCACAAATGAAGCATATGGTTTAGGAGAATGAAATTCACACTCCCTCTTTCTTGTTTTGGTTGAAGTTCTTATAAAAAGACAAAGTTTAAGTTACTAAAAACAAAATTAAAGTTACTAAAAAAGGAAACAAGGAGTGTGGATTATAAAATAGAAAGTGTATATTTCACTCCCCATGATTTAACCGGTCTTTTTACTTCGCTAATGTGGGAAAATAATGACAGATACCATTCTTGATATGGTTTCCCTATACAAGCATTAAATTAATGCCAATTCTCGCGTCTCTCATTTTCATAGAAGTGATGACATTGTTGTCCGAACATTCATTGATATAATTAATCACATAAAAACACAGACTGGATTTATCAAATTCAACAAGAAATAAACTCAAATCCACTCATTAATCAACTGTGACAAGAAAAAGAAAATTAAAAAGCAAGAAATTGGATCATTCTGCCATATACAAACTCGATTTCCCCTACAAACTCTTCAAATTAATCTGTTCCTCCCCTAAGCTACAAATTAAGCCCACCAACAACCAAATGACAAGAAACCCAGAAGTAGTAGAGTGACTTAGATTTAGAGGCCGGGGACATGGTAGTATTTGCCTTTGCAAATGCACCTGTAGACAATCGGGCATGATTCCGAAGTACTGGAGCACTTACTGAAGCTCACCATCACCCTTTTGCATGGAAAGCACGGCCCGCAGGCGTGTGAACAGTCCGGCAAGCTCGACCCGGTTCCGGTCGGGTATAGTTCCATTTCCATCTTTGTTCCTACTTCGTTCTTTCCTCCTTTCTGTGGATGTATATAAATTAAAACCCATTGCATGCAATAATAAATATTACTAAATCTACTTAATTTAGTCTAGCTGGTGAACAAATTTTATCGACAAATTTGATGAATATAGCTAGCGACACGGCATGCATTGTCAAAATTGCTGCAAGAACAAACCTGAAGATACGTCCGGACGTCATCCCTATTGTATGTAGAAGCGGCAATTTGTTTTTGAAGATTTGCTGAGATATAGAACAAGAAAAACAATTAATAATATTATGATAGTAAAAGAAAACAATAAATGTATGCAGAATCAAGAACTTATACTCCTGAAGAATTATCATATAGTGGACATACAAGGATGAGGCATCACACGTAGGCTTGTGCTTGTCAAGATTAGAATGAAGAAAATCACAAGTAGGAAACTTGTGTGCCCTACTACAAGAGATGACAAGTTCTTCATATTCTTCTTACTTTTTTGGTTAACTAGCTAGCTTTGCTAGGAGAGAGAGAGTCGAAGCTAAAGTATGAGAAACTCAAAGCTTGGAGATAGATTTCATAACAAAGGATAGTGAAGGAAAGAAAAGCTAGATATGGAGCTCAGCTAGATACGCATGTAGCAGTGAGGAGAAGTAGAAGAAATGAAAAGGAGTACTTGGGGTGCGGTATAAATAGAAGGCCCAAATTTGAATCGAGTGGGTTGATCAACATTAATGAACTAGGATCTGTCTGTTGCACTTCACATGATCCACGACCATTTTCAAATTTCAAGTATCACACGTTATGGCAAGTCATGTATGCAATTAATTTTAACCATCATAAAGTCCATGTCAAATTCAATATATTTTCTGATGAACAGAGTAATTTCAAAACTACCATGATCAATCCATCCTTCACCCAAAAAAAAAAAAATGAAAATAAAAAAGAGAAAATTTTATACAGAAGCATAACATATGATTTAACCATCAGAGGTTCATTATCATTTTTGAACTTCACTTATAACTCATCTTTGGAACACTCAAATAAATGATTAACTACTAATTAGTAGGTTAATAGATGTGTTTATTATTAGTAGCAGGATTTTTAGAGTAAACTAATACAAAACTAACTACTTATTTGAGCCCATCACACGGATTGCGAAAGGCAAATTCGATGTTGTTTAGCTGCTTAACTAATATCACAGATATTTCAATGTTTTATAAAAAAATTGTCCATTGGCCAAAAAAAAAAATGTTTTGTTTGATCGCCAATTGGAGAATTAAACAATTTCGGATTTGTTTGAATTCTTACATAATAATCTTTGAAGAGAAATTAATTATGAATTATTCAAATGATATGATAACATTGCGTAGTGAGTCGATCCAAATGAGTGATTAGTTTTATGTTATGAAGTTAATTCGGTCTACATTTACTCACTTAATCTGCATTCTGCAGGAATTGTTACCATCTTCTATCACGATCTGTGGGCGTTCACTTGGAGCCTTAGCCTCCCTTGTAGACTAGTATAAGAGCCTCCCTTGTAGAATAAGCAAGATGACAACGACACTACATTCGAGTCGGATGGGTTGCGGTTACATGGAGTTGTTGCAAGAGTTAGAAACCATGAAGAGCTCTCAACTGGGGTGGTCAACATGATCCAAGTTTGTGATATTTATTTGACACGCAATTTGTTCTAGACGGAGTTTTAGCCTTTTAATATTTGAATTGGATTCCCTGTAGGTGTCAATGTCAAAGAATATATGTTGTTTCATTTTGAAAATATGTGATTGCGGAGGAGATTAAAGGCTTATTGCCCGAATAACAAGTTCCTTTCGTTTAAACAAAATGAATGTGATGCGGTGTCTTATAATAACGATATATTAGAGGTTGAGCCTGATTGGTTAAATCCATATATACAAAGGAAAAAAAAAAATATCATCTAATCTCGATATTTCCTGTTTCTTCTTCTTCTTCCTCTTATGATATGATATTAGTAGGAGTTTAGCTTTGTATCTGGTCCTTGTTCCAAAACAGAAAAAAAAAAAAAAAAAAAAAACTATATATTACTTTAAAGAACGATGAACTACTATGGAGATTTGCTGGGGACATCTTCTTCCCGTACACACATTGAATGAAGGGGCATGAACATTAACTGATGCGTTATGTTCAAAGGCTTCTAAGTTTCAATAAACCAACTCTAAGATTCGAGGGAAAGAGGGAGTTCACGTGCTCAGACACATACACTACTAGAATCATCCATGTTTGGAAAATAAATAAGGTCTCTGCTGTAAACGTGAAGGTCAGACCTGGGACTTTAATAAGCTTCTTCTATCCATTTCCTGTTGCCCATTGTGCTCACTACACCTGTGACTTGGAAAATGATAGCTATCACAAATTGTGCGGCTTTCCTTCCATCATGGAATTCAAGTTTGGTATTCAAAAATTGGAGTGTTGGTCTGATGAAAATTGCTGTGTAGATTGATCTGTCAGTATCACACCAACTTGCAAGTTGTAATAAAGACAAGAAATAACTCCACTATGAAGTTCTACAAGACATCAAAATTAAGAAGACTTAGTTCGTTACAAAATTAAAGTAGTTCTAAATTAATCTAACAATACATAGAGCCAGTCTACCTCTTAATCGAACTAATATACTCGATGTATCAGTCATTGATGTACCGAACCACATAACCATAGCTGCACTATTGAATTTTTTTTCTTATTTTTGTACATATCAAGGCCAAAGAGAACAAACTAACAACATAGCTACAACAATACGATTTCTGAAAAACCCAGAGCATCATCTTTTAAGCAACTGCAATACATTGTTGAAAGAGTATCCCCAGACATGAACACCCATCCGAGCCTAACACAGCAAGACAGACAGACTCAACAGCCTCAATGAGAGAGACGAGCTCTTGCTCATCGAAAACTAACTAGATAAATGATGGTCCCTATTTGTTTTGTTGCAAATTTGCAGCTCTTAATTATACATACTACACCCTTTAATTATTACTCTTTTTTTTTCTTTCTTTGGCTAGCTAAACTGCCTATCGTCTAATGAATTCAGCACCACAGTACCTGAAGCAAAATTGGTGGAAACGGGATCAGCAGACTATGAAACTGTTAAAACACTTGGATTGGATGGTATAAAGAACAAATTTTATAACAATAATGTAGGGTGTTATAATACAGATCCTAGATAGTACTGAAAAGAAAAGGCAAATACTATCTTGCAAATACCATAAGAAAAGCATGTAATTCATATTGTTTATACAAAAAAGTACTATATAACTCCAAGGCCATTCTTGTTACCAACTATGAAGGGTATATTGCTTGCTTATATTCTTCAATCTCAAAAACTCGGGCGGTTCCATCAGTAGATACTGAAACAAGGAAGTCCTTGTTGGCAGATACAGAGAGAGACTGAATGGGTTCACTATGCCCATTGAAGGTTCTTACACAATCACCAGAGAGACTATCCCATAATCGGACCTTCCCATCCGCACAACCTGTTGCTAGGTACCTAGATACCCCCAGCCAGGTCAAGCATGTCACTCCATCCTGCCATACAAGGAAGATTTCTTTCATTAGACCAGTTGCAGAGATTTAAAATCTGAAGTATGACATCCAACAGTTCACATTTAATGGAAGCAAACAAGCTGGTGACCATAATAAATTAGATAAAGAAAAAGAGAACCAGATGGTGATAATCATTTGAGATAATGTAGAGATGAAACTCTCACAGACCTCATGGTCACATGTAGAACGGGGCAACGAATGTTGCAAATCCCAGATGATAAGCTTGTTATCCATACCTCCTGTTGCAGCCCAAGGGAAACTACATACACAATTATTAAGGCATGAGTACAATAGCAGTGAACTCAATGAGTTAAGAGACACAGCTTGAAGAGATTCTCCTAAAAAAAGTCTCTCCTACAGACTCATGTAAAGATGCAGATGTTGGAATAATAAGTGATAACCAACACAACTCAGAATAAACGGAGAAAGATTAGACGAAACTTTTCAGTACTAAATTAAAAGTTCCAAGCAAGTATCAGAAAGCCTGATCTGTCAGGCATTAGTTGATGGCATCAGACAATCTCGAATTAAGGTTGAAACACCCAATAGAGAACTAGTTCATGTAAGTAGAAATTACATTATATTACAGGAAAGGGTGGATCTATGTGAAATAAAGTTAGTTACTAACTGGACACACTAGTGCAAAGTTCAATTGTAGAGAGAGGCTGACTGGTTATTGTACCTTGGTGCAAGTCCGATACATTCTACTGAATCTGAATGTGAAGCCAGGGAACTAACAACCTGTTGATGGGAAAAAGTAAAGGCCTAATGCTTAAATATGTGAAACCAGGGAACTAACAACCGATAATCCCTTCCAACAATATAGGAACAAAAAGAGCATACCTTTCCAGTAGTTATATTTACAATATGGACAGAGCCATCTTCAGAACCAGTAACAGCTAGAGTTGAATCAGAGCTTATTGCCAAGCATGTCAACCCTGCAGAATGGTAAGGGTGACCTAGAAAACAAAATGTGTTAAAATTCTCAATATTAAGAACAAAGTATGCTCCTATCCAGAGGAGTCAACTCAACAAAGATAAGGAATGACTCAGATAATGGCAGGAAACGATAATTTTGATAAAACGAAGTAAGATTTGAACTATAGGAGAAGGAAAACAGAGAATTTAAAAGAAAATCACAAGAGATTATTTATTTGGTTAAAGGGTGGAGGGCCACCTAAACTGTAGGTAGGTGACGGATGTGTAACCTTCCACCCCAGATTCAGTATTGACACTCACAAAAACCAAAATTTTCCCCCATATAACTTTCAAGTTGACTAAATTTCAAACCTTTTGCACAATGATTGCTACAGAAACAGATACTTGTTTCTCCTCGGATCTATTCTAAACAACAAATGAACCATTCTCATATTTGTATTTTGTAGAGGTTCTTCTGCTCCATCAAATTATCAGGGTTCTCGAAATAAGCTTCTTAATGAAGCAATTGTCATAGGTAGAGTAAGTAGAGAGTTCAACCTTCTTCACATCAACCTAGGCTGCCTTTCAATAGTTTAACAACAATTCCAGCTCCCAATAAGCAAGGAAATTAACTAAGATTTGAATTCATACTACCTACAGTGTCAACTACTTTAACTTCAAGGAACAAAGAAAATTTAATAAGTAAATTGAAAGCATACCTTGTACCACATGAATGTTCTCTCCACTTTTTGGGTTCCATATTCTCAAACTTGCATCATTAGAACCAGTGCAGATTGTTTTACCTTAAGCAACAACCAAAAGAGACAAAAAATTAAAAAACAATAGTCAAAAAAAAAAAAATACTAATTTTAAACCAGTTTATATAAATGAAATGCATGACAACGAGTGAGGAAAATCCAGAATTGGAGATGAAGAATAGTTCCAATACCATCGGGGGTAAAATCACCACAAGTCACGCTACCACCATGCCCTGAAAACAATTGAAGATAGGAACCTTTGTCGCCATTCCACATCCAAATTGTAGAGTCCTCCGAACCAGCCAAGACCAGATGCCCTCTAGGATGCCACCTGACCCACTGAGAAGTCACATGGTCCAGAATAAATTTCAGATAATCTACAGTACAGCAGCAGTAAGAAATACTGCCTAAGAATTTACCTCAATGCCCCCTCCAGGACCTTCAAGAGTGCTTTTTAGATTTGCTGATGTTATATCCCAAATTTGAATAATTCCATCCAAGCTTCCAGATGCAAGCAACTGTCCATCAGTACTAAATGCTAAACTAGAAACAGAATCCTTATGGCCTGCAAAGTAACTCGCAACAAGTTAGAATGAAGAAAAGTGAACACAGAATTTAATAAATAAATAGTCCACAACTGCTGGAGCTAGAGTTCTAAGGTGAAATTGGGTCCAGACAAAAGCACTAAATCAAACATATGTAGTAATGTATGGACACCAAAGTAGATAGCATATGTAGCTTTTCTCACATGCGCCTACCTTGGAGCTCAGAAGCCCAATCTCCTTGTCCAATCTTCCAAAGAAACCCTCTGTCATCTCCACCCCCTGTTGCAACTAACACTGGATCTGTCGGACTGCATACAACTGTATAAAGTTCACCTGTCCAAAAAAAGGAAGACGATACTACACTTGAAATTCTAAAATAAAAGGTAATCCAAGACATGGCATAGCCTAAGTTACGTAGCAAAGCATTAACCTTAAGTCAAAGATACATCGCTTCCAATTCTATAATGCAACAAAAATTATGCTTTAGAGATGAAATAACATGAAAAGTCCACAACTTAGATACAAGAAAGCAACTGGGAAGAACAAAATGAGACACTCCATTCTACATGACATTTCAAAATCAATGCATATAGAGGGTAAGAAAACATATTCCCACTTTCCTTTGTGGAGTTCTAGTGTGAATGGCTGTATAGTGGAATAAAATAAGATATAAGGGTAGGATGCTTGCCATGATTATGCATTTCAACTTCCTTTGAATTTAAGGATACATCTTTCTTGCTTATTTATGAAGATTGAAAGGCAGTTGTCTCTTAAGGTTAATCTTTCTTATCATAGAAGTCAGATGTTTTCAAATGATAATTGACATACTATAGGAATTGTAGGACTTTTATAGTAGCTGGTTGTTTAGAGATCTTTAATCTATCCACTTTTCCAGTAGACAGCTTGTTCGCTGTAATGTATCTATACTTATTCTCTCACTTTTTTTTTTTCCTGAGCAATTGTTTCTCTCACATTCTAAATCCAAAGAAACATACTTCTGACATGGATAGAGCATGCAGTGGCCACCCTATGTAGTAATAATTATAAACTTTGTGTATAACACATTTCCAATTGAAATTAACAATTTGATCTAGCTTTTTATAAAGTCACTACTGATAACACTCTAATGACTAAGAATGCAGTATGCCTGTGACAAACACGTAAAGAGCATTACAAATAGGAAGTAACCACAGAAAGACAAACTCTTACCCGTATGACCGGTAAATGTATGCATGGAATCATCAGGCTCATCTGAAAACAACAAAAA
Organism: Rosa rugosa; assembly: GCF_958449725.1. Taxonomy (NCBI): domain Eukaryota; kingdom Viridiplantae; phylum Streptophyta; class Magnoliopsida; order Rosales; family Rosaceae; genus Rosa; species Rosa rugosa. The sequence goes on from NC_084822.1 coordinate 26,442,107, forward strand.
AGTACAATACCAAACAATCAAATTGACTCGAGAGCAAGCGAAAGAAAAAGATCATAAATAAGGAATTGTATGCCAAACGATGATGTACCAACAACTTGGTCGTCTGCATCAGGAAGATCTGCAGCCAACAACACATGATTGAGAACTTAACAAACAGAGAGAGAGAGAACAAATATGCACCTTCCTCATCGAAATTGACTTCATTAAGGATGTCAGCTTCATCAATGTAAACCTCGCCTTGGTCATCATCTTCTTCTTCATGAACAACATGACCTGGATTGCTCATCTTCTAACTTCTTCTGGTCCCCACTGAGACAAGGAGAGAGATTAATCAGGTTGAGTTCTTTCTGGAGAGTGCTAGCTTTTCTAAAGTGAACTGATGAAAGCTGTAATCTAACAATAAAAGACAGACCCTTCAATTCATGTGTACAGAGATTATAGAATAGAGACATAATTGAAGGGAAAATTCAAGACTTTTTTAGCTTCACTACTAAAATACTGAAGCCAAACGCTTGAAAGTTCTTGTAATACATAATATTTATCGAGCAAGATACAAATCGAGGAGTACTAGAAAATCACCCAGCCGCACAAGTTAATCGAAAAATATAAACCAAAGTCGACGGAAAAATTTGGAGATATTACCAGTTTGGCGGTTGAGGCAGTGGAGCGCACGGTGGCTACTTGTTTTTCTGGGGAGTTTGGCTGGGGAGAAAAGAAACGAACAGAAAAAGGAGGTTTAAGAGAGTTATAAATTTCTTCTTCTTTTACGGGTTTTTCCTTTAAAGAAAGGCATCAAAAGAAGTAGAAAAACGAACATAAAAGAAAGAAAACAACAAAATGATGAATGAAAAAAATCTAATATCTTAACAAAAAAAATTAAGAACAGTACATGACGTTTGGGCCACTCCGAATTAAGATTAATTTATTCTCTAAAATATCAAAATAGTACTTGGCTTTCAAAGTCTGATCCATTTTAATACATTTCGTTATCTACTCCGTTAGTTTGTATGCATTTCATCATATTTCTAAGGACAAATCTCATTTTTCCATAAGGGGTCTATGGATTATGAAGGATTCTTCCAACTAATTCTAATCAACTTAGTTAAAATCAAACTTTACACAAAGTTGGGATCTCAAATCTCAGACATTCTTCCTTAAGGGGTTATGGATCTCAACAATGCAATATCATTTATGCAATGGGGCAGATGACAAAAATTAATAATCTTTTATACAATTTTCATTCAGAATCAATGAAATATGCTGTGAGTGTCAAATAACCATCAGTTGCCAGTTGCTTGGAAAGTCCACAAATCAGTACGTGTTAAAGAAATCCTCCCTTGAATTGAATTTAACATATTCTGAAGCTTCAACTCCACTTTTAGATAACTTCAGATGATGGGCTTAAACAGTATTTCTATAAGGTAATTCAAATGATGAAAAAATATGTGAAAAACAGCTCAATTCCCTCAAACTCCTCAAAACTAAAAGGCAAATAATGTCAAATAATGTCCTTAATCAAAAACTAAGAAAACTTTTCACACCGAAATTTTGAAGAATGTGTAGCAGAGTATGGTGGCACCAGGGGCGGAGCCAGAAAATTTTTTCAGGTAAGGCAAGACAATGGCAGGAGGGGAAGAGAGGAAAATTAGAGGGAAGCTATAGATTCTTGAGGCAATTATGAAGATTTTGCCCAATTTCTGCCATTTTCACATACTTTGCCTACACCAAATCAGTGTAAACTCAAAAACCAAGTCTAGGCAAGTGCCTAATCTGGGCTCTATGTGAATCCGCCCCTAGGTGGCACTACATTACTTGAAGTGTAATAATCATCATAATGACATAAAAGGATACATGTTCCTCTGATAGAATCACACTTGAACGCTGCTTCACATTTTTTATATTCTTAGAAAGGGGGGGGGGGGGGGGGGGGGGGGGGGGGTGCGAGAGAGTTCGAAATGAAGTGAAACTGGCATGGGGTAATGTTGTAATTTCGTTTAGAGGTGGGAAAATTTTAGGGACTTTTGTCCTTATGAGTTAATTATCCGTTTTTTAATTATTTGTTTTGCTGTCAGTGAGCCGTGGCCTATTGGTCAGCTAGCGTAATTAACACCGTGTAGGTCATAAGTTTAAATCTCACTGATATCAGGGGTGGGGAGTTACATTGTCGAACATAATAAAAAAAAAATTGTTTTGCTTTTGACAAGAGGATGCTATTTCACCTTATCTATTCCTATTATGTGCGGAGTTCCTCTCTAGATTAATTGTGCAAGAAGAAAAGGGAACTCCTACATGATGTACGCATTTGTACAGATGCACCTTCTATTAGTCGCTTTTTTTTCACTGACAATTCTTTCATATTTTTTAAAGCAGAGCTACATAAGTGCATGGTTCTAAGAAACATACTCATTCAATATCAGAAGTTGTCATGGCAGCGTATTAACTTTCAAAAAAGTTGTATCTCTTTCAGCCACAATGTGCCTAAAGATGTTCAAGATGAGTTGGTTGATGTTTTGGGAGTGCAGAGGGTGGAGAAGCATGATAAATATCTTCGCCTTCCAATAGAGATTAGCTACTCTAAAGAAGAAGGTTTTGGTTATCTGAGTGAGAAAGTACGCAAGAAGACACAAGGGTGGAGAGACAAGTTGCTTAGTACCGCTAGGAAAGAAGTGCTTATCAAAGTTGTTGCCTAATGCATACCTAATTATGTTATGAGTTGTTTTGAACGTCTAAGGCATATGTGTTTAGAAATGCATAGTTTGATGGCCAAATTTTAGTAAGGGAAGAATAGCACTGATAAGAAGATACACGGGTTATCTTGGGATAAGTTGTGCAATCCTAAGTTTGAGGGTAGAATGGGGTTTAGAAATATGAACCTTTTCAATCAAGCTCTTCTAGATAAGTAGGGTGAATGGTTTTACTTATACCGGACTCTCTTGGTTCTAGGCTTCTTAAGACTCGTTATTTTCCCAATACGGACTTCATAGGTGCACCGCTTCCTAAAGGTGGTTTTTATACTTGGAGGAGTATCATCTATTGGAGGGAGCCTCTTCGAAGGGGTCTCTAATATCAAGTGGGGGAAGGAGGGTCTATATCAGTTTGGGCAGATCATTGGATGCCTCTTCCTTATAGCTTTAGGTTGTTTGCTCCTATCATGCTGGGTACTGAAGACATAAAGTTTGTGGAATTAATAGACATGGAGAATGAGTATTGGATTTAGGAGCTCTTGTTTGAATTGTTTACTAAAAATGAGGTTGAGATTATTACTCAAATTCCTTTAGGAATGAGAGTTACTGTAGATCACTTGATTTGGCAACGCTTGATTTGGCACTATGACAAACATGGAGGTATAATGTGAAGAGCGGCTACCACGTAGCTAAGGTGACAACTAACTTGCAGCAAAAGACTTCTTCTTCATCTGATAGGGGAGGGGGAGTAATTAATAAATTTTGGAACAAACTCTAGAGAGTTTATGTCCCTCCTAAAATACGTATACATGCTTGGTGTTTGGTGAGAGGAATATTACCTATAAAGGCTACCTTGTATAGAAAAATGCAGCTCTCAAACTTAACATGTGTGTTTTACTCTGAGCAAATGGAGGATGGGAAGCACCACTTCAAAGATTGTACGACTGTTAGCTTATTTTGGTTACACGTACAGCTCCCTTAAGGTAAGGTCTGTTGACCATAGGGCTCACACTTTGTTTGAATGGGTTAAAGCTCTTTTTGATGAGCTAATTGGGAGCTCACTTGAGCTTCTTAATGAAGTTTTGGGTGATTTGGCATGAAAGGAATAATATTGTTGGAATAGGGCCAGCTACAACCTAATTTACATGGCTTAATATGCATGTATATTGCTTTATGATTATAAGAAGGTGAGGCCAGAAAATGAAAAAAAAATCAAAGAAGACAGGTTTCAAATTGGAGCTGTCTACCGAGAGGAAAGCTGAATATTAATGTAGATGGTGCCTATAGAGTTGATGTTAAGCGTGGGGGAGTGGGAGTTGTTGTGCGCGATGACTGGGGTCGGTGTGTTGCGGCCACGGCTAGGCCTTTCAACCATGCACAATCTGCATTGCATATGGAGGCAGAAGCAATCCGAGTTGGGTTCTTAATTGCTATCCACAAGGGTTGGACAGAAGTTAAGGTTGAGAGTGATTATGCCACGCTGATTTATGCTCTCAGTGAGGGGGATGAAGACTACTCTTCTATTGGTTGGATTGTAAAAGGTATATACATAGCTGTTTTTTTTTTTTTTTTTTTTTTTCAATTCCAACATGTATATCGTGAAGTAAATTGTGTTGCAAATAAATCAGCACACCTTAATAGTTTTTATTATGTTGATGGATATTGGTTAGAGAAGACCTCTATTATTTTTCAGGTGGTTCTCTATGAGGATTTTTGTACTTCTACACTAATGTCCTCTATGTTGTTTTCTTATTCATCTATAAATAATATGTACATGCATGAGAATAAGTCTTCTAGTTAGGCCCCCTTTATAAAATATAAAATAAAATAAAAGAGTAAGTTAACTAACTTCAGTTTCAATTTCAAGTAACTAATGAAGAACAAAACACACCCGATGGGGATAAACGAGAAACCCTAAGACCGGGAACTCCGTTTTCTGCAAACTTGTTCTCGTCCGGCGGCGCCTGGACTTCCGGGCTGGCCTCCGGCCTCGCCGTCGTCTTGGGTTTTGCTGCCGGACGGGAGATCAATCTCTACTTCCCATAGGACTCTGTCGAAGGAGTTTTTTTCTCGGGTTTTGTCAGAAGGTTTGGCTGGGCTGGTGGTGAGGAGGTGGTCGTGGTGTTACAAACCGGAAATTGATCTCCGTGAAAAGTTTTTTGGACAAGCGGCACCATGGGTTTCTATAGGTGGCTGTGCGTGGGGCTGTGAGGACCCGGATCAGGGATGGTTTTTTTGTTCCGTGATGACGCAGGTCAGCGGCGTGGCTAGAGACGGTTGAATCGCTTGGAGAGATGTCGTGGCGGTGGGGATCGCAACTAGACGAGTCGAACGGCTTGGGTCAGCCGGAGCTCGGCCGGATTGTGACGTACAACGAAGGGGATGGGAGCAGATGGTTGGTTTGGACTGAACCAGATGATGGGCCTGAAGGGATCTCCTGGGTGACTACCCTATTGGGCTTCGAGTTGTTGGGCTGGGGTCCTACCCTAGTCCATTAGCTTCTAAATTTGGGCTAGGGTTTAGGCTCTTAGCCCAAACCTATGTTTTTAGCTTTTGTCTAATTACAATATGTTTCCTTGTATTAGGAGTCTAACGAGTGTAGTTTGGCTTGTCTATTTCGCTATGTTTTTTTCATAGCTTATAGGCTCGCTTTTATGTGAGTGATAAGTTCAAATATAGTTGGTCTATCCTATGTACCACGGTGGCTCCTCCACGAAGTCTTGTCTGGCCATTGTTATGTGTCAGCGGATGGGTATGTAATGGCCTTCTTAGCATGCGCTATTATCAATGGAATTACCATTTATTTAAAAAAAAAAAAATTCAAGTAACTAATGATTTAAATATCTAGTTTGAATCATTATTGAAGAAAAAAAATTGATGCCCATGTTAACAACCATCTGTTTCAATTATAAATTGTTATATAAATTGGTTATCGTTTTTATTGTGATTCTTTTTTGTTCAGGAAGATGAGTGATGCAACAACAACAAATTCCTCTACTAATGAGGGCGAAGGTGTGGAAGAATATAATAAGGGTTCTCCTTTGTGGAAATTTGTTACTATCCTTGTTCAATCTAAGAAAGGTGAAGGAGGCAATTGTACATTCAAGTGGATTTTTGTAATGCTACTTTCAGTGGATCACATTATAGAGTGAGGTTGCATCTTCTCAAGATTAGTGGCAAAGGGATTAGAATATATAGATCAATCCCGGAGGAGAAGAAAAGAGAGCTTGAAGCCTTGGTAGAAGCTTATGAGGTCCGTAAAAAGAACTCACAGCCTAGATTAGTTCCTCTCCCTTCATCAAGCATTGAAGGTTCTTCAAGTGAAAGTACATTTGGGTTAGATTTAATGGATGAATTAGTGGAGGTTCCAAAGAAGAGGAAGGGAGTAAGTGCACCGCTTGAAAAAGCGTTCAATAACAATGCTAGAGAACAATTGGATGGTGAAATAGCAAGAATGTTTTATACCGGTGGTTTGTCATTCAACTTTGCTAAGAATCCACACTATATTCGTTCTTCTAATCGGGCTGCTTCTTGTCCAATTCCTGGTTATCAGCCACTTGGTTATAATGCTTTGAGAACCACTCTTCTACACAAGGAAATGATGCACATTGAGAAGATGTTGGAACCGATTAAGCCCTCATGGCAACAAAATGGTATTAGTGTGTGTACAGATAGGTGGTCCGATTCTCAAAGAAGACCACTTATCAATGTTATGGAAGCTTATGAATTTGGACCTATGTTTTTTAGAGCAGTAAACTGTGAAGGGGATTCCAAAGACAGGTTCTTCAATTCTGACCTACTCATTGAGAGTATTTTGGAGATTGGTCCATAACATGTTGTCCAGGTAATCACTGATAATGTTAGCAATTGCAAAGCTGTTGGAGCTATTATTAATGCTAGATTTCCACACATATTTTGGACTGCATACACTTAACCTTGCTTTGAAGAACATATGTACACCAAGTTCAATTACTTCTAATAAGGTTGCTTATTATGATGCATGTAATTGGATTTCACAAGTTGCTGAGAATGTGTGGTTCATAAAGAATTTTATTATGAACCATAGTATGAGGTTGGCTATGTTTAATGAACATTCCCACTTGAAGATTTTATCTATTGCCAATACACGCTTTGCTTCCATTGTGGTGAAGCTTAAGAGATTTAGGAAGATCAAGCAAGCTCTAGAACGGATGGTGATAAGTGATCAATGGGATGCTTATAGAGATGATGATGTGGCAAAAGCAAGGGCCGTGAAAGACATGATATTAGATGATGATGCTTGGGGAAAGATTGATTACATGCTTGCCTAGCCTTCACATTACCCATCTATGAGATGCTTAGAAGGAGTGATACGGATGAGCCATGTCTTCACAAGGTTTATGAGTGGTGGGACACTATGATTGAGCAAGTAAAGGCCGCTATCTATAAACAAGAGGGCAAGGAACAGGAAGAGACCTCAGAATGTTCTGATGTGGTGTACACGATTTTGCTAGCAAGATGGACTAAGAGCTCCTCACATCTTCATTACATGTCACATTCATTAATTGAATCAAAGGTAAATTCGAACTATTTATTTGAGATTTATTTTACATTTTTACTTGCAACTACAAATTGTTAATTTTTCATTATTATATGGAACTTGTAGATATTATAGCATGGAATATCTTCATTGAGCTCCTAATCGTCTTCCTCCACATCAAGATAGTTAGTTTTCTAAGGAAAGAAAAGAATGTCTTAAGAAATACTATGCTAATGAAGAGGAAAGATGAAGTGTGAATGAGAAGTTTACCTATTTTTCGGCATGCTTGGATGAATTTTCAAGTAGTGATTCTATCAATAATAGATGTAAGATGCCACTAATGAAATGGTGAGTTGTCCATGGATCTAGTACACCAAATCTCCAAAGGTAAGCTTTAAAGCTTGACAACCTTCTTCCTCCTCATGTTGTGAAAGAAATTGGAACACCTACTTTCTTTGAGGTGGAAAAGGATTACACCACAAAGAGCCGAAGATTTTGATATTTGTGCATAATAATCTTCGACTTTTATCAAGGAGAACTCCACAATACAAAAGTAGAGAGATGTGGGATATTAGAGGGGATGATTATGATTCTATGGATACTGTTAATGTAGGCATTCTTGAGGTAGCCAACCTCTCTCTTGATGAACCGGCGTAATCTTTGATGATGAGGATGAAGTTGATTGAAGTTGTGGAAGTTGTAGAAGCCTGTTTATTGTGCTTGAACTTAGTGTTATTTATGTTACTTGAACTTTGTGTTAAGTAATTTGATCTTTGAACTTATGTTTTGTATGATGGTTTGAAGCCACTTTGAATATTATGTCTTTTAATTGCTTGTTACATTACAATTCCATCATTTTCTATGCATATTATTTTAAAAAACATATCTGAAACATATTCTTCTTTTTTTATTTGATAAAAAACGCATCCACATATCGTATCGTATCGCACGCTGTACCTCATACCCGTGTCAGTGCATCGTAGGTTTAGTATACCAATGGGGAAACTGTTTTTAGACCCTTAACAGGTGGGAAAATTTTATAGGACTTTTGTCCTTATAAGTCAATTACCTATTACCTATTTTTGTAATTATTTGTGTTCTGCTTTTGTCAGTTTGTGTTGTTTTCGTTTTCTCTTTTTTGTCTTTTTAATTTCAAAAACAGCAGTGTTGTGTAGAAGAACTCTCTGGTTAAGGCAGCGTTTTGGCCCACCCCCTCAATAACTGACCGGGGGCCATAAACTATAGCAGCAAACACGCGCACACATACCACCCGCGCAAACACAGACAGCCACGGATCAAACTCTCCTTCCTTCTCTGTTAAGAAAACGAAACCCTCTACCGACGCGTCGCCTCTCTTCTCTACTCTCCACCCAATAATCTTCTTTACGTAGCAGGTAGCCAGTTAGTCACAGAGGTTGATCATTCCTTCTCTTCTCCCTCTGACATCACAACCAAACCAAGCTCTTCAATCTCCCTCCCTCCCTCTCTCTCTCTCTCTCTCCCCAAATCTCTTTGATTCTTTTGGGGAATTTTAGCGACGATGTCGATGCTCGATTCCTTCTTCAACAAGGGCTTCAAAGCTGCCAAATGGTATCGTTATCTCTCCCATCTCTCAGATAGTTTTGATTTTTGATTTGTCTTATGTTTCTACCTTCTGGGTTTGTGAATTTTTGGAGATCTAAGACTTGGGTTGGTTTTTTTTTTATTGTTGTGGGGCTGTTGAGGAAGTAGAAAAGTTCATCGATAAGTGAAGATACCTAACTTAGCTGTGTCAATTTAGCACTACAACAACTTCAACATCAACATATGCCCATTATTTAGCAACAAATATGACAATCTGAATATTTTGCGGACACGGGAATTCCAATCTACTCTGATTTATGTAAAGGTTTGGCTTTACAGTGATTTTATGTAACTTGTATTCTGTGTGTGTAGCAAAACTCTGCTGAAATTGACGATTCCGCGGATAAAGTTGTTGAGGAACAGGAGAGAAATTCAGATTAGACAGATGCGCCGTGACATTGCCAAGCTTCTTGAGACTGGCCAGGAAGCTACAGCTCGGATTCGGGTAATTTCTCTTTTTCCCAATATGTAATGAGGTTAATTTACTTGCACACAAGTTCTAAGTTTTTGGTTTGTAATTATTTGGTATATGTAATTCAGGTAGAGCATATTATTAGAGAAGAGAATATGATGGCAGCTCAGGAGATCATCGAGCTATATGCTGAGCTTATTTCTGTCCGCCTTCCAATAGTTGAATCACAAAGGTTAGCCTCTAAAAGTTGTGATTCTTTCTGCTATGTTTCTCTTTGCTTCAATTATTCGGTATATGATTCGAATTTCTGATTGTTTCTAAAAACATTATCTGATCGACCTCTAATTTAGTGTTTCTGTAAGAGAACAGTTGCGTTGAAATTATGTATTATTTTAAGTTCTCTCTGCAGAAGGAACATTTTCAATTTAGATATAAATAAATAAACTGAGATGATTTGGAGAGCAGGAGCATAATGCATGCTGTTGTCTCTGTTATCCTCTTGAATGGCATCATAGTACAACTCTAGATTGGTTTTCATGCATGATCTAGGTTTGTTTGCCAATTTCAAAAACCTCGGTGCATATCATCATTAGATTTGAAAAGGGGATGAGTAAATACTGGATCTTAATTCGGAAGTTTTAGTAAATATGATGAAGAAAATTGCTTGTGTGTTGTATTTAAGAAGAATATCTTTTAAGATTTCAAAGATGTCATGTTTGCAGTTTTCCTTACAATTGGAGCACTGTGGTGGTTTAGTTTAGTTTCAATCATGTTTTCTTTGGCTTCGTTGGTTACGTTTCTGTGATTTGTGCTGCTCCTCTTTTCTGTTCCTTTATTGCCTCTTGGTGGATCTCTTGTACATACATTTATCCTCTTTTTTGGCAGTAAGTCATCCTTTATGACTTAGAAACTTATTCTTATGAACCAACTAATGCATTGTAATTCTGTCTAAAATTTTAAGCAGTTCAGATATGTGTCAGTGGGTAATCTTGGCTTCTAGGTTGTATCCAATGTAATCAGTAGCAGGCATGTATTGCTGAAAGCATGAAGGTAACATAATTTAAAATAGAAAAACAGTGAAATAATGGTTGAAAAAATGTGATTGAAAACAAACATCTCAAATGAACTTTTGAAATTATTAAGTGTTCTTCTCTTTCCCCTAAATATCACCTGAAGGGCACAGTCTTAGGTCATTCAAACTTGCTGAAGCAGATGGTTTCTGTGAACTCATCCAATTGAATGGCTAACAAATAGCACTGTAGATCCCTCAATACCTATAATGGAAAGAAACACACGGGAGAAAGCAAGCCAAACAGTGTGTTATAAAAAAGGAGCTGCTAATTGAAACAATCAAATACCTAAGCATCTTAAACCACTTTCCAAATTTAGCCCCGTGGATTAATAAATAAATAAATAAAACAAAACTGCACCATGCCCATCCCCCTTGCCCTCCACTCCAACATCACCAAGACTTGGCTGCTAACTGTAGAACAGGAACAAAATAAAATTTGCTTACAACAACACTCTTGGTATTTGCTTTCTCCGAAAACTATGGAGTATTTGATTCAAGTTTGAGAATCTCTGTGCCAAAGCCCATACATTTGATCAAATCAGCTTGCTTGTAATGAAAAATGCTTCAGCGTTTGGGAATTTAAAAGCTGGTTGTTCACCTTGGGATTTGTTGTAATGGCTGTTCTAGTTTTTAACTTGTGTCCCTATTCTCGTAAGGAATTGTATATAGTTTCATCTTTGTCACTCTGAATTACTTTTCCATAAATTGTTTTCTATCTTCTTAAATGAAACTAAATTAGAAGTAGGGTTGGAAAAATCAAGTTGTCTAGTTTGTATCTCGGGGAAATAGATAGTCCATAAAGAGAAAGACTCAAAAGCATGTTAGATTGTTAAGGATGTTAACTAGTAGGTGCTTCAGCTTTCAAGACTTCAGTAGGATGGAGAAATTAAGGGTTATATAGTTACTTTTTGGAGCTCTGGGTAATGGACATTAAAAAATGAGAAAAGACCTAAAGTTTTGATCTAGTTGATTCAATAGAAGAAATGCTGGTAACTAGCTTTCTCGCTTCATGTTTTCTATCTCCATTCTGTCATTGATATTTTGTTTTTGTTGCTTTAAAATCAGGTAGAGAAGAAAAAGAATAATTAAAGTTTTAGAATTTATGATTGGTTTTTGGATCTCTTAGTTGTTGAGAGGGTTACCCAAACACAGAGCTTTTTCTGTATTCGGCTTGTTGTTTTGTTTCCCAAATTGTTACAATTAAAGTATTATTACCTTTTCTATCACCATGTTCTTGAAATAAAATGGATCTTGTAATTGGAAGATTGCAATTGACTCACACACCCACAGCAATCAAAATATAAAGCATCATCTCTGCTCTCTACCTGGTTGTTTAAATCTGGTGGCTGTGGGACAGAGGACTCAATATCTTCAGTTTTACATAGTCATTTGCACTATTCTTTGACGCTATCCTTGAATGAGCATCTGAGGAACCTATTAGGCAAGTGCTATTTGTTTTAGACTTTCTGCAGCCTGTTGTGGCAACAGAGATGCAGATGGCATACCCTCACGGATGCTAGTAGAATTTCATAAATCAGCATGGTACTGTTATATCGGACACCATGTTACTTTGTAAAGTAGCGTCTCAAACACTCTAAATCAGCATGATGCTTAGCTTATTTATCTTTTTTGATCTGTTTTACAGCTTTACAAGGTTCATGTGGTCGATTTAACCATGGTTTCAGTTGCTGTAAATTTTGTTGCTTTTTGGAGGCTATGCTACTTGATTTGCTTGTTTATCATCTAAGGCTTTGCAGTTTCATGCAGTTTATTAGTCGCCCAATCTTTAGAGATTTAAGAACTAAACTTTGATCTGATATAGGGAGTGCCCTCTAGACTTGAAAGAAGCAATATCCAGTGTGTGTTTTGCTGCACCAAGATGCGCTGATCTGCCGGAGTTGCTTCAAGTTCAAATGCTATTTGTATCTAAATATGGGAAAGAATTTGTATCAGCTGCAACAGAGCTAATGCCAGATTGTGGTGTCAGTCGCCAGGTTTTATGATCTTCTACTAGTATACTGGTTTTTCTTGATATTCATCTTGTAGTGAACTAATTGCAAGGACAGTAGTTGTTTTATTTAGTTTTCTACTTTATGGTTGTGACACTGCACTTTTACTGCAGTTGATAGAGCTGCTATCTGTTCGGGCTCCTTCAGCTGAGAAAAAGCTGAAGCTTTTGAAAGAAATTGCTGAAGAGCATGAACTGGATTGGGATCCTGCTGCATCTGAAGCTGAAATTTTCAAACCGCATGAGGATTTGCTGGTAAGTTGTACTCCTTTGAATGGCCGCGCTTTTACTTTATTATTTTCCCTTTCTCTTTTTACCTCTTATCTGCTTTAAATCCCTCATCTCTTTGGTAGAATGGTCCGACACAGTTTGTCAGCGGGTCTAAGTTGCCGCTTCCCGAAGAAAAACATGATGAGACGTTGTACTGTGCACCTGATCAAGCTCAGAAAGAACAGTCTGATTCTGATGATGGTTTGGACGTTTTAGACTTTCCGGAAGCTCCGAAGGTATCATTAAGACCAACTGAGAGTATACCCTCAGCACCAGCGATGGCTCCACCTTTTCCACCCCCACCACACCCTGATTTTGATCACGAGTTATCAAAAAATTCTGAGGCGATTGGACATCCATCCAAAGAGCCGTCCTTTGAGTCTGGAGAAGAAAGAGCAATGGCAGACAAGCATGAATCTCATGCTTCAGTTGGTCATGGGGATGATGTGCAGTTTTTGCCATTTATATCTCCCCCATCTCTTTCGTCTGCATCGTTTCCTGTGAGACAAACGAATCCACCACCACCCTCTCTTTCAAGAAGAAAAAGTGAGGTCAATGTAGATATGCAAGATGTGTCAGCTGCTGCTCAGGCTGCTGCAGAATCGTTTCCTGTGAGACAAACGAATCCACCACCACCCTCTCCTTCAAGAAGAAAAAGTGAGGTCAATGTAGATATGCAAGATGTGTCAGCTGCTGCAGATTCTGCAGCGTTTCCTGTGAGACAAACGAATCCACCACCACCCTCTCTTTCAAGAAGAAAAAGTGAGGTCAATGTAGATATGCAAGATGTGTTAGCTGCTGCTCAGGCTGCTGCAGATTCGGCAGAACGTGCGGCAGCAGCAGCTCGCTCAGCAGCTAGTCTTGCACAGGTAAGAATAAATGAGCTGACCAAGAAAAACAATGAAGAAGTATCTGAAAGTAGCTGTGAAAACCCATTTCATGAAGACGTTCCTAATCAGTCAGCTACTAAAGAAAAGTCGGATTTTGATCATCATATCCCCGATGGTGATTCTGGCCGGGGATCAGAGACATCAAATCTTTCATTTAAGGACTCGGCTAAAGTGGATTTTGATTCCCCGCTTCCCAGCGATAATGTTTTTGAACACGAGCCAGCTCATCACCAGCCTCAGAGATTGACTTCAATGGATGATGACCCATACTTCTCGTACCCAAACTTATTCACATCAGAAAACAATGTTGGATCTGGTGCTCAGTCTTCTACAGATAATTCTCGCTTCTCGCATGAACACTGAATTGAATATTTTCCATTTAAGCCTTTGCTCTTCATTATTTTCTCATGTCTTGCTGGTCATTGGATATGTTTATCCTGTCAGAGAACAGTTGCTACATATATGGTGGTTTTCAATTATTTGTATAGCAGTGATGTGTACTATCAGAGAACTGTTGTTACATATATGGCTGAGTTTGAATTTTTGCTTCTCATGTTGGGGAGGATTTGGGTCTGCAATGTACAATAGTATTCCTTCTGGAAATAAATAACTTTTTTCGTATCTTTCTTAACTACTAGTTTCATAGCTTCCAAATGCACTTCTGGATGAGTTGAATAATCAGGTCAAGTAGATACCTGGCCCAAAATTTTTGCTAAATTTCTTAAGAGCAAATGCACTGATTAACCGGCCAATTACCAATTGCCTACAAAATTGGTCACTGCCAATGAACTATACATCTAAACTTAGCAATTGTCTCTAGTTAGTAGTTACACAATGCAGCAATAAAAGCAATTTATCTGTCAATTTACTATTCACACTAGTTACACAATGCAGCAATAAAAGCAATTTATCTGTCAATTTACTATTCACACTTCAAATTTTGAATATATTAAATTAAATAATTAACTAACCCCACAATTGCCTATTGGTATTTTTTCTTTCTCTTAAAGAAATGTAAAATAATAAATAATCAAGGGACAATGATAAAAGAGGTCATTTTAAAGTGCTTTATTATAATTCAGACACTACAAATGTTCTCATGATAATTAAGGTCACTTCTTTACAACCTAACACTGAAAATACAAATAATTACAAAGACTGCCACTGACGGTTCTCTCTCTCTCTACCCCTCCTGTTACCCAAGTTCGTCTGAATCATTATCCATCGGACTCGACCTTACCAAAATCTCTCTCTCTCTCTCTCTCTCTCTCTCTCTCTCTCTCTCTCTCTCTCTCTCTCTCTCTCTCTCTCTCTCTCTCTCTCTCTCTCTCTCTCTCTCTCTCTCTCTCTCTCTCTCCCCCTCCCTCCTTCCCAATATGATAATGCGATTGCAATCACCGCGATCTGAGTCACCGTTTCCAATTCGTCGGGGTTTGATCGGACTAGGGCTTTACGACAGCGCGGCGGCGGCGGAGGAGAGCTAGGTTAGTGTTTGAGTTTCTGGAGTTATGTTGATGGTGAAGGAGAGTTCTAATTGGAGTGCCGCCGATGGATTTGCCGCTGAGGATTTCGACGGCGAGGACATGTCGATCGATCTCGATACATTCTATGGCCTTCTCGAGGAAGAACCCCCGGTAATTATCTGAATTGATATTTCATCGTTGTATTTTGATTTAATACTTCAAGGATGCTTAGTTCTATATCAACACGATGTGATTTGTTAATTTGTTTTTATTATTGATTCTATGGAAATTCAATCTGTAATTGATATTGAATTATAGGTTTCATTTTGCTAATCGTCAGGAAATTATTGGATACAAGAGTGTGTCTGTGTGTATACCAATCGGTTTGTCTTCTATGCAGAGATAGTGCATGGAACTTGAAAGGATACCAGCTTCATATTGTACATGTTAACTTTACAATATCACTGTTTAGTGAAACTTTCTTATCTGAGGTCCTATTTATTTCTCTTAACATATTTCTTATCGTAGGTTGTAGGCAAGAGATGTAAAAATTTGGATTTCAATCATGTGGTATTGCATTGGATATTAAGGGTTAGTATTTGTTTCAAAATTCAAATGAATGTATGCATTTAAACTGTTCTGTTTTTCTATTTTTCTGTTTCTTATCGTAGGTTGTAGGCAAGAGACTCAATCACCTGCAATGTGAATTTCATTGACTTGTATTCTTCCCATGGAAGTCCTGAATTAGCATTTTCCCTTTGCTTTATAATCCTCTCATGTTCTTCCTGTCATGAGCATTAAATAATAATAAATAAGAACATTTTTTGGTTATGAAATAGAAATCAGCATGGTTTGAATGAGAGTTCAGATTTACTCAAATTGTACAGATGTTTCAAATGAAAGAAATCCATCATCTGTCAATTACATGAGCTTCTGTTTGGTATATTTGTCTGTTGTTAGATACTTGCTGAGGAAAAGTAAGATGAATAATGCAAATGATAACGGTCACATTTCTTTCTGGAAAATGAAAGATGATTTAGTTTTATCAATGTGTGTCGCTTTTGTGGAAATAAAACTATAGAATTGAATGTGATTATAATGTTGCATTATTGTGGTGTCAATGAATTAGGTATTATAGAAAGCAAATGCTCAGGTTTGATGTTTTGGGAAAGATTAGGCCTCAGGAAAGGAAAATCTGCCAGGATTCCAAGCTATAAGATTGGGGGTCTTCCCGCACATGCCCTTGTTTTCCTGTTCTGCTAATAGAGTATCTTCA
Source organism: Rosa rugosa (assembly GCF_958449725.1). Classification (NCBI taxonomy): domain Eukaryota; kingdom Viridiplantae; phylum Streptophyta; class Magnoliopsida; order Rosales; family Rosaceae; genus Rosa; species Rosa rugosa. The sequence goes on from NC_084822.1 coordinate 26,458,324, forward strand.
GAGCAATAATATCCTTTGTTGGTGTTGCATCCCCTTTAAGATTGTTATTCTGCCTAGTTAAAGAGAAAAGAAGCTAACTTGTTGCTCCTCATTTTGCCTATTGTGAAATGGTTGCCTAGACAAATTATGTCATTCAATGTTGCTGTGGTGGTTAGCTACATTTTTTGTAGTTTGTAACGTAGTAGAATTTGAATCTATTCCGATCTTCATTACCGCTGTTTCAACCCTTGTGACAATTGTGATAGGAAATCTGTCTATATGAATCATTTGTTTTTTTTTTTTAATGCTTCGAGTTTTACATTTTTAATGTTCAATTACATGGTCAGTTACATACATTGTAAGTGACGTGGTCAGTTACATACATTGTAAGTGACATGGTTAGTTACATACATTGTAAGTTACTTGGCCAGTGACATAGCCTACTGATGTAACTGACCATGTAGCTGATCATGTAACTGACCATGTAACTAATTATGTCACTGGCCATGTAACTTGTCATGTCACAAGGTATGTCCCTGGCCAAGTTATTGTTAACCTCAAGTCATTGACATAGTCACTGGCCAAGTTATTGGTCATGTCACAGGCAAAGTTATTGTTAATCTCAAGTAACCGACATAGTCACTGACTATGGCGCTGTCAATTCCTAGCAACGTTATTGGCTACATGTCACTGACTATGTCATTAGTTAAGTTACTGTTAACCTCAAGTCACTGACCATGTCACTAGGCAAGTTACATGTCACTTACCATGTCATTGTTATACACGTCCCTGACCATGATACTGTTAATTCCTGGCCAAGTCACTGTCAATTTGAAATTATAAGTCGAATATGATATAATTATTTCTGCATTTGATTATGAAACAAAACAATTCAATTCCAATTTTTGATTTGACTGAAGATTTAAGCTTTTCTGAGTGGAGATGATACATGACTATCTTTAAAATTTAGTTTGTACTGTAACATGGCCAGTGACATAGCCTACTTTTGTAACTGACCATGTAACTAATCATGTCACTGACCATGTAACTTGCCATGTCATAAGATATGTCTTGGCCAAGTTATTGTTAACCTTAAGTCATTGACATAGTCACTGGCCAAGTTATTGGTCATGTCACAGGCAAAGTTATTGTTAATCTCAAGTAACCGACATAGTCATTGACTATGTCACTGTCAATTCCTAGCAACGTTATTGGCTACATGTCACTAACTATGTCATTGGTTAAGTTACTGTTAACCTCAAGTCACTGACCATGTCACTAGGCAAGTTACATGTCACTTACCATGTCACTGTCAATCTCTAACCAAGTCACTGTCAATCTCTGACTAAGTCACTGTCAATTCTTAGCCAAGTCACTGATCATGTCACTGTCAATCCTTGTAGTATTGCATTCATTATACGTCAAACAAAAAAGTGTACAACCACCGACATTATCCACGAAGGATAATGGTACACAATAGTACATAGTCAACAACTAGGAACCTTATAGATTCAAATATATAGTTACACAATTCAGCCGCTATTCATACATTGAAGGAGAAACTTGCTCTATAAAGGGTTAAATGAAGCACATCACGTACTCATTTCTTTGTCAGCAGCTTCTTTGGAATCTTCTCTATGGGGTAGATTTAAGCATAAAAAGCCTGGCAACACGCTCTTGCAGAGTACCCCCACATTTTAACCCACCATGTTGCAATTCTGATTTCAACATTTCTGGGCCAAGAACCTGCCATAATGAGTCAATGAAGGTCCAAAGTGGGTTAACAAGGCTTATCGAAGATCTTAAGTGATACCAATATAAGCAATATAAGCACATTAGAAGAAATGGTGGTGAAAGCTATGATGACAAAAGTTATAAGACAGGTATATGAAAAGCAACTGGGAGTATATAAAAAGCAACTGGGATTTTATCTTACTTTCGACTAAGTAGATAATCTGATTCATGTTTGAAGTGGACTACAATCACTACATCAAAAACTGCATCACACGACGGTGAAAAAACGTCGTCTGATTTGAAGACTCACCGTCGTCTATCTCGATGTTGTCTGATGAAAAATCAGACGACGGTGAATTCACCATTGTATGATACAAAGTCAGTCGATGTATATTTCTTAACACCGTTGTCCAAGAACTCGACAGATGCCGGACGCACCCATGCGCAGCAGTTCACACAACAGAATTTGCTTTTTTGCCGTTGTGGGTTGAGATTTTCATACAACGGTTTTGTAGTTTAACTGTTGTGTGATTTAAAGTAAGATAACTGTGTTCTAGTATTTTCTGTTGTATGAGCTTAAAACTAGACGACATAACTTATTGAAATCCATTGTGTGATATATATAATTGCGTTGTGTGAATATCCAAATTTTGAATGGATATAAATTAATAGTGAACAATTGGAATACAAATTGAATGCAAACCATCAAATGATCAACATTTGTACCAAAATCATTGTGATACATCAATTCATCAAATATTGAATTTAAGGAACATTGCTAAAGCATTCATACATCTCATAGACTAAAAAGCATTTAAGTTTCCTGGTTAAGTTTTACATGATGAAAGAAAATATAGCTTGCTGCATTGCTTTGTACTCCACGCTCGATCTCCCAAAGACTCTTTATGCAACATTCCACCATTTAGTTCCTGACACAATTAACAAATGCAATGAAAACAAAAGGGATAATGTCTTACTATGTACATAATATACAAGCATTTTAGAATTAAACAATTTATAATATACAAGCAAGAAAGAAACAGAGAGTAACGTTCTGGCAGTAATTAAAAGTATGATGCCATAGGTATAAAATGCAAGAGAGCAATCACTTGCAACAAAGAAAAAAGTATGCACTGATCACTTACATACCACACCAAGATAAGAGTACGTTCTGACCTATTCTTTTGTCCAAGGTATCAATTGTTTGAATGTACTAGTGATTCATCTAGTATAGCAAAAGATATCATTGATCCTATTAATCAAACAGAGGATGTCATTCACCAAGTAAAAACAGAAGGTAATAAACTAATAGGAGTGTCCAAAAAAACATTGCTGACTTTATTTTCTTAATGAATACTAAAGAGCATCAGTGATCTCTTTACCTCAAGATTGTCTGCACTTGACGTTCTTTGCAACACTAAAACCAAATTGAGGCTACATTAGCAGCAGGAATATTGACAATTTCAACCCGCTACTTCGAGTGTCCTCTTCCCTGTGAAAGAGTCTATGAATACCTCCACACGTACTTTCTCAGCAGCATGGTCAACTTAGAAAATTCACCAAAAATTCATTGCAAATCCAAATGACAAGGAATCAGTTTTCAAACAAGCATTGGGATGTCTAGTTCAATGTACAGAAAAACCAGAACTTAAATGATTCAAGTAGAAGTTCAAATCTCAACAGAAAATCAGAGGAACATTTAAAATTTTGGAACTTTCTCAATTACAGACCAAACTTGGAAAATTCACAGAACATTCAGTTTATGTCGACATGCGATGAAACTTTCCAGATCCTTTGCTAACTAACAGAAGTAAAACATATCAAAAATTCAGGTCATTTGGAGGTCAATAAGTCAGGAAAAAGAAATACCAAAGAAGGCTGTACTGCAGGACAGTTTCTGCAGATTTCTTTCAAAATACCAGAGTTCTTGGTATCATAATCCTTAAACTGATGGAAGGAAAATGATTATAATTTCACAATGAGACCTATAGTTAACAATACCAGAGTTCTTGTAAATACTATCACATTATGCAAACACTTGCCATCGAAATACAATGACAACAACCAAAATAAGCAACATATGACATCAAAGTGACCTGTTGATAGTGGTGCTTCTGAACACATCAAGACCTGGGCACAGGTCGGTTCTCATTCCACTGCTCGAACACATGATTGCTATAAAAAACAATCTCTTCTACTGATAACCTGCTTCACCAGAAACACTCCTTGAATTAGAATTAGAATAACCTCTTCAGAGAACAGAATTTCAATAAAATGCAGACAAAATCTTTGAATCTAAAACTAATCCAAATGATTTTTCTATGAGTAAAAATAAAATCGGATAGAATAATTACCAAACTCAGTTCTTAACAATTTTCCCAATTGAAAGATAAACAAGGACAGATCTATAAGGATTTACAAAAGGAAACACACAGTCCGATCAGAAACGCAACCGACCAAGCAAGTCTCATACAAATTGAAAGCAACATTTACTAAATATAAACCAAAATCAGCAATTCAATAACACAACACAGTTTTGAAAAATCAGGGCCTCTTCTTTGGCACAACTCTTCTTTCCTATCCAAAACAGTCTAATCAGTAACCACCATGAAAACTCATAAGCATGAAAAGCATAAAAGGTGTGATCTTGAAGCTGATCCTAAGAAACCCAACTTGAGAAATCACTAACCCACCACAGAAATTGCATAACAATAAACAAACCCAGCTCCCAATTTCTCTAAAAACATGAAAAGATGAAATCTTTACAAGCAGAATAGCAGAAAGATATGAATTTGAGACTCACCAAGAACTGGATAATCTGAGAGCTCTCTGAAAATTGAACTCTAATCTCTTAATCTTTGAAGCCCACGACTACCCCTAAAATGATTGAATGGGAGCTCTCACTGTCAAGCATCAAGGGAACCAACTGAACAGAGACTTGAAATGAGGAATAATTACTGCTAGTGGCCGGAGAGTTGAAGAAGCCATTGGCAATAGGAACCGCCTTTATCTCGTTGGGTTTGTTTTGTTTCAGGTCGTCGTCAGCAAGGAGAAAAGGAGAGGAGTTATATTATTCATATAAGGTATTGCACATTCCATTATTAACCATAACAATGACATAAATATGAAAGACAAAGGAATATAGTTATTACTCGATTTTGAAAGACAGGACAGGTGGCAAGAGGGAGAAGTTCTCGTCTCTGATCTCTTCTGATATTCTGTCAACAGACCCTGCAGTAGGGATTCTTTTGATCATACTGATATGACTCATAATAAATATTACTTTAAAAGCTACCAGTATAATTCTTTCTTAATTAACTTTTGATTTAAGAGTACTCAAAAGGTTTAAAGCATTAAAAAGCTTTAATTTGAAAGGACAGATTACCTCTAAGCGTGGTTAAAAGTCAACTGTTTCTCTTCCATGAGAGTTAGTATCTTGTATTTTATTTTCCATCCCTGCGAAGTACCATCATCTAATCAGAATGCAGCCCAACAGAAAAAGATTAGGGAAATAGAAACACAACAGAGGAGAGAATAAACAAAGTAGTCCATTCCTTGGAAATATGTGACAGAGGGAACATAGATGAGATGGGATAAAACTATTAGAACTGTTATTAGTTTATTGCGATTTTTATAATCAGTCTATGCACATCTTTTTCTCCTTCTCTGACATCTTTGGTTTCCATGCTCTCATCTTCCTTCTCTATCCTTAATTTGAAATGATGACTAATGTTACCAAGCAGGCACTTGGTTTTAATTTTAATGATGAAAAATTTTATATGCTGCCTTAAGTGTTTCTAATGAATTGATATACAATGTAAGATGAATACAGAAATATAACAAAATATCAAGGCATTTGATAGTGAAGTACCTTTGAGGTGAGCTCTTTTGTGCCTGCCTGTGATTGAGCTGCATATGCAGCAACCAAGATAGCCTACCAAAAGGAGAAGGACAACACCAAAAACCTTCTGGGGTTACGGCAATCGGAACATTTCTAATCTTGGTTTGGCCTTGTTCTACCTTTGTAAGTCTAATTTCAGCCATGTTTCACAACAATTTACAGCAATCACTACTAGCACATTGATGCAGACATCTCAAGCTCACACAACACAGGTTTGAAAAATCAGGGCCTCTTCTTTGGCACAACTCTTCTTTCCTATCCAAAACAGTCTAATCAGTAACCACCATGAAAACTCATAAGCATGAAAAGCATAAAAGGTGTGATCTTGAAGCTGATCCTAAGAAACCCAACTTGAGAAATCACTAACCCACCACAGAAATTGCATAACAATAAACAAACCCAGCTCCCAATTTCTCTAAAAACATGAAAAGATGAAATCTTTACAAGCAGAATAGCATAAAGATATGAATTTGAGACTCACCACGAACTGGGTAATTTGAGAGCTCTCTGAAAATTGAACTCTAATCTCTTAATCTTTGAAGCCCACGAGTGCCCCTAAAATGATTGAATGGGAGCTCTTGCTGTCTAGCATCAAGGGAACCAACTGAACAAAGACTTGAAATGAGGAATAATTACTGCTAGTGGCCGGAGAGTTGAAGAAGCCATTGGCAATAGGAACCGCCTTTATCTCGTTGGATTTGTTTTGTTTCAGGTCGTCGTCAGCAAGGAGAAAAGGAGAGGAGGGAAGGGAATAAACCGAAATCAGCAAATTTGTTGGAGATAGGGACCTTACCAGATTGAGAAGCCTTGAATTGATTTAGATCTTTAGACATAGAGAGAGAGAGAGAGAGGAGGGTAACGCAAAGCGGAGCTTCAATTATCCATTAGGTAGACGGAGTTGAAGGCGGGTTTGGAGAAGTGAAGAGCGAGCACAAATTCGAACCCCAATTTCCCGCAGAGAGAGCTCTCAAAACACTGTTGAAGTGAGCCCTCTGCCTATCCAGAAACGCCACCGCCGCTATTGCTCATTGCCATCGTCTTCCCATCTCACCCCATTGGACGGCTTGAGAATCGAGGCCATCGTAGTCGGCTCCCTGTCAAGGTGGAGGATTTAGGGATTTAGAGGGTTGAAATTCCACACAACTGGGGAGAGAGGGCCGAGAGAGGTTTCACGAGACAGAGAGCTTTCGCGGAGGACTAAAAGATTCACGAGAGAGATCGAGGTTTCATGAGAGAGAAAGAGAGGCGTTTCGGGGAGGCTATTCGAGAGAGAGGGTTGAGAGTCTTTGTATGTCGTGCTAGGTTTTGTTTTCCTTCTCTCTTTGTGTTTTTTTGCACCACAATGTGGCATGGCAATTAAACCTAGAAAAAAAATTGTCAAAGTTACTCACACAACAGAAACCTCACCCAACTGTCGTCTGAGTGTCGCACTAAAAATCAAAATGGGAAATCATGGAGGGAAACATGGCGCCTATAGCATTTTAGCTCAAAATGTTGCCGCCCAGTTCCAAGTTCACACATCAGAAAATCTTAATTCTGTTGTATAATTTCTACAGCTTGCACTAAGCCTATCTAGGGGAAGACATTCAAGCAAGCTTCCTCAAACTTTGGTGCTAAGTTTTTTAATCATACAACGAAAATAGTGAAATCCGTTGTACCTAGTACCCCAAATTTCAGTGTTTCAAGAGGCAACCAAGACTCCAAAGTGGAGGGAAATCTGCCGCTAAATTTTTTAAGACTCAGACGACGGACAATACTTAATTCCGTTGTGCAATGTAGTTCTGATAAAAAAGTTATCACTTTATTGACATTCACACAACAGAACATCACTAATACCGTTGTACAATCGAGTTTACTTAAACACACAACGGATAATTTCTATTCCGTTGTGTGATTAGTGTTGTGTGATGCAGTTTTTGGTGTAGTGAATATAAAATGGACATGTGTCCAAATCTTTTTAAACAACATCTCCATGAAAACCCACAAGTTTAAAACATTCCACTATTCTAAGTTTAATAGATAACCTCATCTTAAGCACATACAGAATACTTCTACAAAACAGAAATCGAATGCAGAAGGCCAATTAGATTTTTATGTTTTACAAACGAGTTTCTCCAGAGTAGTTGGAAAGACTGCATTAATTTTTCAGTTTTGAGAAAATAAAAAATTGCACAAGTTTCCTTCAACCCGTAAAGCAATCAATTTAAGAAGCACTAGTAGAAGTGCTTCTCACAAGCTACTTAAAACATAGTAGACACTCAGAGAAACTCATAGAAAAATGTTAAACTAGGATCATATGGAATTATGCTGCAGAGGGGTAGAAATAATGCAATAACCATATCAAACAAAACCTTAACACTCATATTGACAAGAATATGATGGATATAAAGAATAAGTATCACAAAGTGACAACATATTATCAAATTGCCGTATTGATGTAGTGGAATAACATAATCATCTTCCTGCGCAATCCCCATCAATCTAGCATTATGTGACAACAAGCATCTGCTATCTATCCTAGTAACACTATTAACTTAAAAGAGAAATCTTTGTCATATGGATCCAGCAATTGATTCAAAAATATGAATTCTAGGAGCCAACTCATATCAACTAATATACTAGTTCTAACAACATTAGCAGGATATAACAGTTCAAGTAATAATAATAGCCGAATAGCATAACATTGTCAATGCATTCAATTTATTTATGATGCAAGAAGCAAGTAGATTTTGGACGCAGGTCACTCCTAATGAACAAATGAAAAGAAACAACTAACATTATCACAGCAAGTATCTATGCTTAATGGTCTCGAACAAGTTCATGGTTTATCATTTCGGCAATGAACTTGCATTTCAAACCAAAAATTTGCTCCTTGAAGTTGAAACTGGGTTAACCAAACAAACATTCTAGATAATAACGGCAATCTAATACCATGAGAGAGTAAAACAGTTTTAGTGTCCTTAATGATTGAATAGTTAAGAATTTCTAATTTCTCTATTTTTCCAGCAACCAAACACAGAATACTCTAAAAATAGAATAATATCAGATTCACTGACCTAAACCAAAGACCCAACTCCTCAACCATACAAAGCAGCCGCTCGTACACCTCGTCTTCCTTGCTTTGAATTAACGAAGCACACTTAGCTAGCGTCCACACCACTTCTCCAAGCCAAGCCCCAAAATCAAATGAATAGCGAGAATAGTAAAAACAAAAACAAAAATTTCCGATGCCATTGAAGAAAGGATAAGAAGCACTCACAGATTACCGATAATGCAAAAACCGAAGCTCTGAATTTTCAGCTCACCGCTCGATCTCGTACCACGACTTGCACACCAGCGAGATCGAGTTTCGGTCGCCGTCAAACTGCAGGAACGAGAACACGTGCTCCAGCACCTCCTCAGGGGAACGACCGCGTGCTCCATTTTCAACATTTTCCAAGCTCGAAATCGATTTCAAATCCAAACAACGTTGTCTCGCTCCAGATGCGAAGCGAGGGCAGAGAAACAGAGAAGAAGAAGAAGAAGAAGAAGCACGCCATTGGAGAGAGAGAGAGAGAGAGAGAGAGAGAGAGAGAGAGAGAGAGAGAGAGAGAGAGAGAGAGAGAGAGAGAGAGAGAGAGAGAGAGAGAGAGAGAGAGAGAGAGAGAGAGAGTTGGGATAAAAAAAAGCTCCGATCAAAATCGAATCAAGGTTTTAGGTTTTGATCAGATAATCGTCTTCTATCTTTTGGATTTCTAATCGTAGCTCTATTTGGGATTTCTGATCAAAATGAAGAAGATTTGAGCTATGAGATTCTTCGATATAAAGTTTTATAGGCTTTAAGGGTAGAATCAGAATTAAAAAATTAAAAACTGACCTTTTTTAACATCACCTGATTAATCATAAGGACTAAATTAATATTAATAACCATTCACGTACAATGGACCTTTTTATCAAATGGGAAACTAGGTGACCTTTTTATCATTTCACTCTCTAAAGTGGCATTTTCAATCATTTCCCTAATAATCAATGAAAAATAGATTTTCTAATAAAAAGAAAAAGAAAAAAAAATACTTCATATTTTTTTGTACCTTTTCTGGTTAATGAATGTTCTTCCTGTATTACCCTCTCTTAATAAAAATATTTTTCTTTTGCATATTGATAAACTATGGGCATGTCAGAAAGTTCAAAAATTTAACAATTCTAAAATAGAATTGGCTTAATATAATAGATTATTAATGAGATTAATCATACAACATTAATATTAAAAATAATTTAATGAATGGTTTTTATTAACAAATCAAATTCTATATGGCACGTTGACCCATAGATATCGTTATCATCAGAAGAAAAAAAAAATATCTATGACAATTGTTAAGATTATTGACTAATCTTTATTTTCCACGTGTTGATTTTAGATATATTTATCTCACAAAAAATATCTATGTTTCTAAGAAGATAATCGCCTAATCTTCATATGACATGTGTTACTACAGATACTGTTATCTTTAGAAAATATATCTAGGATATGTGATATGATTTTTAGCCTAATAATATGTAACACGTGTACTTATCTTAACTTTTTATCTTTCAAGATTAGTAATAAATAAGCGTTAGACTTCATTCTCTACTCACACCTCTCATTCTACACCTACATCTCTTTTAAAATCTTATTATCCATCTCATTTCTCCTCTTTTCGATGGAAGAATAAAACAAATGGTTGTTGAATGGGAAGCGTGAAAATATGGAAGAGCTTGAAATTATTCAAGATAGAAACTCTCAAGTGGTTTTGATGGTGGCGCAATATCAATTATCAGAGACACCTAAAAAATGTGGTTCACGATTTGGCTGTGCCCCAAATGTCGAAAGACATAGAGAAGTCTAGTGTCACGCCCCGAATTTCGAATAAAGAAATTCGAATCCGAAACGCGAAACTTAACAAGCACAAGAAAACACATAGAAAAATCTTCATTTAAATTAAGCGATAAAACAAACAGAGCTCACCAACATCAAGTACGGACTCGTTCTTTAGAGTCACATATTAATGTACAAAGAGTTTACAAATTAAACTAAATGACAATTTAATAAGTAAACACACTCACTACACAACGGAAGAATAAAACTAACGTACACTTCAACGTCCAAGCTACACAGCAACCAACCCTCAGCTTCGATGACTGTTACTCCGACCTGCACAATAAACCCTACACCATGAAATAGTGCACCGGGTTGAAACAACAAACCCGGTAAGCTTTTGCAAGTTCGTGTGAGTAAACCTAAATAATCCCAAAAACGCATTTCCGACTTGAGGACAAAAACCAACACAATGATTAATTCCAATAGCAAAATCCTTTTCTTTTCCTTTTTAGGAACACACACGTCACAACCGTGACAACTCAAATCATTCTAAATGAAAACCAATAATCCCTACATAGAACTTTAGTTCAGGAAATCACCAACAGTATACAAACCAAAACCATAGTAATCCCTGCATATAGTTTAGTTCAGGAGATTACATTTAAAATCGCACAATTAGAATGAAACGGAAAATAGATAAGGAAGTCAAACAAGTCACACTAAAGTCGATGAAATCCCCCTTTTAATTCCATTTCAAATTACTCAACTCAAGAGTAATTTAAAGTAACCAAAATCAACCCCACAATTCATTCGAAATCAAAGTCCCACATGGACGACAAAAGAAAGGACAACCAAAACTCTCTTTTATAAATATATACTCATGAGCACGATAACACAAATTATCCCCCAAGCAGTATATTGTACTCAACAGCACGATAACTCACAGTTATCCCCGAAGCAGTACATTGCACTCAAGAGCACGATAACACAAAGTTATCCCCCAATTGGCAGACAGACTAGAGCTCTAACTGAATCGTTGCCTGTCACCTTGGCCAAGGTTCAAGCATCCGATATTTTGCCTCGATTAACAATGTGATAAAATGTTCCCAGACCGAAACATTTAAAAAGTCCACATGACTCAATGTGTTACCAAAACTCGACTACTCTTTCAACACAATAAAATTAGCAATTCCATGATATAATGTATTTCCACAAAGAGTAAACGCTCGAAATTATAATTCAATCAAATCACAATCATTACTTCACCCTATGCCACACCATCCAAATATATATTACACGTAAATATATATATATATATACACACACACACATAGTCATCCACTCAAGAATACCTACTAATACCAACTATAGTTCACACGTATTAAAACCAAGAAATCCATTTTTTACCTGTGAGCCGTAGCCCTATGAACCGTAGTCGAACGAGTTCATATTATTTCAAACAAATCTTTATTTTCGAAAACGATTTACATTTATCAATCAATTCTGACAATTAAATAACTCGGTTCGTAAATGAACCACGTGAGATTTACTCACCTCTAAATCCTGTTGCGTCTTCTCTTACAGCAGATAATGTATCGAATATGCTCCTTCAGTCACCTAAGTACAATACGATCTTAACTTAGTACTCGAATCGAAAACGATTATATTTCGAACTCCCATTTGCCCTAAAATCCCGAAAGTATTGCCAATTAAGGCGAAACTTCATATGAGACCATCCGAGCTCTTCAGAATACTTATACAATCATTATATCAAAATTACAAGTCGATCGGATGGCTGAATCCTCACGGATCGAAAACCGATTGAACCGAAAACCCTTAAACTTTGAAAATTCATAACTTGCTCATACGATTTCCAAAAATTACAAACTATATATCGAAATGCTCGTATTAACGAGTAGATCACAATGAGGGGCAGAAATGTCCTTGAGGTGGCCGAAAAACACTTCCACAGTGGTGGCGCCGCCGCCAATCCAAAGTCGGAATTTGGCCAAAATTCCTGAATTTTTCCCGAATGCGATAACTTCTTCATACAAACACCTATTTTTGCGTTCCGCATATGCACGAACTCGTATCGATGTGCTCTACGACTTTCGTGAAGGAAGTTTTCACATAATCCAAACGTACAAAAGTCAACTCTTGAGACAAAGCATTCCGAGCGAATAATTGTTCGAAATACTTTCCGCTCCACCCTCGAACCACGAAATTGTGATATCGAACACTTTAATAGTCCACAAAACATTTAGGACTTAATAACAAATTTTCGGAGTCTTACATCTAGGGTCATTTTCTCCTCGAGGATTATTTTGTTGAACGTCTAATGTATGACGATGCAGGCTTTCAGAGGTGGTGCATGATGCAAAGACATGTATTCCAATGCATAATGGAGGACCTTTGCAGCCTCAATAGTTTTTTGGGGAAAAAACCAGATGCCACTGGAAAAATAGGATTGCTTTTCGAACAAAAAATGACATGTGCCCTAAGAATGCTTGTGTACGGGACAATTATTGATCAATGTGACGAAATCACTTTGATGGAGGCTTCTACAACGCTGAAAGCCTGCTTCGTAGACAAGTTTGGTATCTTTACCCGGGATGGTTCCTTTATCCTCCAAATCCCACTGACTTACGTAGTCTTCTCAACAGAGGACAACACAACGATTTTTTAGGCATAATTGAAAGCGTCGACTGCATGCATTGAGAGTGGAAGAATTGCCTAACTAGCTTGGCTGGAGCTTTCACGGGTTGAAAGGGTAAACCAACTATCATTCTTGAAATAGTGGTGTCATACGACACGCATAAAAATTAAACATTTATAACGCACAACTATCATTCTTGAAACAGTGGTGTCATACGACACGCATAAAAATTAAACATTTATAACGCACAAATAATAATAATAATAATAATAATAATAATAATAATAATAATAATAATAATAATAATAATAATCAGTATTAATTAAGCCAATAAGGCTTGAGGTTAATTTTCAAAAAACCTAGTAACAATAACAATAATAGTAATGATTATTATTATTATTATTATTATTATTTTTTTTTTTTTTTGATCAGAAAATAACTTCATTCATTAAAACTGCAATTACACTGCAATCACAGCACCCATCATCAGGGTTTACAACGAAGGACAAACACCAAGAGACTAACAACACAAATTCTCACTCCGACTAAGAGAGAAAGACGCGTCAATGGATCTAACAACCACAATCGAATTGAGCCGCTGCTCGCGCACATTGGACCAAAATAAGTAGCACTAACTAGAATAGGTACTAACCAATAGAACACTATTGGGCGGGCTATCCCAGGATCACCCTTTCTCCTCAACACAGGCTGATAATGAAAACCCAGCACAAAGACCAGGTAGAACTGGATCCGGACAACGAGCCAGCAACCCAAATCGATCCGATTGCCGGAAACCACGACGACAACTGAAACTTTGATTGGAGAATGTTATTATTATTATTATTACATTGGAGAATGTTCGAACCTCTGATCTAGTGTAGTCCTCCTAACTCAATTCTCATCGTTTGGGCTAAGCCCAAAAGGCATTTTTATTTATTTCAAAGCATTCATAATTCTTGTTTCCTATGTTCTATTTTTTTTTTCTTTTTTTTCAAATGGGGATATTTTTTAAAACTGCACATTGTTCTTCAAATCACACATTGTAATTTCAAAATCTCGTCTACTTCCGGAAATCACATTAATTTATTTTTTTCTCAAAAATCTCTATTCCAGAATCTCCCACCAACCCCCACTCTGCCTTTAAAGTGAACGTAGACCGATGGGTTGGTACGTACGTACATAACCCATATCATATCTCCTTCTTCTAATACAATTCCGGCTAATTAAGGTCTAGAGGAACACCAATACGAAGAGCATTATTGCTAGTGGAGAATTTAGTTACCGTTCTCATCGAATCAATGATTTACCAGAGGTATATATATCTACCTCTTTACCTCTTGTACGTGTTCTGTCATGTTTATGATATTTTATTGCTTTTCATAAACCCATATATAATATCTTAATGCATATTCTTTGAAAAGATTTGAGAATTTTTAGATTGATTTTTAATTTTTTTTGTTTACTGATTATCGCTTTTTTTTCATTTCTATATTTTTATTTGTAAACTATTGACTAGAGAAAAAAATTTCTTAAGAACCGGTCTTAACCACGTGGTGTGGTGTGTTGGTCGAATGGCCTAGTCTGGAACCCCCAGGTCTAGCGTTCGAATCCCAGCTCCATCCCGTGGCCAGCAGATTTGAGGGACCCTTTGGGTTCGTGCGTCTGCGGTGCAGTGGATTAGTCTGGCTTTGCCAGGCTTTCGCCGCAATGTCGGTGCAGGTGTCCTGGCGCTGGGATACCACTGCATAGGTGTGTGAGTTACTAACAACTAACCCGATCAAAAAAAAAAAAGAACCGGTCTTTATTTAGTTCAGATTTTTTAATTTTTTATTATTTGGTCAACATAACTGAACTCTTTTGGAGCATGAGATGACCATGAAGTCATGAACTGATGAACCCTCCCCCCGCCCAAAACAAAAAGAAAAAAAAGTTTTACCTAATTTTTCAATTTTCAAATACTTAATGTCATCTTGAATTTGTTTCAAGATTGACTATTCATTTATGTTTCCTCATTTTCATGGGTATTTCTCAGACCTATTTGACTGTGATCTATATTTAGATTTTCATTTACATGTTTCAAACTTTAGGTTAGTTTCTCTATTAGTAATTTTTGTATAATATGCAAATAAAACACGTATTGATTATTATTTTTTTAAAAAAAATACTTCCATACTTTTTGAAAGGGACTCCTTAAATTTTCTGTATTTTTGAGTTAAAAGTAGGGCTAAATACAAATTACTACCCTGTGGTTTAGGTCCAAAATCAATTCAGTCCCTGAACTTCTAATTTCATCAAAAACACCCCTGCACTTTCAATTTTGATCTAATAGGTCCAATTTGTTAGTTTTCCGACAATTGAGTTATTTAATTTGTTAATGTGGATCATATATGGCCTATGTTTTATGATGCGGTGTCAAGGTGGTCTGCATTGTCAATTTAGGAGTGAGTCCTACTATTAAAAATAAATAGTTTTTCAACAAATAATCCAACTATTTGAAAGAATATTAACGAATTGGACCTATTAGATCAAAATTGAAAGTGCAGGGGTGTTTTTGATGAAATTAGAAGTCCAGGGACTAAATTGATTTTGGACCTAAACCACAGGGTACTAACTAGTATTTAGCCCTTAAAAGTATTATACACGTATTCTGCACAATTTTACTTTTTTCCCCTCATATTTTACACATATTATTATTTTTGAAATAGACTGCACTTTCATTAAGAACCAATCAAGCAATATAGAGGTCATATTGCATTACATCATGAATACAATTAGGGGGTCGATGAGCCCAGACCACGTTACAAAGAACAGAGTCAAAAGCATAAGCAGCAAGCTTATGTGCTACTGCATTGCTGGTCTGTTTTACATGCTGAAATCGAACCTGTGGTAAACTCACCAGATTGTGAAGAATGTCATCCACAAGGGCACCCAACTCGTCCAAGTCATGGTCCTTGCTAAGAATTAATTGCACAGCTTCAAGACAGTCACTTTCAATGGTGACTTGCTGCATATTTAATCCCTTAACAAGGTCCAGTCCTTGTCTGATAGCGAGCAATTCAGCATGCTTTGCTGAGCTAACATGAGGCACCGAGTGTGCAAAGGCAGCGATAAACTGACCTTGTGAATCTCGAAGTATTCCTCCAGCTCCACCTCTTGTCATCTGAGACACAAAGGCCCCATCGACATTTAGCTTTGGTATACCATCTCTCTCCGGTTGCCAGGTTTGCTTTGAAGCCAGATTCCCAGACTCTGAAGTGGTCCGAGTCATTTTGAACTCCTCCAACCAAGTGAGCGACTGCAAACTCAGGCTGTGAGGAGTCTGGGATTTATTATTCCATAACCAGTCATTTCTTTTTTTCCAAATTGCCCACAACAGTACCATTACCTTTTCAAATATCTCCAATCGCAGATGTGTCGCACATTCCAGAAGCCATTCTTTGAAATTGTGTGCAGGCAATAATGTGTGTTGTATCTGCAACGAAGGGTCTGACAGTACTTCAAAGTTCAAATGCAGTGGGACATTTACAAAACAGATGCAAGGACTCTTCCATACGATACATGCATACTGGGCATTGCTCATCACCATCATAGCCCTTCGTCCTCAATTGGTCCCTGGTGGGTAACAGGTTATTTGCCGCTCGCCATACACAAATCTGAACTTTACCCGGGACTTTCGCTCTCCAAATTTGGTTCCATAATATCTCATAAGGGTCTCCACTAGAGGAGGAAGCTAGAGCATTACCTAACACTGTTTGACGAGCAATCCAGTAAGCAGATTTCACGGTGAACTTACCTCTCTTTTCTGGGCTCCAGGAGATCTTATCTTGCCTACTACTCCTACTCAACGGTATGGCTAAGACTTTATTAGCAATATCAACTGAAAAGAGGGATCTCACAATATTATATTTCCAACACCGATGCTCCACATCAATTAGCTCTGAAACCCTTACCTCACTAACATGTACCGGTCGCTGGACTAGATATGAAGAGCAGTTTGGTATCCAATTATCCGCCCAAATGTTAATCTGTGTACCATCACCCACTCTCCACTTTATTCCCGCTTTGAGGGTTGGTCTTCCACTAATGATGCTACGCCATGAGAATGAAGGGGAGTCCCCCAATTCTGCATCCCAAAATGTGCCATTGGGATAATATCGGGCCTTATAAACTTGAGCAATAAGTGAGTGAGGATTGGTGACTAGTCGCCATCCCTGTTTTGCTAACATAGCAAGATTGTAGGCATGAATATTTTTAAAAGGGAAAATTTTACAAATAGTACCCGAAATAAAGTTCATTCATCATTTTAGTACCTCAATTTTTAAAACTATAACAATGGTACCTCAATATAGAAATCCCACACAATATTAATGTCTTCCGTTAATAACGCCGTTAGGGCATATTTTTTCCATGGGCAAAATCGTCTCTAGCCCTAGTTTTGAGAAAGAAAAAAAAACTGTTTATTATTTTTTTTCCTGCTGCCACCCTAAACTTTTTTTGTTTTTTTCCTGCCTCGTCCAGCCCTATGGACTGCCTTCGTTTTCCTTCAGTACCGGAGATCGGATTCGTCGCCGTTCCAGATCAGCGCCAAGCCTGACCTCGCCCGCACAAACGCTCGCCTCTGCCCAGCCGCCTCCCGTTCTGCATCGCCGGAGCACGCACAGACCAGCAAGCACCATACCTGTCCCAGAGAAGACTCAGTCGAACCTGAACTCAGCGCAGCAAATCCGGCCAAGTCCCAGTGCCCCAGACCTCTCGGCCGGCGCTTCCTCCGTCAGCTGGCCTCCATTACCACACCCACCACCGTCCCATATTTGCCCAGATAGAACGAACCAGAAGGAAGAAGAAGACGCAAAAAAAAAAAGGAGGAAGAAGAGAAGAAAAATTCCCATGGAGAGACGATTTTGCCCATAGAAAAAATCGGCCCCAACAGCGTTATTAACGGAAGACATCAATATTGGGTGAGATTTCAATGTTGAGGTACCATTGTTATAGTTTTAAAGATTGAGGTACCGAAATGATGAATGGACTTTATTTCGAGTACTATTTGTAAAATTTTCTCTTTTTAAAACCCATACCTCCTTCTTGCTTAGTAAGACAAAGTCTTTCCCAACTCCGCCAGTGAATTTTCTTCTTGTCATCAGTATCCCCCCAAAAGAACGAGGCACAGAGTTGATGAATATCATCACAAAGACTCTTGGGCAACAAATAGCAATTCATGGCGTATAATGGCATTGATTGAGCTACACATATTATTATTGAACAAAAATAGATATAAATTAATATTTTCCGAGTAATACACACTTAGTTTTCTTGTATTATACACGTCCTGTATTTTACTAAGTATGGTCAGTTTATCCTTTTTGTATTTATAAGATTAATTCATGATTTCTAATAATAATTCTTAAAATTTAATTATTGGAAAAACTTACTCTTACAACATTGCACATGACACTTTACGTACACCAAGTCATCGACCCGCATACAGTTGTTTTTTAACTCACTGAGTAGTGCGAAAAACTAAAAATAAAACAACTAACTACCTAACTACTTAATTGAGATAATCCAAAATGTGATTACCAAAAAACTGTATATCTTCTTATATTGATTCATAAGGAAATGTCGTTACCAGAAGAAGAAACTGTATATTTTGACCTCTTCATACAATTTTCCTATATGTGTTATTGACTGAGAAACAAAACCATGAGGACAAAAAAGGTAATAAATCCAAAATATGATTACCAAATATCTCCTCTCCTTATTTTGATTCATAGAGGAAATGTCATTTCCAGAAAATAATGTATATCTTGACCTCTTTATATAGTTAACTCTTTTCCTATGTGTTATTGACTCAGAGAAACGAAAACATGAGAACAAAAAAGGTAATAAATCCAAACAGTATTCAATCAATCCAATGAGGTCAATTAGAACATCGATCACCAACCTTATCTTCAGACTTACCACTCTTCAGTTCTCACCCTATAAATTCAGCTCCCTATAAATAAAATGAACCAGTCACGAAACAAACCAACTGTTAGCTAGCATCTTTAGTGAGTAAGATAATTATATATTTTTTATTTCTAACATAAGAGATGGCCATAGAATTGGAGTTCAGGTCTAGAGTAGACGACGCATGATACGCCGTCAAAATTTTGACGGAAGGTGATAGTGGGGAGCGGTTGAGAGTGAAGTTCTATGACTTCAGAGACGAGGACGATGAGGTGTACGAGGTCAAGGACCTGACGTCCATTAACCACGTGATGAAGTTCCGATCAAGGTCAGGGCTGTGTCTATTCAGGTGTAAGACACAGAATGCCCAAACATGGTGGAGGGCACGCTCGTGTGTGCCGCCGTTTCAATTTCACCAGATGACTGTCGCTTCTATGGTGCCGTTGTTAAGTTGGTGAAGATTCTTATACTCAATACTCTCACTATTATTGTGTTCTTAAACTTTGATGAACAACAATTAACCATTGATTGTGATTTTGAATCATTAGGTGAAACGTAAGAAGCATCATATTGTGGATGGAGAAGAAGAATGCCTATGCAACTTCTCTCTCACTTGGAAACATGGGCCAAAGGGTGGAAGCCTTACGACTCAACCATCGAAGATATCTATAGAGTCCAGCCTCAGACAGAAGTAATAGATTCACTTTTTGCTTTATTTCTACAAACAACAATGAGTAGGATCCTAATCGATTTTCATATCCTTCCATATCATGCTTACATAAATCAGCTCATGACTAAAGCCCACATGCTCTGATTCTCAACCTACCATCCAATCACACAAATCATAGTAAAACAAAATCACCTCAAGTAATGTTTGAAATTATTTTAACGCGCACAGGAGGATTACAAAATCATACATCATTTGTCTCAACCAAAAGGTAATTCTCACCTCAGTGATGTTTCAAATCATTTTAGTCTCAATGACAAAACCACGAAATCACACTCATTTCCTCTCGACAAGAGGCATTTGTCATCTCTATGACATTATAATTCATTTCCCATTTCTCTGCACAGAGAACAATCGTCACTGCTGTGACCATTCAACTCATTTGAACCCTCGACGATAATTCCGCGAAGAAAGCAAGGCAATCAGAATTTAAAACAAGGTAAATCAATTCTTAGTAAACCCTGCGTGTAATTTAGTTTAGGAGGTTACATTAAAACAATCAATTCAAATCATAGTAATCCCTGCATATAGTTTAGTTCAGGAGATTACATTAAAATCAATCAACCAAAATCATAGTAATAATCACAAACTCCATACTCTTGCATCTGTAGGTGGCTCCAATCTTCACAGCAACCATCTCAATCGTTGTTAACTTAATAACAAACCTACCTCCTTTACAGAGCAATGATCACAGCAACCATCTCGATCGTTGTTAACTTAATAACAAACCAACCTCCTTTAAAGTCCAATCATCACACTGATTTCATCGGTCATCATACAGATATTTCCACATCCTTTACATAACAATCATTACAAAGATCACCACACTGGTTTCACCGGTCATCAGCAGATATTCCCACACATGCTACCATATCTTCAATCACAAAATTAAGATGGTCATACTAGACCCATGGTATCTCAACAAATGAAATTCTACAATCACAACTATCCATACACTATTTCACCATTCTCAAAACAATAATGAACTCAATTTCAAAATATTGTTTCGCCTCTCACTTCCATGGTCACTCTGGACCAAAACATTTAAAGAGGTCACTCATGACCTGAAAATGTTACACAATCTCAATACTTTTCAAAACAATAGAAATCATCATTTCCACAACATATTGTTTCTCGAAAAGTCATATCTCAAAACAATAATATGAACAAAACTATGCATATTGTTTTCATCACACATCCAAATCCATCAAGATATATATTTCACGTAAATATATATATATATACATACATACATATATATACATACATACATACATACACACACACACACGTAGTCTTTCACTCAAGAATGCCACTAATACTAACTATAGTTATAGTTAAATAAATAACTCCAAGACGATAAGGTACATTGTTTGTAAATGAACACTGTGAGATTTACTCACCTCTGAATCCTGCTGCGTCTTCACACACAAACCGAGATAAGCACAAATCTCCACAATCCACTCGAAACAACTTTGTCAAGTACTTAATCACATCAAGGTCACAACTCAACACCGCCAAGGTACAAAAGCGTCTAAGTTCGAAACACGTGAACTATAACCCGAAGACTAAGTCAATCAAGACGAAACTTCATCTGAGACCACCCAAGGTCTTCAGAACACTACTCGGGTTAGATCGCCGAAACAAAAGGATAACCCAATGGTCGTGTACATACCTCCAATAATATGGAGTATTTGCTATCTCACCAAGCATAAGTAACGCCCACTTTGGGACATCCACAAGACATGGCAAGGCCCAACCGAGACATACATCGTGTAGCCCTATGTTCAGGCTACGCGGCGGTATCCGGAAGTCGCAAATCCGCCACCGGGAAGCCACCTTCCCGCCCTTGCCAAGATGCCGCCATAACATAGCTTTCTGCATGTTAATTAGACTAAGGAATAGTTGATTGCTTGTCCCACATCGAAGAACAAGTAGAGGAGATGGCTTCCTTGACTTATAAAAGGAATGCCTCCTCCCACAACTCAACACATTCATCATCCCATTACATACTTTGTAATCCCTCTTGGGCCGCAAGGCTCGACACACTAGTATAAGCTTTC
The DNA here is from genome assembly GCF_958449725.1 of Rosa rugosa. Lineage (NCBI taxonomy): Eukaryota > Viridiplantae > Streptophyta > Magnoliopsida > Rosales > Rosaceae > Rosa > Rosa rugosa. The sequence continues at coordinate 26,480,167 of NC_084822.1, forward strand.
AAGTGGACGTAGTCTCCCGCTCATGCGGAGGCGAACCACTATACATCTTGTGTCACTCTCTCTCTCTCTTTACTTATCGTTAATTAGATCCCCACGGATCAAAGCATTAACATTGGCGCCGTCTGTGGGAAGCCGGCACACAAAGGCTTCATCACCTACCACGAGCTTTGGCCCGTCAGCGTCCGGTCAACGCCCAACATGGCTGGTCAACGCCGGTCAACACGTGGTCAACGCTCATAGAGTGGTCAAAACTTGTAGAAACACCAGCATATGGGGCGGTCAATGCTTGGTCAACGCCCGGCGGGGTCGGTCAACGCCTGGCGGAGCAGGTCAACGCCCATCAAGGCTTGGTCAACGCTGACCATGGTTGGTCAACGCCAGCCACACAAAAAATAAAAAAAATTTGGGCGCCAAATTTCTCTGGACACCCATCCATCTTCTCTGGGCACCCAAGGCATGAAGATGACGATCTACAACGCTGCACTATGGCTCCGCTGGTCCTCTCTGATCCGCCGAACAGCTCCGCCCATCTCCGCTGGCCTATCCGTTCCGCCGGTCTCCGCTGGGAAGCTTCCAGCTCCGGAGAGGCACTGCTGGGCTCCGCCGGCGCCAGTCCGCTAGGCTCGAAGCACTACACACCAGGCTCTGGCAGCGATCACCGCTTGGCGTCATCCGCCACCGCTGACCAAGGCTCATTCCGCCGGCCTTCTTCCTCCGCCGAACTTAGCCAGCGGCTCCTCTCAGCCCAACTCCACCGCCAGGCTTGGGCTCCACAAATGTCCGACGACCTTCCACCGCCAACCATCACCTCTAGCACAGCTCCACTCCGCCGAGTTTCCTCCGCTAGCCAGATCGGACGGCAATGCTCCGCTGCACTCTAGCTCCGGCAACCGCCAATTGCAGCGCCATTCGCTAGGCTCCACCGCCAAACTCCTTCGCGGCACCAATTCTCGGCTAAACGCCGACTCACCAACAACCACCGCTGGCGGTTCTTAGCGCCCTAGGACTCCGCCGGCCAAGTTCTGCTGAGCTGCTCCACTGCTGACCATCAACGCCGAGTTTCACCGCTGGACCGAGCTTTTCCTCCGCTGGGTATCAATTCCCAGATTCACTCTAAGCGCCTCCTCCGCTGCGTCAGCTCGTTGACGTTTGAGGCTTGACGCTTGAAAGCCAAAGAACCTCATCAACTCTTTGAAACTTGACGCTTGACTCTCGTCAGTTCACCAACTCTCCGTCGAGTACAATCTCTGGCAACTCTCCAGCCAACCAGCTAAGCTACTTGCTTTTAATCAGTACCTCTGGTTGATTATAATATATATACATGGTGCATTATATCCTATAGTCTATCCTTCAATGCCTACAATTGCACGGCACTTACAAGCCCACGATAGCATGAGACGTGTGCATGTCTCCCATGTGAACAACTGAGCATGGTCATACATCAAGAATTAATATGATGCTTTCACCTTATGCCTATACCGAACACATGCTTTGTTAATTATATATTGGTAATTATGTTGCATGTGCCGCTGAAACCAAATTCCAACACCATGCATACTCATCCATATAATACCAAAACATGCTAGTGCTTGATTGAATTCCTTGTCTCAAAGGTTCTTTACATTGGTTGACTTCAACCATATGCTGCCAGCTCTACATCTTTTGCACATGGCCTCATCAATAGTTTGCCTATATGTCTAAGTGAAAATCATATTGAGTTTGCATACTCCATCTTTACTTGATCACCGACTATGAGGCTAGATTTCAGTTTGCATGCTCCATCTTTACATTTTGTCATGAGCACGTGGGGCTACTGATTCACACATTCACATGTGCAAAAATGAACATCTTCAACTACGTAATCAAATTACATATCAAAGCAGGCATACACATTGCCGATATGTATCCAATCATCACACTTATGCTATGTGATTATTTCATTTGCATATAAACGGTGCATTTGTATGTTATAATGAAAGCTTGTATGTTCCCCGCAAATTCGACATTCAAAGTAGATATATATGCATGTTATTTGGCATAAAAAACTACATTTGCTTGTACACTATGCTTAAAATTTTATCTAAGGTACATATGCAAATTATTGATGTCGATTTTACAAATCCACACATTAATCATCTATTTTGTTTCAAGGAAATTCAACTATTTCTATTGAGCATTCGACCGCAACTACGAGTTGACGAACATTATCGGAATACTTTATCCGCCACAACCAATGGACCGCCATGCTCGGCCAACTCCGCCAGCCTCCAAATCGGCATAAGATAAGTCACTATATCTTCTCTCTCCCGCTCTCGCAATTAGAGCGGGTACTACTTTTAAGCATGCCTACGGCGTGTTATTAACACCTTTACTACATCGTACATGCTTGCTCTGTGTGTTTTGTCATTTTTTCATGCAGATACAAACTTTACGAGTCTACGGTCTACGACCAAACCGCCACGCGGTAAGGCAACGCCTCATAATAGCACTGACCGCTACGCGGCATTGCAGCAAGGGACTAGTTAACACAGCTTACGGCAGCCATTGATCCGGCAGTTAACCCCGACGCTTGGGTACCAAAGATTGAGATCGCTTCCCAACACCCTCTGCTCCGTGCAGCTCCCCCTCAACAAACAAATTACCGACCATCCGGAGGTCCGTCATGGATGGGGAGTCGGGGACTCTCTAGCGGGCCTAGCGGGGGCCCACCCCATTGAGCTTCCGCTCATGCCTTCTCGGCACCCCATTGAGCTTCCGCTCATGCCTTCCCGGCAACCCATTGAGCTTCCGCTCATGCCTTCCCGGCAACCCATTGAGCTTCCGCTCATGCCTTCCCGGCACCCCATTGAGCTTCCGCTCATGCCTTCCCGACAACCCATCGAGCTTCCCGCTCATCCCCCTTGAGCTTCCCGCTCATGCCTTCCCGGCAATCCTCGAGCTTCCCGCTCACGCCTTCCCGGCATTCCCAATCTTCACATTCATGTCTACTCGACACACCACATGTTAATGCATGCCTTCCCGGCAACCCATCGAGCTTCCCGCTCATCCCCCTTGAGCTTCCCGCTCATGCCTTCCCGGCAATCCTCGAGCTTCCCGCTCATGCCTTCCCGGCATTCCCAATCTTCACATTCATGTCTACTCGACACACCACATGTTAATGGAACATGGAATTCTTCTACCATTTGTCGCTCCCGACAAATTGAATTCTTTTCGCGTTCCATTAATACGAGCGACAACCAAACCAACACAAGCGTTCACGTACTCATCATTTACACGTTACAAAACGCTTACCTTCGCAGTGCTCATACAACTTACATTTATCATATGCAATCCATATGCTCACACGACCATACGCGCTCTCGAGTTTGTCCGTCATAATCGATCGTACTCGGCGCCATTCGCGTGTATACATCAACATGTATCACGCTCCCCGTACGTTTATATATGCCCACGCATATCCATACAATTCACATTTTGTTGCTCAATGCAACGAGCATTCTACGTATGCCTGCTTTTTGTTTTTGTTGTGCAGGTTAACGAGTCCCTTCTTGCTTACGGAGTTCGGGGACTTGTAGGGGCTCCGTACCGCCCGGTTACTTATGCTTGATGACTTCATGATTTAAACTCCCCAACCAAGAAGCTCCTCTTACTTGGGGACTTCGGGGACTTGTACATACCTCCAATAATATGGAGTATTTGCTATCTCACCAAGCATAAGTAACGCCCACTTTGGGACATCCACAAGACATGGCAAGGCCCAACCGAGACATACATCGTGTAGCCCTATGTTCAGGCTACGCGGCGGTATCCGGAAGTCGCAAATCCGCCACCGGGAAGCCACCTTCCCGCCCTTGCCAAGATGCCGCCATAACATAGCTTTCTGCATGTTAATTAGACTAAGGAATAGTTGATTGCTTGTCCCACATCGAAGAACAAGTAGAGGAGATGGCTTCCTTGACTTATAAAAGGAATGCCTCCTCCCACAACTCAACACATTCATCATCCCATTACATACTTTGTAATCCCTCTTGGGCCGCAAGGTTCGACACACTAGTATAAGCTTTCAAGTGGACGTAGTCTCCCGCTCATGCGGAGGCGAACCACTATACATCTTGTGTCACTCTCTCTCTCTCTCTCTCTAAAGCTAACTAGAGATCCCACGGATCACTAACGTTAACAGGTCGGATCCTCACGAATTGAACATCATACGAAACAAAATTGAAAATAACTTAATTCGTCCAAAGGATCGAGAAAAGGTAACACAAAGTATATCCACATGTTCGTATCGACAAACACAAGATAACAGAGCAAAGATCTACTCCTGGGGAGGCCAGATGCGCCGCCATGCTCTGCCACAAGCGGCTAGGCATAAGCCTCACACGCCGCCTAACTAATTTCACAAAATGCAAAATCCACTCCAACCAACTTGTAGATCACATCAAAGGGATCAACTTTCATTTCGATCATTAAACTTCAACTGTCGATTCCGTTGCCTACGGTGAGAATCGAGTTGAGCCACTACACAGGAACCTATGCTCGAGAATAGGGCTACAAAATCCAAGTGGTATCAAGCAGGTCAGCGCCGCCTTGAAATTCACCATTCAATCCGTCGTGTATGGCTCGACCTGGGGCAGGACAGTGGCTGGGATCCAACCAGAAGGCCGAGACAAGTCGGTCTGGGCCAGTCTCACTGTTGGAGGACGTTGGAAAAAGAAGAAATCACCTGGTCGATGGTTTGGGTGAGAAAGAAAATTCTGAAAAAAGTTTCCAAAATCAGAAATAATGAATTTATGGATTTTTTTTCCCTATTTATAGAAAAATTTCTGCGAAAATAACTTCCGCTGACCATAACTTTCTCATACAATCTCCGATTTACGTGTGCTACATGTCCACGAACTCGTATCGACACACTCTACAACTTTTGTGAAAGAAGTTATTTGAGAAACTCAATGAATAAAATGTCAACCCTTGACTCCTCTAAAATTGAGTAATTATTCGTCGGAAACACTTTCACTTCACCTCCAAAGCCAATGAAAGGCATCCAAAACAAATAATTGCATAAATCAACAAACTGTTCAAGTAAACCCTAATTTGTGTTTGGCACAAACTCTAGGTTACTTGACCTAGTGGTAATAGGGTTAAATTAGAAGGATCTAGATTCCTATTCAATGTAAGATTACTTTCCTTGTATGATTGAGATTCTATGCATTGTAATCCTCTATATAAAGAGTCCCTTATTATCAATGAGAATACACAGCGAATTTCTCTCAATTTCTGATTCCCTACAACACGTTATCAGCACGAAGCCCTAACCCTAAAACAAATAGCCAAACCCTGATTCAAGAAGCTAAAAACCTTGAATTCGAATACAAAACCTTGAAGCCTTTTCTGCCTCCACCTCAAACCTTGAAGCACTCGTTCCCAGGAGTCCAGAACCGGTGGCGCCACCCCAAGAACCGGCCGGAAACTTACCGAACCGGCCACCGGAAGCTCCAAACAAACCGCAGCAAATATTTCACCGGTTCACCACCTTCCGGACTTCCGATTGCTACCAAATTTTTCCAGCAGTAGCATCTCAAACCCAGAAATCCAGAACCGGAAGAAATTCCCTGAAAACCGGCCTGAAATTTGCTGAACCGGCCGACTGAAAGTCCGGCAAAAAAACCGGCAGAAGAAAAGAAAAAAAAAAAAAAAAAAAAAGGGGGAAGAGGCAGCCCAAGCCGCAGCCCAAACCGAGCCCAAGCCACGGCCCACTGACGCAAGCCATGTCAGCAGCACAGTCAGCAGCCACGTCAGCAGCGGACAGCGCCACGTCAGCATCGGTCAACACTGGTCAACGCCGGTTGACCGTTTCCGGTCAATTTTTCAGCCACTATTCCGGCCGCCGCCGACAACTTTTCCGGCAGTTTTCCGGCCACTTTCCGGCGACATTTTTCCTGCCAACTTTTCGGGTTTTTATTACTTTTCTCTTCTTTTTCTCGGGGACTTCCAACATCCCTTCTTCTACCCCCCTTTCTTTATCATAGGGGAGACCAAATTAAGCCGAACTGTGGGGGTTCGTGCTGACTCCAAGCTTGGAGCTTGTAGAGTCCTCCAAACTTAGAGTTTGTTGAGATAAAACGATCGACCGCAAACATCATTGTTTCGATCTAATCCAACCCCTCTTGGAATTAAATTTCTTGGAAGTGACTACGCTCGGAAATTCCTAATTTCTTGGAAGCGACTACTCTCGGAAATTCCTAATTTCTTGGAAGCGACTACGCTCAGAAATTTTATATGTTTTCGTGGTAGCCTTTTACGCTCCGAAACTAACTCTAATTTCTTGTTCTCTTTCAGGATGAGTAACCTGAACAAATTGGACTTTGCTCCATTGGGAACAATTGGCTCTGAATATCACAGGTGGGTTCGTGATGTCCGCCAGCATCTCAAGGCCGATGGAATCCTGGATACGATTCTCGAGCCTGACCAGGACGTGTTAACTGTTGAGCAAGCTCAAGCTTTGGAAGCAAATAGAGCAGCCTTAGAGGCAAATAAGGCAAAAGCCATCATCCTAATGACTCGTCATATGGATGATTCGCTCCAGTACGAGTGTATGAATGAAGAAGACCCCATAAGGCTGTGGGTCTCACTCGAAGAAAGATTTGGCAACATCCATGACTCCCTGCTTCCTGACCTAGAAGTAAGATGGCATAGCCTCCGCTTCTGTGATTTCAAGTCAGTTCTTAACTACAACTCGGAAGCACTTCGCATTAAATCCTTAATGGAATTCTGTGGTAAAGAAATCACAAATGCGATGTTGATTGAGAAGACTCTCTCTACCTTCCCCGTCTCTACATTGATGGTTGCTAAGAACTATCGAATCGATGTTACTGCAGGATGGATCACAAGGTTTCATGAGCTCATTGGAGCTATGAATGTCGCTGAAAAGCATGACAACATCCTTGTAAAGAACTATAATTCGAGATCCGTGGAAATAGAGCATATTCCGGAATCCAATTATAGTCGCGCCCCCAAGAGCGAAACCCTAACCTTAGGGATACCTCAGGACGTTCTGGTCCATATAATCGCTCTACTTGGGAAGGTAATCGCCAAAATAGGCGAACACGGAACCGAAGAGGTCAACGTGGAAAGAGAGAGGGAGGCAACGCCTCTGTCCATGTTGGTGGCGCCACCAACACTAAGAGCCATCTAAATGACGCTTTCAAAGCGCCTCAATCAATGGAGTTTGAGCAAAGAGATGTATGTTCTCGATGTGGAGTGTCTGATCATTGGGCACACATTTGTAGAGCTCGTGAAGTTTGTCACCGCCTACAAAGCATATTGTGAAGCAAGAGAAGCTCACTAAGTGGAACAAGAAGATCAAGAAGATGATCTAGAGTGAAGGGTTGAAGACTACAAATCTGGCTGTGATCAATAGATCGCCAATTATGTTTAAGTCTTTATTTTTCCAAGAGATGTAATAGGCAATTGCCATATATTTTTGTAGTAAATGCCAATGGTTTGGTCTTTCTTCAAAGTAGGCTCACCCAAAGTAAGTGTGATGTCTAGGAAGGTTTTGAGATAAGTGGTACTTAAGTGAGCTTTGCTCCACCGACATCTCTCTACTCACCTGGTCATATTTATTTGGAGTTACCGAAAGAAGTCAAACGACTAACTTTGTTTTGCATTCGCTAGCATTTGGGTTAGATTCTCCTAATGGTTAAGAGACAATGATGTACTCCGTTGGCCTATGAATAAAATTTCGAGTTCTTTTCATTATGACTCAATTTTGATTCTAAGCATTTGTGACTACGATGGCTGGGTCATCAGTATTAATTCAAGGACATGGAATAGCCCAAGTTCCCCTTGCCAAAAGGCACATTGATTACTGTCGCAAAAACTCTCTACGCTCTTAGGGCAAATCGCACCTATGAATAGCCAACGAATTCCATGCGAAAACGCATGTAGAGAACAGAAATGAGTTCCTTTGCAATACCTCTAATGATTGCGAACAAAGGCACATCTTAGAGAAGTTTATGTGTCTCTCTAGTGGACTCTATGTCACTATTCGAGCTATTAAATCCAATAAAGTTATGAGAGAAGATCTCTTAGATTTAGACACATATTGGCTTTGTCACGACAGGATAGGTCATCCTGGTCATGATATGATGATCCGTCTACTAAAGACTTCACATGGACATCTTTTCTCTCGAGCGAAATGAAGCATGAATCAAAAGTTGATTCCTGGACTAAGTGTGACCGATGCTGCTGCCTAGGGCACCGCCTCCGTCCACCACCAGCCTAGGGCTGGCGTAGTCCCTATCCATGACGCCATGGATGGCGTCCATCATGGTGATGGCGCCCTAGGTGATGCTGCAATCACCAACTTGCTTCAAATAGCGTTTCAGACGCTCAGGCCTAACCAAAATTCTCATTGGTTGCTTCTAAAGCCTCTCGCTCGTTTTACAAAGCCCTTTCCTTAGGGAAACTAGGACTGAGACCGTCCTATGCAAAAGATATGAAAATACTCATTATGTTCTTACATAGAATCCGTAGGGATTCTCTGGATTGATTCAACCAACTTGCAGACGTTTAAATATCTCATGATGTTGGTTGACATGCAAACACGCTGGTCACGTGTTGTGCCATTGTCCACTTGTAATGCTGCTTATGAAACACTCCTAGCACACATCATATGACAACGGGCTCACTCCCCGAATCATCCTATTCAGTCAATTGGATTTGACTATGCTAGTGAGTTTACATCGAGATGGGTCTTCGTTAGAAAGCGTGATAAGAAAAAGAGATGGCAATCTCGCCTTATGGCGCAAGGCTTCTCACAAAAACGCCCTGGAATCAACTACGATGAGACATATTCTCTCGTAATGGATGTCATTGCACTCCACTACCTTGTCAGTTTGGTAGTTTCCGAATAACTGAACATACAGCTTACAAATGTGGTCACTACGTATCTCTATGGGGATCTAGATACGGAATATACATGAAGGTTCATGGTGAACTTCATTTACCCAAGTCAAGTGACTCTAGACCACGGAGCGCGTTTGCAATAAGGTTGAAACGCTCACTAAAGTGACTACTTGATTGGGAAGGGATATGCCCATGCGTTTCCATTACAAGTTTCGGATTCTATCGCGGTTCATGTTGGACATGATCTTCTTTAGAAGCCCTTAAAGAGTTAAGGGAAACCGCTGAACACTTGAAATTCGAGTTTGAGATGAAGGATTTTGGGAGAACACGATTATGACTCGGTTTGGAACTTGAGCATCATGTCGATAGATGCTTAGGCAATTTGACAATGTCAAACCTTCAAGCACCCCCATGATCGTCCGTAGTCTTGATCCTGAAAATGATCCTCTTCGTCCAAAGGATGATGACGAAGATGTGCTAGAGGCAGGAGTGCCTTACTTAGTACAATAGGCGCATTATTGTACTTAGCTCAATGCACAAGACCGAACATCTCATTTGCCATGAACTTGTTAGCTAAGGTATAGCTCTGCGCCAATGCGACGCCATTGGATTAGTGTAAAAGATATCTTTCGATACTAGATGTATGACTGATATGGCCATGCTTTATCACTACAGAGAGATGATGGATTCAGACCCATCACACACCAGGAACGCCGCCAACACTGGCCTGCGTCCTCTATCCCCATCCCAAAACGACATGTGTTTTGGAAGGTTTTGCTGATGTTGGGTATGTCTCTCACCCACACAAAGGTCATTCCCAAACTGGTTAAGTGTTCACCATGGGTAAAGATCGTGATATCATGGAGGTCTACAGAGCAGATCCTAGTCGCTATATCTTCAAACAATGTAGAGATTATTGCTCTTCACGAAGTGATTCGTGAATGTATATGGATTGGATCCATAGTTACGCATGTTCGAACAATTGTGGTTTGAAGTCTACCACAGATGAGCCTACGAGCATATAGGATAATGCTGCTTGGTTTGAAGCAAAGGCTACATCAAAAGCTACAACACCAAGGATAATCAGCAACAATAGACTCTCCTCAAGATCAAAGTGAACTAGGTTCAATCTGAGGTCAGTATGGCAGACTTGCTCACTAAGTCATTGCCTAAATTCCACTTTCGAGAAACATGTTGGTAGCATCGTTTGCGGAAGTTATCCGAACTCCCATGACCGTAGTCATCAGGGGGAGATGTAGTCATCAGGGGGAGATGTCTACATGTATATATGGTCTCGAAACGTGAAGGGTGTGTTGTGCTCTTTTTCCCTTTCGACCGAGGTTATTTTTGTCCCACTGAGTTTTTGTTACTCGGCAAGGTTTTTAACGAGGCAACGAGAGAAGCACCGCGTTTGGGCAACACAAGGGGGAGTGTTCAAGTAAACCCTAATTTGTGTTTGGCCCAAACTCTAGGTTACTTGACCTAGTGGTTATAGGGTTAAATTAGAATGATCTAGATTCCTGTTCAATGTAAGATTACTTTCCTTGTATGATTGAGATTCTATGCATTGTAATCCTCTATATAAAGAGTCCCCTATTATCAATGAGAATACACAGCGAATTTCTCTCAATTTCTGATTCCCTACAACACAAACTAATTAATTTCCAAAAATTATCAGAAATTAATAACAGAAATTCTGGGTATTACATGGATAGCATGAGGAGTTCGGCTTGTTGGTGGACCTACTCAATTTTGCATGTAATCGACATGAACTTTTTCCCATAACCTACTGGAAGTTATACATTTGCTGGTGATTATACGGTCTTACACGCCCAAGAATTGCACAATTAAATTTCTTCATCGACTTGTCAATTAGAACCCGGATCTCTCGTTGTTGAATGACAATTGAAGGAAATGAAGAAGAAATTGATGAAAGAAGAAGATTGGGATAGATAAAATTTTTGAAAATTTTGGTGTAAGAAATTAAGGTGAGGGAATCGGTATTTATAAAATTTATATTCAATTTTTTTTTTTTGGTCTTCTGGATAAATTTTGAGGTGAAAAAAAAAAACCTTTGTCATTTAATTGCAGCCGTCAGATTGAAGATGCAACAATTGCAATTAAATGTCTGGTACGGTTTAAATCGAATTACTATTGGAATGCACGTATACTGTCATCACTAGATGACAAACACGTGCAATACACGTGCCAGACATGAAAAAAAAAAAATTGATCGTTGGCAGCAGGCCCACATGTCTGTGGAGCCCATTGGTAAGGTCGGGCTTTAGATGATTGAAAATTGGTCAGTCAATAGGTAAAACGCATGGTCTCCACTGATTTGTCCGACTCAAGTTTTGCCGCTGCATTTAAAAAAATTGGGCTTTGACCCAATTGATCAGTCAATAACCTTACTGCTGCATTTACTCTAACAATGACATCAGAGACTTCAGTAACAATCCTATTTCAGAATTCAAAAATATTTTATTTCCCTTGTGTTCCGTGTGGTACTGTCATGCAATATCATTCATATGTTCATATTTTTCATTCGTTTTACTTCATACTTTTTTTTTTTACGTAACAAGTCTATATATATTGGAAGTACATGTATAGAGGTAATTATATTTATATCTTGAGTATAAATAATGTTGTCAACTTCAAAATATCGATATTCTTATTGTTACGGTAGGGTTGGACAATGAATGTATTGCATTAGGAAACTGCACGATGTTACTACATGTTTGACATCTAGTAATTTTTTTGGAAAATGAATAAATAAATAAAATAATATAGAGAACCGTGATTCTTATGCAACCAGAGTTTCTTCAAAACTGCCATAGTTTTTATAATTTGACTTTACTTGACCAATATCCAAAATATGTTTGAAACTATCAAAATTTTTGTAGTTTGACTTTACATTTAAACGATATCCCAAATAATGTTAAAACTTTTTTTTTTTTGGGTACCATTATTGACTAAAATATAACAAAATTTCCATTGACACCCAAAACTTCAATCAATATTTCTATAAATCTAAAATCTTACAATTTATGTCAAAACTAGAATTTTAAACTTTTTAATAGTCACATGGAAATTGATTAATTAGCTTAGGCTTTTGTTAAATGGACCAATACTTGAAAGGTTGTGGCTGTTGACTACTAACATCTATAATATTATTAAGAGAATATGTTTTTGTTAGCTAAAATAAAAAATATATTTACAGATTTAATCCTGAAATATTAAAAAACTTTGAGAATAAGTTAAATCATAAGAGTAAATATGACAATTATAAAATAAATTTTTATTAAGAAAACAATAAATAAATGATGGAACAACCCTCACTTTTCTATCTCACTATTTTCTCTCTGCAAACTGCAATAACTGTTTATTTTATTTTGACGAAGTGGTGTTAGCTCAGTGGTTAGAGCACCCACTACCTATGTACGAAGTCATGGGTTCGAGTCACCGTGGGGGCAGGAGTGAAACTCTTTTATCCTCTTTTTAAAAAAGAAGAAGAAAAAAAAAAAAACTGTTTATTTTATTTATTTTTTATTTTAATAAATATTACATATACAGAGCATATGAACAATGCTGGTGTTGTTTTAAGCAATTACAGGAGTTAGGAAACTAGGGATAGTGAACCAGACGAGGCCTTCGAAAAGGTTTGGAAGATTTTCTCGATCGATATAGGATTGTCCTATCAAACTTATCCACGCGTCAAATCCATTATCTCCTCAAAATATAAGTGGCCATGAACCTTCAAATATTGGATAAAATTCCACCACACGACATCTCCAACCGTCCATCTCCTCCATCCCCCTCAATCCCCACCGTCAACCCCTCATATCATCTCCAAACCACCCAAAACCACTGGTCTTCACTTCCCTTCTCTCAAATCATCAAACGGAGAAAAAGAGTCGCAGCAATTCCCATTCATTTCAATTCACCAAATCATTGCAGCAATGGCCACTCTCCAACAAACCCCAATCTCTCTCCAATCCAAAACCCCACCGCCACCGCTCTCCTCCGCCCTCACCGCCAGATCCACCGCCGTCTCCTTCTCCTCCACATTCACCCCCCTCAACCTCAAACTCACCGCCGCAGCAGCATCCACCTCCGTCCGCCGCGGAGGCGGCGCTTGCGGCGCGCGGATGAACGCCACCGCCGCCGCAAGCTACGCGGCGGCTCTGGCCGACGTGGCGATATCCAACAACACCCTGGACGCCACCGTCGCCGACGTGGAGAAGGTCGAGAAGTTCTTCGCGGAGCCGTCGGTGTTCGACTTCTTCACCAACCCCACAGTCAACCTGGAGAAGAAGCGCGGCGTCCTCGACGAAATCGCCAAGTCGTCGGCGCTGCAGCCCCACACGGTGAACTTCCTCAACATTTTGGTTGAGGCCAAGAGAATCGACGTCATCAAGGACATTGTCAAGGAGTTTGAGATCGTTTACAACAAGCTTACGGATACGGAGCTGGCCATAGTGTGCTCGGTGGTGAAGCTGGAGTCGCAGCACTTGGCGCAGATAGCCAAGCAGGTGCAGAAGCTCACTGGCGCCAAGAATGTCAGGATCAAGTCGGAGATTGATCCCAGTTTGGTTGCGGGGTTCACTGTGAGATATGGCAATTCTGGGTCTAAGCTGATTGATATGAGTGTCAAGAAGCAGCTCGAGGAGATTGCTGCTCAGCTTGATTTGGGTGACATCAAGCTCAATCTATAAAACTCCATTGTCTCTTGATTTTCCATTTTTTTGGATCTTACTATTATATATTGAATATATTTTCGGATGCTGTAATGGGAAAAAGCCATGTTTGAAAATATAACGCCTGCATTCCTTCTGGGAAATTTTGGAGTTTGGGTAATTTTTCTCAAACAAAAAATGTTTTTGTTTTTTGGGATGACTGAGGTCAGCCTTTATAAAAATGATACACCCATAATAGTCGGTCAGAAAAAATCATTACATAGATCACACCATATAGAGTACGCATTAAAGCATATCCCTAAATATAGAATAAGCAACCTAACACACTGATAGCACACCCGCTTTTTAGAATTACGCCCAAATTAAAGAAACTAGAGGCACAAAAAGATAACAGAGCTACTAATTTCTTTGCAACTCATTCTCTAAAAAATAAAAGAATAAAATAGTCATAATCACCTATAATAAAGAAGAAAGGATGACCAAAATAAAAAAACAAGACAAAGAAAAAGATAAAGCCCTAATAACCCATAAGGCCCAGCCCAACCATTCACAGCCGAACTTGAGGCCCACAAACTAGTTGAAAGCCTAAAAGGCCTAACTAGTCAAAATTGCTAAGGCTACCCTACGGTCACCACCACCGCACCCCAAGTCACCATGATGGATGACCTTCCATCGCTAGAAGACTTCTAATCCTAGCCAATCCACCCCATCATCGATGACTATACGATGTAGCTTCCAAAGGTAGTTAGAATAGTCACCATCCGCATTGCACCCGGCAATAGGAGAAATCAGAAAACCATCTGCAACGAATGCCATCAAAATCTGGGATGAACCCATCCACTCGCCGCACCGCTGCATTTGTAGTGGACTATTGTTCCTATCCCAAATCCGATACCAATATCCGGGTCCTACTGCCAAACTCTGCCAATCTATTCACCACAAACCCGTCACCAATGGAAGACAGCATCCTAATCAATCCCGGAATCACTACCTGTCCAGCAGCTAGAACGACCTCAAAGACAAAATAGAAGCCAAGAATTAAGAAAATATGTCGAGAAAACTTTCCACCACCGTGCCCTCAAGCCAACCAATGAAGGGAAGGGAATAAATCCCTACCCTCCTAGTCATAGGTTCACCACTATCAGCCATGAAGAAGAAATTTTGTCGAAAGCGCTTGTCGTCGGGCAAACCCTAGCAGAGCTAGGTCAGTAAGGTTTTTAAGTTATTACACAAAAGATATATGGTGGTGTAAGGTTATTGCACAAAAGATATATGGTGGTGTAAGGTTTTTAAGTTAAAGGTTCACTCCGACGGTTTGCAAGATGGCAAAGGCTGGGCTTCGTCAACTGTTGAGCATTAGGTTGGACTGTTTCTTGGGATCATTGGGCTGCGACCCTTCTAATTAGCTTAGGGTCTTTTTTTCTTTCCTACTTCCTATTTTTGTAGGAAACTATGCATTTTTTGTGTTTTTAGGTGCCTATTTACTATGTATGTTTCATAGTTCATAGGCTCGCTTTAAAATAAGTGAGCACTGATTGTCTAACGGGTGGTGCTATCATACCACGTCCTAAACTTGCCCTAGAGATGGCAAGGGAAACTATGTATCTGTGTCATTCTGACTTGCATTGAATGAAATTGATACTTTGATTCAAAAAAAAAAAAAAAAAAAAGGCCAAGTACAATTCCATATCTGGACAAAATACTGTTTACTCTCTATACTTATAGGGTTTCGACGTTTCAGTCCCTGACGATTCAATTTCACCCAGATGCTCCCTAAACTCTCTAATTTCACACAATAGGTCACTGCCGTCAATTTTTCGTCCAAAACTCTGTTATCTGGCTGACGTGACATTTTTTCACGCTAAAATGACTATTATACCCTGACTTTTTTTATTATTATTTATTTATTTTTTCTCTGTTTTTTTCTTTTTACCTCTTCTTCTTCCCCTCTCTCGTCTTCATCCTCATCTTCACCGACGGGGAGCTCTTCTCAACAAAATTGAACAACGTCGAATGAAGCCCACCATACCTCCTCCTCCCTAACCCCTACTCTTCTCATCGATGCAATTTCCACAATTTGTAATTTTACGGGTTTGACCCAACTCGCCCCCGCGCCTCCAATTGACAAGCTTAAATCCAGCTCAATCTAGCCACATCTCTATCCTCCTTTGTTAGTGCATAATGTTAGTTGATCCTTCGATTGTTCTTATTTTGGTTGATTGCAAGATTTTGAGTTGTACGGGTCGAGATTGAACCAGAATAATCAGAGAAGCGTGAATGAGCGGTCGCCGGAGGCATCGGCGACTCCAATTGTGCCTCGACCATCGACATGAGAAGGCCCAGCGATGATCGGGTTTGAGTTTAACCTTGGGATGTTGATCAGGTCGATTTTCTGCTCGTCGGTTAGGGCTCTGGAGGCTGAGGGGTTGCCGGAGGTGGAGTGGTAGCGGCGGCGTTAGGGTTTGATTTGGAAGTTGAACCACCACCGGTTGCAACGGTGGAGGAGGAGGCGGAAGCGGCGGATTGGAGCTTGGTTTTGGCTTCTAATTCTCGCTTCTCTTCCTCTCGCTTCTTTTGGATTTGCTTCTTTTCCATCTCGGCGGTGGCTTTAGCTTCTAATTCAGTCTGGGTTTTGCAGGTTCTTTAATGGCGAAGAAGGATAAAAAAAACTTAGAGGTGTTGATGGGTTGTGGTTTTTGACAAGCCGATTTAATTGAATATGAATAAGTTCTTGTAGGATTGATGCTACGTCAATATGAATGTGTTTGTTTTCTTTGATGTGTGTAAGTTTGCTTGTTTTCTTCCCGTTGGTTTCGCCTTCTAGGTAGATGAGTTTTGCATGAACATCATAACAAGCTCCAGAAGTGCAGTTGAGGAGGTGCAAGGGTAGAGAGAGGAGGTTGGCGACGACGGAGAAGAGGTAAAAAGAAAAGAGAAAGAGAGGAAAAAAAAAAATTGTCAGTGAGGGTAAAATAGACATTTTAATGTGGAAGAGATGCCACGTCAGCAATTTAACAGAGCTTTTGACCGAAAATTGACGGCAGGGACCTATTGTATGAAATTAGAGAGTTTAGGGAGCATCTAGGTGAAATTGAAACGTCAGGGACTGAAATGTCGAGACCCTATAAGTATAGGGAGTATACAGTATTTTGTCCTTAATATTATAAGGGTATTTCTAAATTTCAACTCCAACGTATTCTTCTCAAAAACATAAACAAAAAAAAAGTCTCCAATATGTTCTCATCTCATTCTCTATTTTAGGGATGTTAGAGAATCTCTAAAATTTTTGTTTCCATTACTTATTCTTATATCGAATGAGAGAAATAGAGATAATACAACAATATCAATAGCTAATATAATTATGACACGTAATCAATTACTTCATCTTTTTTTCTTTTTTTAACGGGTAAAAGTTTCATTGAATCAAAATCATAATATATAGTACATACACCATGTTAATGCTCAAAGTTCGGCGGTAGCCAAACCTTCGTTTAACGCGGGTCCGACGGGCGGACCTCTACTCTGTGGACTTGGTGATCTTCGCTAGCTGTCAAACGAAAGACAGGGCGTCAGAGGGAGACCGCGTTGGGCGGTCTTCACTTCTTCGATGCCTAAGTCAGTCAATGCATATAGACAGCATAACAATAAATGAGTAGTAAATGCGTAATTAATGAGGAGAGAGGAGAGAATCTTTTATAGGTGAGGAGGAGGCTGATCTTCTCCTTGTTTTCGATGTGGGACTGATGTGCTTCAGTCCCCAGCGTCAGGAGCTTCTGATGCTTGGCACGGCGCGTCGGCGGTGATCTGGGGGTGATCCGAGGCTCAGGCTGTAGCTCGCCTGGCTGTGTATCCGTAGGCTATTCCTTTGGCGGGAATCAGTACCTCTGGCGGTACCATGAGCGTAGCTCATTATAGCTAATTATGCTTGTAAATGTACATGTATGTACAAGTCCCCCAAGTCCCCAGTCAAGGAGGGCAATCTTGGTTGGGGAGTTGCTCAGCGGTTTAAAGCGTTTCTTCCGCTAGACTTTGCAAAAGCATAATTAGCGTCAGTGCATTGTCAACCATGGATTTACTGAGCGAACGCTTTATACCCTTTCGGGTGGGCCCCTGCTAGGCCCCCCAGGGAGTCCCCCACTCCCCGGCTAAGATGGACCTCCGGATGGTCGGTAAATTGTTTGTTGAGGAGGAGCTGCACGGAGCAGAGGGTGTTGGGTAGGGAGCCCAATCTTTAGTACCCAAGTGACGGGGGTTAATGTACCTGATCAGGGCCGTCGTAGACTGTTGACAAGTCCCCGTGTCCCGTAGGGACGGTCTGACCGTAACGCCGCGTGGCGGTCGTTGTCAGGGTGAGGCGTGGCCTCGGGATCCGTCGCTGGCTGTAGCAGGAAGCAGCGTCCAGTAGACGTGCTTGGCGGTATTTTATTGAGCGATATTGCGCTGAACAAAGTACGCAGCTTGCAAGATGAAAAAGGGGTTCCGCTAGCGGTGTGTCGTGTAGCGGAAGACGCCCCGCTTGCAGGATGACAAGGGAGAAGTTCCGCTGGCGGAAACTTCGTCACCTGGAAGGTGACAAGGGAGAAGCTCCGCTGGCGGGGTTTCGCTCAACGGAGACTTCGTCGCTTGGAAGGTGACAAGGGAGAAGTTCCGCTGGCGGGGTTTCGCTCAGCGGAGGCTTCGTCACTTGGAAGGTGACAAGGGAGAAGTTCCGTTGGCGGGGTTTCGCTCAGTGGAGACTTCCGACGGTTGGCGATTTCTTCCCAAGTGGTTACTTCCATTAGACGCTTCGTCTGATGGTGGTCGACGCGTGGCCAACTCCTAGAGGGTTAGTGTCTGGAGGCGTGTCTCCTCAGCCTGGCCGTCTTCTCGCCATTAATGCGAGTAATTATGGATTTTGTAACCGAGGCGACGCCTCGGTTAATCCGGAGAGTGAGTGGAGACGTGGGACACGTGTACGGCTGTTGCGCGATGTCGTTTTTCAGTGGACGGTTTAGAATTCTTTGACGTTGACATAAAAGGGGGGAACCTAGCGAGATTTGACACTTTGCTAAAGCTTCAAACTCTACTCGTCGTCTTCAAGCTTTGTTCGTCCGAGACTCAAGAAAGAGGCTGCTGGGATTTCATGGAGTTATCGTACCCGGAAAGACGAAGATTTCCCTCATCGAAGACTATTGTTCACCATCACACCGGAGTTTTCGCCTTTGAGGTTGGTATCTTGATTCTCTTCCCTATTTCATTGGGTCTGTTGGTTTCTGGGTTTTGTTGTTTCTGTTTTTGGGGTGTTATCTGTTCTTCTCTGGTGTTTAGGGTGTAAAGTGAGTTGGGGGTGGGTTATGGTGTTTGGCAGAGAGTTGGTGTTTAGGGATTTGCTAGATGGTCGAATCTGGGTTGAGTGTGTTTGTTCTTGTTTTGGCATTTTCTGGGTAACTGTTCTTGATGTTCTTGGCTATAACTGATATAGGCATAGGCTAGATCTTGTTTGAGCTAACTGATTTGGGTTTTAGGGTTTAGGATGGCTAACGTCGTAGAGATTTCGAGCAGTGAGGATTCCAGGTCTGACGTGTCGTTCAGCGTGGCGGATAGAATGTTTATTGACTCGTTGCGTCCGTCTGCCCATGCAGGAACCTCATTGCCAGAACCGCTAGAGGTTGAGCCGCTACAAACCATACCCTGGGAAGTAGCTATGGGTCGTGCCTCGCGTCCAGAGAGTTCTAGGGCAGGGGAGGCTGCCGCTACCAAAAATAGGCGTGATGAGCGGTTAGCAAGTAACAGCGCTGCCAGTGGTTCCGCTGACGGGGGAGGATGCTGAGTCAGCGTGGGTCCTCCAAGACGGCACCCCTGTTGATGAGGCAGGAGGGCGGATGATTGTTGCCGCGGTCAACTTGATGAAGCGGATGTTCCAGTTGCCAGGTGTAGTGAAGCTGCGTCCGCCGACGGTGGACGAGAAGGCATCGATTCTTCCAGAGGCTAGGGATTTGCCGCCATGCACGAGGCGATATTCCGCCAAGGAGTGACATTCCCGCTGGTGCCAAATCTTCAAATCTTGGTGTGCGAGTTTGGCCTTGCTTTTGGGCAAATTTGCCCCAATATGTGGCGGTTAATGTTGGCGCTGAACTCACTATGGCGGCTGTCCGGTTGTGAGGGGCCAACTGTGGCGGAAGTGCTGCACTTCTACGAGCTGGTGTATGTGAAGCGCCAAGGTTGCAGAGGGCAGGTGAATTTGAGCCGTCGTCAGGGGGCGCCCAAGCTGATCGAGAACCTGAGGGATTCCATGTCCTACTGGCGGGGGACCTTCTGTGTTGCCACGGTGGGGTAGGAGTACCAAGCTGGGTCCAACGAGGGGGAGCCGACTTTTAGGATTAAGTCGGAGTTTCAGCCTATCCGAGGTTGTTTGCCGGTCTCCGCTGAACATAGCTGGCGGTTTCTCTTATGCACAGCCTTGTACTGTACTAACGATTACTGTTTTTGTTTGTGCAGCGGGCTTGCGCTATAACCTGACTCGTGAAGAAGAGTGTCGCATGGCACGTATCAAAGGCTGTTGGCGGAATCGCAATTTGCTGGACTTTCGCCTTCTTACCGGTTGGGAGTTGTTGGTCGATCAACAACTGACTCGTGCCGTTGGTAAGAAATCTCTGCCACATTGTACCTTCGATCAGACTCTCTCAGGCTGACCGGTTTGTTTTTTTGTTTTTTTTTTTTAGAAACTCCGCCAGGTAACAAAGCGAGCCGCGACGCTTTTGACAAAGCTATGGACCATGCTGAGATCGATAATTTCTTGGAGACCATGTATGCCTCGGGGCTGGCGGCTCAGCAGAAGGTCGTGAACCAGGAAACTCTAGCACTGAGCCCGTCCGAGGTTCCAGTGGTGTTACCTATGCCGCATCACTCCCACCTTGGTGGTGACGGCCTGCCCGTCGTTCAAGCGGGGCCCAATGTGGACTGCGGGAAAAAGGGGTCTGCTACCACCGCGCCGTAGAAAGAGAGAGTGCCTACCGTTCGGCGTGGGTCACAGAAGGAGAAAGTGGTGCAGCCGGCGGGGACTGTCACCGCCACCGGGTTGGAGCAGCCACAGAAGGGGTTGCAGCCTGCTGCTGGAAACACAAGGGTGCTTCAGCGAATGCGCCGGCAAAATGACTCCGCTGATGAGGAAGAGGGGGACGATGCGGAGACCATCGGGGCCGGCCAGCAGAAGAGGGCTCGACATGCTCCGCCCAAGGCGCCAGTGGCCGCTGAGAGAGAGGTGCCTGCGAGTGACTTGGACTCATTTGCCGCATACGCAGAGTTCATGACCGACGGTGAGCGGTAATTTCTTTACCACCACTGCGAGCGGTTGGGGTTTGGCGGCCTAGCGGGGATTTCGCGCCCAACGGCCATTGACCAGTCACCCTTTAGCTCGGCCTTCGGTCACCTGTCGGTTGGGCTGCACGAAATGTTCCTGGCGGCGTCGAAGCAGCCCCGGGTTGAGCTGGAGCTCAGGGAGGAGATCCAGGGTCTTCAGAGAGAGCTGTCGGAGGCCAGGGACAGGCTGGCGGAGGTGGAACGGCGCCTGACAAATGCGGATTGTGATGTCGCAGATGCCCACGGAAAACTGGCGGTGGCCGTCAAGCGGGACTTGGAGCGGAATGATCATGTCTCCAAGCTGGAGCAAGACATGTCCCTGCTGCTGGAACGGGTGGCCGCCAAGGATAAGAAGATTGATATCCTACAGCGGGAGTCCGCCGCCAGACTAGCCGAGGTGAAAAAGCTGGAGGGTGAGGTCGCCCGCCTGAGAGCTGAAGGGAGCCGCGCTGCGGCCGCCGCTGTTGAGGTATTCAAACAGTCGGCGGATTATAAAAAGGCAATGACTGAGGCGGCGAAGGCTGGGGCCCTAGCCAATGTGGAGATGCTGAAACAGAAGGGCGCTATCGACTGGGTGAAGGCGTCCCAGCCCAACGTGCCGCCAGCTCAGAATGCCCCACCGGAGAAGGGTGTGGTCCCCGCCCAAGCTGAAGGCGCTCGCTCGGGAAGCAGAGAGAGTGGCGCAC
The DNA here is from genome assembly GCF_958449725.1 of Rosa rugosa. Classification (NCBI taxonomy): domain Eukaryota; kingdom Viridiplantae; phylum Streptophyta; class Magnoliopsida; order Rosales; family Rosaceae; genus Rosa; species Rosa rugosa. Next base: position 26,501,795 of record NC_084822.1, read on the forward strand.
GCCCGGCGGATGGTTCCCAGCGGACTCCTCCTCCTACCCAGTCGGAAGTGTCGCGTGTTGGTTTCTTGGCGGCTCATACTCGGGCGGATGGTACAATGGAGACTCCAAGTCCCACTGCCCGAGGGTCTAACCAAACAAGCCGCGCACACCCGCCGCCGCATGCCGAAGGTGAAGATGCTGAGGCCAACCCCTGAGAGATGTTGAACTCCTTTTTGTAGCCGTTGAGGAGTAAATTTTTTTTTTTTTTTTTTGTAATGAACACTTTTGGGTGGGTTGTCCCAGCCCTGCGTATATGAATGTGACATTTTGAAATTTTGTTGGGTTTGTCATGATATGTCTATACCGCTAGAGTTTTGACTTGAGTTTTCTTTTGTGAATCAATGAAACATTAAAGGAATTAAGATTGGTCCAAGTGCACAATGTAGCGGATGTGGTCCGCTGACTGTTGTTGGCGTTGCCAGTTGCCCTCAGTGCTAGACTTGGTAACAATGGTTTGAATAATTCCTCGTTTCATTGATAGCTGACTGATCAGCGTTTACAAAAGCGGGGTAGTACCCGTTGGGTAGCTTCCCTTAGCTAAATATTGAACAAAAATTTAGCTAAGTCAAGATGCTCTTGGGTAGCGGTATGACTATTTGTAGTAATACCGAAGGTGTTCGGTATTCCAAGGGTGGGTCGTTGTGACGCCATCCTTGTCCATTAAGTAGAAGGTGCCTGGGCTAACGACTTCCACAATTTTGTATGGACCTTCCTATGTTGGGCGGAGTTTGGTTGGCGGTGGAATTACTTCCTTCATTACCCAGTCCCCCAGTTGAAGGTTCCGGGCTTTGACCCTGGTGTTGTAGAAACGCGATATCCACTGCTTGTTTTGCAGGTTGTGCAAATGGGCCTTGTGTCATTTTTCCTCTAGGAGGTCCTTGTCCAGGTTGACGCCGTCGCTGTTGGTCTCTGGGCAGTAGCCTTCGACCCTAGCGGTAGGTTGAGTTACCTCGACAGGTAGGACAGCCTCTGTTCTGAACATCATACAAAAAGGAGTTTCGCCAGTGGCGGAAGTTGGAGTTGTCCTGATGGCCCATAGAACTTCTGGAAGCTTCTCCGCCCACAAACCCTTGGCGTTGTCGAGTTTTTTTTTCAACAGCTTCTTGATTATCTTGTTTGCTGCTTCGACTTGGCCGTTGGTTTGGGGGTGAGCGACAGACGCAAAACTCATTTTGGTGTCAAGGTTGGCGGTGAAAGATATGAGTTCCTTGTTGTTGAACTGTGTGCCGTTGTCTGTAATGATTGTATGTGGGACACCGTAGCGGCAGTAGATGTTCTTCCAGAGGAAGTGAATTACCTTGGCGGTAGTTATTGCCGTCAGTGGCTCTGCCTCTATCCACTTGCTGTTGTAGTCGATAGCAACAATGATGTACTTGAACTGGCCTTTGGAGGTTTGGAATTTTCCCATCAGGTCGAGGCCCCACGTTGAGTGAACCCATGGGCCGATGATGATTGACAGTGGTTCCGCCGGTGCATGTGGGAGATCAGCATACTGCTGGCACTTGTGGCAAGATCTCGAGATTCGCCGGGCGTCATCGCCGAGTGTGGGCCAAAAGTAGCCTTGTCGCATCGTGCGATTGGCCAAGGATCTGGCGCCCGAGTGGTTTCTGCATTCTCCGCTGTGTATCCTTGTCAACACGACCTTTCCCTCTTCTGGGGTTAGACAGCGGAGGTTGGGGTGGGTGAATCCCTGGTGGTAAAGCTTGCCATTCTGGATGTTGTAGCGGGTTGCTCTCTGCTGAAGCTGTCGTGCTTTGACCTTGTCCTCTGGCAATGTCCCGTTGCGCTTGTACTCGATAATCTCGTCCATCCAGCTGGGATTGACCTCAATGCTGAAGATCTCCGCCAAGGTTTTTGTAATACTTGGCCTGTCAAGACACTCCACTCTTGTGTCCGCTGAACTTTGATGTGGCTGAGCGGTTGCCAGTCTCGCCAGTGAATCAGCCTCGGCGTTCTTTTCCCTGGGGATTTGTGTGATGGTGTGAAATTTGAATTTTTTGAGCAGTGTCTTGACGTACCCCAAGTATGCCGCTAACTGTTGGTCCTTGGCCTGAAAGCTGTCGTTGACCTGGTTAACGACTAACTGAGAATCACTGAAGATGTTGACACTGTCAGCCCCTGAATAGATGGCAAGGAGTAAGCCGGCCATGAGTGCTTCGTACTCCGCCATATTGTTTGAGGCTTTGAAGTTGAATTTTAACGCGTATTCCACGCTCAACCCCCCTGGTCCTCTCAAGATGACCCCGGCGCCGCTGGCCTTGGCACTAGCGGAGCCATCCACATGCAGGTTCTAGTCTGACTGTAGGGGAGCTGGTTCTTCAGCGGTTACCATTTCCGTTCCGAGCTCTGTCTCCATGCCGGGTTCTGGCTGACGCTCGGTGAGTTCAGCAATGAAGTCCGCCACCGCCTGGCCCTTCATGGCGGTTCTTGGTTTGTAATCAATGTCGAACTCGCTGAGCTCAATGGCCCACTTGCTAAGGCGCCCCGAATGTTCAGGGTTCTGCATTACCTGCCTCAGCGGTTGATATATGTGAGCTAATTATATTCACAAAGTGCTTTTCGTTTCTTATATATGTGAGCTATTTGACTGCCTTAAAATATGTTCTCTCACATATAAATGAGTGATTATAAGCTTTTAAGCATTGCCTTGATCTGAGAGAAGAAAGAGTGGATATACCTTGTGAGGATATGAATCATACTTGTCTGAAGCATGCTAAGCTAAACCCCATCACCATTGTTACAACCAAGTCCTACTTGTGTATGTGTGGATCATATGTTTTAATTAACTCTCGAATGCTTAACATTGATTCTTGGTTGAGTGCTAATCTTGGTGTTGTGAAAGTAAGAGATTTCTGAGACAATATGTTAAAGGGCAATAGAGGTCTTTGTGATGTCAACATCTTGGTCTTTGTCTTTGAATTTACTCTTTTATGTGTGACATTTTTTTCTTTGTGTTTTGCTTTGTGTTTTACGTTTTTGGTTTCTTTGAGTCTTTGTGTTTTTGTTTCCATACTTAGTCATTTTTTTTCGTTGGTTTCTTTGTTTTGTGTCATAGTCTTTTTGGTTTGTTAGTTTTTGATTTTGCTAAGGGACTAGCAAAAGCTAAGTGTGAGGGAATTTGATAGGAGCATTTTAAAGTGGTATTTTAATAGTTAATTCCTCACATTTTGCTTAGTTAATTCCTTAACGAATCGATTTTTAACTCAATTTCTATTTTCTTAGGTACATTGGAGTAAATGATGGTGAAATGAGCATTAGGTCCACACTTACCTATAAATGGTGGAGAAAAATGGAAATGTACTAAAATGTCAATTTTACACATTTTCCTACTCCGGCTAGGAGAAACCAAGCCAAGCAAGGAAGAAGGAGCGGCCGCCGGACCAAATGAACTTCAAATGAGCTGAAACTTTCCAGATCCATTCTACACATCCTAAGGATCATTTCTTATGAAGAGTGCCAGAGCTATAATTGAGTGGAAGGCCTTCAAACAGTCAGCCCAATTTCCTGCAGAAGCAAAACTGGAAAACTGGACCTGTAAGAGGTCCAGCAGCATTTCCAGCCCAAAGGCATGGAAATAAATTCTGAAATTTTACCAAAATGATCTACACTCATGGTAGATCATTTCATATGAAGAAGTCACGAGCCAAATCTGAAGTCCTGTTGGAGAAATAATTGAAGGAATAAAGGGGCAGAAACTGATCTAAAAACAGCTCAACACCACATGTTCAAGTTTCCTACCCACATGAAGAAAGCTAGATGCTTTTCTCTTTTTCCTTGGATATATTTTTCTGCTCCAATAGATCATCATCACTTCCATACTTCTGCACCTTCATGCCTTGCTTTCATTTCATCATTACTCCATCTTTTCCATATTTTACAAACCACTTTCATTATTTTTCTTCCATTTATCATTTCACTCTTCTTTTTCTTCCCTATATAAACACATTCTCCTCTCACTCTAAACCATTCCTTCATCCATTCCATCTTCTTTGTCTCTCCATTTCCTTTCCATTTTCCTTTCCAACATCCTCTAGGACAAGCCACGAAGTTCAAGCAAGGCCAAGGAAGAGAAGAACCAAGCCGTGAGCATCATCATCCATCCTCCACCTTTGAAGCTTGCTTTCGAGTCTCAAAGGATTCAACGTTATTCACCCATCTTCATCTTCCATCCACGGTGTAATTCGACCTCTACTTTGTAACCTTTGCTTTGTATTTCGTTGGTTTTGCCTTAGTTGACATATATGTTTGAACAATTGTTAATTTCTGGAATTTTATGATTAATTGAGAATTTTCAGATTCATATATTGTGATTCGAGAGTTGCTTATGTGGGTTTGTTTAATTAAATTTGCATTATGGATAACTTTTGTATTTTAATCTTATGTGGTTGCAAACACTTAGGGTTTCGATATAATTGGTGCTAGGTTTAAGAACATGAAATCGACTTTTCGTTTTGTGTAAACTTGAATCAAAGTAGTAAAGGTTTTGTACAAAGATCGAATTTAATTAAAGAGAATTGCAATTAGGTGGACTTTTCCATACTAAGTTGTACACTTGAGTTGATAGCCTTTCTCTATGTGTAATGCGTTAAACATGACATGATTGACTAGCTTTCTAGGGTTTGATTGCATGTTTGATAGGATTAATCTAGGTGCTTTCGCTTAGGTTAATTAGCATTGAAAAGTAAAAAATGGGAATTCATTTGCTTTCGAATGTTTCACATGATCAACTCCTTTCTCATGACTTAGATGAACAATATTAGGGTTTGAATCAATTTTAATCATAAGTTTCGGTTTTGATCTTTGTTCTCTCATTCCATTCGTTTAATTATGTTTATGTGTTTTATTTGTTTTCTTAACTTAGTTTATTTTCGAATCCAAAATCCAAAATTCCCCCTTTTTCGTAAATATGTTTATACTTGTGAATATCTTTGTGATTATATTACTTTGTTTTAATTTTAATTGTTTAATTGTTTGACAATGACAGGTGTACCCTCAATCCCCGGAATAGAACGATCCCTACTTGCTTATACTACTAATGATATTTTTAGGGTTAAATTATGCGCTTGCTCAAAGCGTATCAATTTTTGGCGCCGTTGCCGGGGAATTGAAAAATCACTTGTTTTTGTTTATAATTATTGTATATAAACTGTTTGAAACTTAGTTAATTAATTAACTAGGTTGTTTTTTTTTTTTATTGTTGAATACGATTTTAATTGTAAGTTGTAAATTGAATGGAATAGGTGAAGTCGTGTTTATTAATATTGGCCTAAACCCCTTATTGGTACCTAGTTCAGGTCCCTTAAGGTTGAGGGCGGCCTTTATTAACATTCATTGAACTGTCTAACACACTTAGGACCTTTTACATCCTAGTAAGAATATCCTATGTGAGATGGTGTCTAGGAAGGGGACAACGTTCATGACGGGTTTTTGAATCCAGAAGTGCTTATAAATGGGCCTAGCTCATGCCAAAATGGATTTTTCCTCTTGTGTTCGCCCTCCTCTACCTGGCCATTTCAGTAAGGTTGCCCAACGGATGTAGGAGGGACTTTGTGTCTAGACGACTATACTTGGGCCGCACGTCCACTTGATTTACCGCTTGGAATTAGATTTGATATCAATAATGTTTATAACAAAAGAAATACTTGTGCATACTCTTTACGTGTAAATTATTTTGTTGTTTCACACTTTATACTTGTAAAAATACTTTTTTTACTTTTTATACTCACTTGTATACTTAACTTGTGTCTTATGTACAAAATACTTGTTAATTATACTTGTAGTTTGTAATTCATAGTTACTTGTTTATTTTTTTTTGTATTTCTTTGTTAATATTAAGTTACTAACTTTATTTAATGTAGGTACCGTCTGGCTGCAAGACGTAAAATACAAGCGCTGCTTGGGAGGCAACCCAATTCAAAATATAATCAGATTTGCTTTCTCTTCCCCTTTTACTCCTCCATTTTCTTTTTGTTTTAGTAGTTATTTTCGTAAATTCCATCCCTATATGCTTACTTATTTCATTGCATGCTTTTAATTGATTACATTGAGGATAATGCAATATTTAAGTGTGGGGGAAGGGATTTATATTTTTGTCTTTCATTTTGAATCCTATAAATATTTTTGTCTTTCATTTTGAGTCCTATAAATATTTTTGAGTCCTATATTTTAAAAAAAAATAAAAATAAAAATAATAATAAAAAATAAAAAATAAAAAATAAAAAATAAAAAATAAAAAAATAATAAAAAAAAAATAAAAATAAAATAAAATGCATTCATTCAGTCTTATTAAATTCAGCTTTTTACAAAAAAAAAAAAAAATAAATAAATAAATAATAAAATAATAATAAAATAATAAAAAAAAAATATCTCCCAAATTGTATATTTTGTATTTCTTAGTTAATTATAGTTACTAACTTTCTAATTTCTATTCTGTCTGGCTGAAAGACGTTAAACTCAAGCGCTGCTTGGGAGGCAACCCAATTCAGAAGTAGCTGTGAAGGAGTCTACCTACACAGATTTGCTTTCTCTTTCCCTATCTCTTTTTATTTTTTAATTTTTTCTCTTTTGTTTTTATTTTAGGATTTATTTTCATAAATGTCTTCTATCTATGCTTATTTGTTTCATTGCATGCTTATGATTGATTACATTGAGGACAATGCAATATTTAAGTGTGGGGGAAGGGATTTATATTTGAGTCTTTTATTTTGAGTCATATATATTGGAAAATACAAAAAAATCGAAAAATGTCAAAAATTAAAAAAATTTCGTTGATTTTATTTATTGAGTCTTAGTCCTTTGTTTTTATTTTTGAGTCATAGGATGCCCTTTTAACTGTCTAGGATGAGCTTATATCTCTGAAATTAAGGCTAAAAGAGGATCACAACATTGAGATGATTTTAACATGGTATTCTTTGGTTAATTGAGATATATGAAAAATGTATGCACTTGTAGTGGATATGGATTGCATGACCTTGGTACAGAATATGAGCATGTTAAGATGAGTTGTGATTCATAAAATCCATGTGAGATAATTGAACCATGTCCCTTTTTCTTGGAGTGAAATGAAAAATATATTCTTAATTTCTTGGCGATGTTTTGATGATCTCATTATTCTTTCATCTTGATTGACTGCTTGCCATAGATTAAGTTTAATTGACTAGAGAATGCTAGAATTCGCTCTTGTGCTTGTTGAGACGTGATATCAATACATGGCCCTGATTCTGGAAGGGATAGAGGTTCTCTAGGAATTACCACCATTGCTAAATAAACTTGTGTCCCCATTTGTGCCCGTCGTGGGACCCCCCTAGATAAACCCCTTTGAGCCTACATTAAGCATTTTCTTTCATCACCCTAAAAATCCTTAACCCCTGAACCTTAGTATAGTGATAATCCTACCCTTTGTTCTAAAAACTTAGTGGAGCTATCTTTTGAGACATACTACATGGGTTTGGTGCTAAGGACGAAGATTGAGAAGAGGTGAAAGTTCAAGTGTGGGGATAGACTTGTCCATAAAGAAAAAGATATGTTGAAGCCGTGAAAAAATGAAAAGAAAAGAGAAAAATTGTGTACGGCTAAAAAGAAAAAGAAAGAAAAAAAATATATATGTTTATGGACTTTCATCCCCCATACTTAGTGATTTTGGAGTTTGCTTTGAATTGAAGGCCCACTACAGAAAAATTTGACCTTTGTCCATTTCACTAGAGTTCAAAGGAAGTTTAGAAGGAAGGTTGGGCCCAACATGAAGACATTAGCCCTTTTATTTTACCTCTATGGGTGTGGCGTTTTGAGTTGGTGGATTTCTAGAAGTCTCTCTACATCTGCATGAGCTCTGCTAGGTTTTTAGGATACTTTGACATTCCATACCTTTCATTTCTGAAAACTTTGAGCCTTAGCCCCATTACAACCCTTTGAGAAGACCTTCTTGATCCTTAAGATGGGACAGCCTTTGATGTGGAGATGAGTTACAAGAGTTGAACCTATGGATTGGGTCCATTCGTGCAAGTAGTTGATATCCTTCATGAGATCTTTTGAAAAAAAAAAATTATATTCACAAAGTGCTTTTCGTTTCTTATATATGTGAGCTATTTGACTGCCTTAAAATATGTTCTCTCACATATAAATGAGTGATTATAAGCTTTTAAGCATTGCCTTGATCTGAGAGAAGAAAGAGTGGATATACCTTGTGAGGATATGAATCATACTTGTCTGAAGCATGCTAAGCTAAACCCCATCACCATTGTTACAACCAAGTCCTACTTGTGTATGTGTGGATCATATGTTTTAATTAACTCTCGAATGCTTAACATTGATTCTTGGTTGAGTGCTAATCTTGGTGTTGTGAAAGTAAGAGATTTCTGAGACAATATGTTAAAGGGCAATAGAGGTCTTTGTGATGTCAACATCTTGGTCTTTGTCTTTGAATTTACTCTTTTATGTGTGACATTTTTTTCTTTGTGTTTTGCTTTGTGTTTTACGTTTTTGGTTTCTTTGAGTCTTTGTGTTTTTGTTTCCATACTTAGTCATTTTTTTTCGTTGGTTTCTTTGTTTTGTGTCATAGTCTTTTTGGTTTGTTAGTTTTTGATTTTGCTAAGGGACTAGCAAAAGCTAAGTGTGAGGGAATTTGATAGGAGCATTTTAAAGTGGTATTTTAATAGTTAATTCCTCACATTTTGCTTAGTTAATTCCTTAACGAATCGATTTTTAACTCAATTTCTATTTTCTTAGGTACATTGGAGTAAATGATGGTGAAATGAGCATTAGGTCCACACTTACCTATAAATGGTGGAGAAAAATGGAAATGTACTAAAATGTCAATTTTACACATTTTCCTACTCCGGCTAGGAGAAACCAAGCCAAGCAAGGAAGAAGGAGCGGCCGCCGGACCAAATGAACTTCAAATGAGCTGAAACTTTCCAGATCCATTCTACACATCCTAAGGATCATTTCTTATGAAGAGTGCCAGAGCTATAATTGAGTGGAAGGCCTTCAAACAGTCAGCCCAATTTCCTGCAGAAGCAAAACTGGAAAACTGGACCTGTAAGAGGTCCAGCAGCATTTCCAGCCCAAAGGCATGGAAATAAATTCTGAAATTTTACCAAAATGATCTACACTCATGGTAGATCATTTCATATGAAGAAGTCACGAGCCAAATCTGAAGTCCTGTTGGAGAAATAATTGAAGGAATAAAGGGGCAGAAACTGATCTAAAAACAGCTCAACACCACATGTTCAAGTTTCCTACCCACATGAAGAAAGCTAGATGCTTTTCTCTTTTTCCTTGGATATATTTTTCTGCTCCAATAGATCATCATCACTTCCATACTTCTGCACCTTCATGCCTTGCTTTCATTTCATCATTACTCCATCTTTTCCATATTTTACAAACCACTTTCATTATTTTTCTTCCATTTATCATTTCACTCTTCTTTTTCTTCCCTATATAAACACCTTCTCCTCTCACTCTAAACCATTCCTTCATCCATTCCATCTTCTTTGTCTCTCCATTTCCTTTCCATTTTCCTTTCCAACATCCTCTAGGACAAGCCACGAAGTTCAAGCAAGGCCAAGGAAGAGAAGAACCAAGCCGTGAGCATCATCATCCATCCTCCACCTTTGAAGCTTGCTTTCGAGTCTCAAAGGATTCAACGTTATTCACCCATCTTCATCTTCCATCCACGGTGTAATTCGACCTCTACTTTGTAACCTTTGCTTTGTATTTCGTTGGTTTTGCCTTAGTTGACATATATGTTTGAACAATTGTTAATTTCTGGAATTTTATGATTAATTGAGAATTTTCAGATTCATATATTGTGATTCGAGAGTTGCTTATGTGGGTTTGTTTAATTAAATTTGCATTATGGATAACTTTTGTATTTTAATCTTATGTGGTTGCAAACACTTAGGGTTTCGATATAATTGGTGCTAGGTTTAAGAACATGAAATCGACTTTTCGTTTTGTGTAAACTTGAATCAAAGTAGTAAAGGTTTTGTACAAAGATCGAATTTAATTAAAGAGAATTGCAATTAGGTGGACTTTTCCATACTAAGTTGTACACTTGAGTTGATAGCCTTTCTCTATGTGTAATGCGTTAAACATGACATGATTGACTAGCTTTCTAGGGTTTGATTGCATGTTTGATAGGATTAATCTAGGTGCTTTCGCTTAGGTTAATTAGCATTGAAAAGTAAAAAATGGGAATTCATTTGCTTTCGAATGTTTCACATGATCAACTCCTTTCTCATGACTTAGATGAACAATATTAGGGTTTGAATCAATTTTAATCATAAGTTTCGGTTTTGATCTTTGTTCTCTCATTCCATTCGTTTAATTATGTTTATGTGTTTTATTTGTTTTCTTAACTTAGTTTATTTTCGAATCCAAAATCCAAAATTCCCCCTTTTTCGTAAATATGTTTATACTTGTGAATATCTTTGTGATTATATTACTTTGTTTTAATTTTAATTGTTTAATTGTTTGACAATGACAGGTGTACCCTCAATCCCCGGAATAGAACGATCCCTACTTGCTTATACTACTAATGATATTTTTAGGGTTAAATTATGCGCTTGCTCAAAGCGTATCAATACCGCTAGGTATATGAACAGTGTCTCTCCTTGCACAGGGATGGAGAGGAGTGGGACTGCTGCTAGGTATTCCTTCAGGCTCTGGAATGCCTCCTTACATTCTGGATTCCAGTTGATGACCTTCTTGTGAGTCGTTTTGAGGAGTTTGAAAAACAGGGCACACTTGTCAGTGAGTCTGGAGATGAATCGAGAAAGGGCGGTTAACTTGCCCTGGAGGCACTGGACGTGTATTTTCCACTCAGGGTCCCTCATGTCGAGGATGAGTTGTACCTTCTCCGGGTTAGCCTCGATGCCTCGCTCGCTGACGATATAACCCAGAAACTTGCTGGTAGTGACGCCAAAGAAACATTTTTCTGGGTTGAGGTGCATACCATAGGCCAAGAGAATGGTTACTATGATCTTAAGGTTTGCCACGTGTCCGCTGGCTTTTATGCTCTTGACCAACATGTCGTCCACGTATACCTCGATTATTTTTCCGAGATGTTCCGCGAACATGGCATTCATCAATCGCTGATAAGTTGCGCCGGCGTTCTTCAGACCGAAAGGCATAACATTGTAGCAGTAGAGGCCCTTGTCGGTGGTGAAGGTGGTGCACTCCTGGTCGCCAGGATGCATCTTGATCTGATTATAGCCGGAGAAAGCGTCTGTCATGCTAAGGAGCTCATGTCCGGCGGTTGCGTCAACCAGTTGATCAATGCGGGGTAGCGGGAAGCTATCCTTTGGGCATGCCTTGTTAAGATTTTTGAAGTCAACACACATTCTCCACTTTCCGCTGGGCTTCTTGACCATAACCAGGTTGGAAATCCATTGAGGATAGATGACTTGGCGGATGAACCCAATGCCCTGGAGCTTGGCAACCTCCTCTCCTATTGCACGGTACTTTTCTTCATCAAAGGCCCTCCACTTCTGTTTGATAGGATAAAAAGATGGTTTGATGCTCAACTTGTGCGTGATGATTTCAAGGGAGATACCTGGCATGTCCACGTATGACCATGCAAAGACGGCAGCGTTATCACGTAGGAATTGAGTGAGTTCCGCCGCTACCGCTGGGTCCAATTGGGCTCCTATGCGGACTGTCCGCTCAGGATGCTCGTCCGAGATGCAGACAACTTTCAATGATGCCTCTGGGTTGACTGGCTCCTTCTTTACATACTTCTTCTCGTCATCTCTAGGGTCCTCGAAGATATTTGGTGGCGGTGCCTGATTTCCCACCGTCAAGATTTCATGGCGGCGCGTTGACCGTGCTATAGTCGTCGAATAACATTCTCGTGCCAACTGCTGACTGCCCCTCACACAGCCCGTGCCGTTGGGTGTGGGGAACTTTATGATAAGCATGTATCAGGCGATGATGCATTTGAGCTTGTTGAGTGCCGGTCGTCCGATGATGGCATTATACGAGCTGAAACAATCGACGACTATGAATTCTGTATGTATCTCCGCCATGCATGGACTAGTGCCAATAGTCAGCCGCATATAGTCAGAACCCAGCGGTTGCGTGACGTCACCGGAGAAGCTGAGCAGTGGCTCATGATCCTGGAGTAATTTCCTGTTCCGCTTGAGGTGGTTGTAGCAACCGCTGAATATGACGTTGACAGCGAAACCGCTATCCACCAGGATTCTCCCCACTGAAAATCTGCCAAGAATGGCGTCGACCAAGAATGGGTCGTCGTGGGGTAGATACACTCCGCGTTCCTCCTCCTCTGAGAAGGTAATGGGCTCCCAACCAGACTTTGGGAGTTTGGCGGATCTTTCGTAGCAGATGTTGCAGACTTCCTTTGGGTGATTAGCTCGTGCATAGCGCTTTCTTGCCCTGTGAGATATGTAGTGATTGGAGCACCGCCGTCGATGGTGTTGATGCGGCCCAAGGTCTCAATGTTGGAGATCACAGGTGGCGGTTGGCGCACCTTGAATTACTCCATCTTGCCGTCACGGTACAAGGTCTCAATGGCCGTTTTAAGAGCATTGCAGCTGTTGGTATTGTGACCGCTATCCTCGTGGTATTTGCACCACCTGCCGGTGTTTCTTGGTTTTCTCGTTTTTGGGTATCTTGGTGGGGGTGGCGGTGGGATCTGATCCTTGCACTGATTGTATATTTCCTCATACGAGGCTGTGAGGAATGTAAACACTGCATACCGCTGAGAGGACTCCGTTTGTTTGTTGCGGTTATCCCCATGGGATGGGCGGTTGCCCTTGTTGTGGTATTGGTCCTTCTGCCGCTTGTTCTGGTAGTGGCCCTGTTGCCATTCCCTCTTCTTGTCAGCTGGCGGCGCTGCAGGGGTCTTGTTAGCGGTCTCCTGGTGACTGGAGGAGGGTTGTGTTGACTTTGTTGGTGTTGCTGGTAGCGGTGGGGTTTCTCCATATGTGATAAATTCTGCCTGGGCATGAATGACCGCTTCACTCATGACGTGGTCATATACCGCATTTGGATGATTGTAGTTGAGGTGATAGAGGAATGGCCCCTTGAGGAGTCCCTGCTTGAAGGTCGCCGAAGTCATTGTTTTGTCTAGATCGCGGCACTGAGATGCTGCCGCTCGCCATCTTGTGAAGAATGCCTTCAGTGATTCGTCCGCCCCTTGCTTGACGCTGAACAGCTGACTTGTGTTGTGACGTCCGGCGGATAATAAGATGAACCGAGAGAGGAAGGCGTGTGATAGTGCATGGAATGAATCAATGGATCCCGGCGGACACTCGAAGAACCAGTTCATTGCCTCACCGTCCAACGTTTCGCTGAACAAGTGGCACAAGGTGGCGTCGTCAAATCCCTTGTTGTTGGTGACCTTCTTGAAGGTGTCCATATGGACGAAGGGGTCAGACATGTCGCTGTAATGTGACATCTTTGGGGTTTTTACGTACGCTGGTCTGATAGCCTGCATAATCGCAGCGGTGAATGGCCCTGGTCTAGAAGCGAAAAGCGGGTTTGGAGTTGGTGTCGGGGCGCCCGACTCCGCCCGGATTAATCTCTGCTCCAACTGTTGCATCCTTTCCAGTATTTGGGCTGTTGCGTTGCTGGCGGGACCTTCCTGGATATTCCGCTGAACATGTCTGCGCCTTGGGGCAGGCGGATTGCCCTCAGTCCTTGCCCTGGCTTCCGAGTGGTTGGTGTGCGGTAGTGACTCCGCCTCCTGCTCCAACATTAGTTGGGGGACTGGCGGTGGTCCCATCCCTAATAGTTCAGGTGGGTTCAGCGGTACCTGCATCTGTATTATTGGTCCCGGTACCAATGTGCCAGTGTTGGGACGACTACGCCCGGTGCTCCGTGACTGCTCGCTCTGCGCTGGACTGGCGTTTGCCTCCAGCGTCCTCTTTAGTTCATCAAAACGTGACATCAGCGTAGCCACTTGTTTTTGGGCCTCGACCTTCTCTCTACGCTCCTCTTCACGCTCTCTGTTTGCCTTATGCAAGTCCGCCAGTGCCAGCTCGTACAGAGCGGTGAGATCCTGGCCCGGTGGGCGGCTACTACTTGGATTTGCCTCACCGCCGGGGTTGGCTGGGGTGCTGAATAATGCGCGGTTAATGCCTACCGCTGGGTTGGTGGGTTGGGGAATGGCGGATTGGTCCGCCTGCTCTTCAGCGTTTCCCCCGCTACCGTTAGTCATGGTAGTTGTGGTGGGATGACCTTTTGTTCAAGGGTTCCCATAGACGGCGCCAATGTTAATGCTCAAAGTTCGGTGGTAGCCAAACCTTCGTTTAACGCGGGTCCGAAGGGCGGACCGCTACTCTGTGGACTTGGTGATCTTCGCTAGCTGTCAAACGAAAGACAGGGCGTCAGAGGGAGACCGCGTTGGGCGGTCTTCACTTCTCTACCAATTTTTTGCTTTCCTTAACGGACAAGGCCAAGCATAGAGTTCTACCTTCAAAATTTTCCACCTCCTCACAAAAGCTTTGAACTAATCGAACACTTTCACCACTCCAATGTTCATCATAGTGTTTGTGAATGTCCTCCCATAGATATTCCTTCCTTCGATCTTTATTCGAAGCCGGCTTTTGGCTAACAAATTTTCAAGACTTGCACAATTAAACGTCTTTCATAGGCCCCCATCTCGTCCTATCAACACCTTGATCTACCGCTTGTGTGTTCATATTGGAATCAAAAAATTTCGGAAGATAAAAGCTATTACGAGGAGGAAGAAAAATTTTTGTGGAACTAGGAAAGAATTTTTTTTGGCATGGGAGATCAAATAGTGGGTAGATATTTATAGGAAATTTTGTACATTTTTTAAATTTTATTTCTTACCATTTATTACTGTTTTTTTTCGTTATACGAAGTCATCAATTATTTACCGTCAGATTCTATTCATAATCATACCAACAGTCCAGATTCATTGACCATTGGTTTCAAATTTCAAAACCCCTCAATGAATATATGACACATCACTCACTACCACAATTATGCCTCCACTACACGACAAAAAACTGGCGCAACACGCGTCAATGACACTAGCATACAAGAATTCGAGCATCACGCGTGATACTTTTCGTGTCTAGTTTTGTTTCTCTTTTTTAAACCCCGCTAGAGGCCCGGGTCACTCTAATTTTGCTTAACTGTTCCAAATCATTCATGTCATCAACAACTATCAGAACTCTTTTATTGCTCAACCTTTCTCTTATCACATTGACGTGCAAAATAAGGGAAAAGAAGAAAAGATTTCATCAATGAGTCAAAAAGGAAGAGTTTCAAGGAAAATCTACTCCATGTGCAATCAGGAAAAGAAAATAAGAAATAATAATTATTGAATTAGATTTTCTGATTACATTTTACATACAAGAAGGTCGAAATATGGACTACATACATTAGAGGATTTCGGTAAAGTCATGCAATCAAGATTCATATTGGATTTTTACTTCTCACGAAATATTTCTATTGGTCAAATGATGCAGAAGAAGTAGATTGCACTCCAAACCTCAACTTTTGCCGTCATCTATATATATAAGGGAGTTGAGACGTTTCAATCATCATTCAAAACCCATAATTAATTTTGAAAACCTCCCCTCTCTCTCTCTCAAAGTTTCGGTAATCTTCCTTTGTGCAAGCCTTGAAGCCGTAAGCAAACTCCATCATCCTCCATCCATCCTTGCCGTAGCCTCCATCCTCTTGAAGATCTTCTTGTGTTCTTGAAGTATCTTTAAAAGTGTAATCATGACCATAACTTCTTTGTTTTTAGTTTCTAATTTGTATAAAACAATTCAAATCTTTTGTTTGTTTAATTGGAAATTTTGATGCTTTGTGATGATTGAGTTTATGTTTTGATGTTTAGTTTCCAATAATCACAAAGCATGAAAATGTTTTAGATTTCTAGAATACATAAATTGCGATTTCTATATGTGATGATTTAGGTTGATTGATTTCGTACTTCAATCCCATCTTTTATGTGTATTATATTCTTTGGTTGCAAACTTAGAATATTGAGCATGTAATTGAATCTAAATTAAGATATGCTAGCATTCTAGGTCTTAATTGTTTAAGTGGAACACCTATAATTCCATCGGTAAATTAATGAAGAGCCTTGCATTCTTGTATGATGTTCCAACTTGTGTTCTTGGCTTAAATCAATCAAACTTTCTAAGTCTTTAATGCGTTAAATATGTTTTGTTGATGACTTGATCTCTCATTAGCATTGCATGTTTAATAGGGTTAACTATGGTGCATTCATCTAGTTAATTTAACTAAGGAAAGTAAAAAGAACTTTGTATGCGTTCATCTATGTTCTTGATTGATTTCTTCATTCACATTTTAAATCCGTGATTTATGTTTAGATAACTTGTTTTCGTGTTAATGATTGTTAACTTCATCTACATATTTCGTTCCCCACTTCTATTTTAATTTATGGTTTGAATCGATCATTGTACTTAGTTTAATTAGATTAGAATACAAACTTTTCAAAACCCCTTTTTCACTTGTAATTTTTGTAAATATTGTATACATGTAATTAATAATTATTTCTTTGACGTTTAAATGACAGGAGTACCCTCAATCCCCGGATAGAACAATCTCTATTTGCTTTATACTAACAATTGTCAACATAGTCAATTTTGAGAACTCATTCCGAGTCCATCACCCACCGATTCCCCATATACCTACCATGCAAACATCATTTTTCCCTACACATAATAGTTCAAGCATATTCTTTACGTGAGACTCGACTCCTGCAGGGTACCTTGCCACCTTTAAATGTGTGTAGGTTAACAATTTGGCCAATATATCTCTAACAATCGTATCAATAACGTCAGCTTCATATCTACCAAATGAAAGAATCTAAAACTTGAATGAATATACAGAAAAACGTAAAGAACATAGTAAACATTAAGGAAATAAACTATCCAACTTAAACCTAGATGATAGTGAGTACCAAGTGGAATTGCAATCTGCAAAATCGAAGACCGCTATTTTTCTTCATTGTATGTCAAACTTTATCCCTAAATCTTTAAAAATGAAAAAACCTATAATTTTATTTAGTGAATGAAGAAAAATTCATCCTAGTTCAATTTAATCTTTTTTTTTAATATTTATCTAGAATTTGATGAAAATATCCTTAATAAAATGTAAAACGATGTGGAAGTTGAGTAACTAAAGTGATATTTTCTACTAAGTAGTTAGGAAACAAACTAATCTCTATTAGAAATTAGGAACATTTACACATAAAGACAATCAAGAAAACATCTAAACAAATAAATACAATATATACATCACATAGTTAGGAATGTACCCTTCGTCAGACAAGTGTTGCCCAGACAGATTTGCTACTTTTGTAAGAGCTGTCTTCCGTCTAGTCACCCTCTCCATTAGGGCTGGGCATTTAGCCCGAAAACCCGAATATTGGCCCGGAACCGGCCCAAACGGTCCGGGCTCTAAAAAATAATTTTATAGTTTTGCAAGGCCCGGCCCGAAAGCAATATAAACGGTCCGGGCCCGGGCCCAAGAAATAAAAAAAAAAAAAAAAAAAAAAAACCCGAAGGCCCGTTTACTGACCTTTTCTATTAACTATATAATATTTAGGTACTTATACCCCTACTTTATCTTCCTCTTTTCACTGCCGCACGTTCCCTCTCTTCTTTTCTCATGCTTTTCTTTTTCTTCTTCAGTTCTTCTTCTCTCATCTCCTCTCTTATTCTCTTATTCTCTCATTTCTTGTCTCCTCCTCTTGTCTTTTTTTCACTGCCGCACATTCTCCTCCTCTTCTTCTGCTTCTTCTTCTTCTTCTTCTTCTTCTTCTTCTTCTTCTTCTTCTCCTCCTCCTCCTCTCATCTCCTCTCTTATTCTTTTCTCTTCCCTTTCTTCTAGCTGTGTTGATGTAAACAGAGTTGCAGAGAGGGGTCAGTTTCGTTTCAGTTTCCAGATCTGAACCAGATCCATGCCATGTTGGGGAGAGGGCCAAGAGAATCATGAGCTTGAAGGCTTGTATATTTTGATTTCGATTGCAATTTTCTTCAATATCTTGTGTTGATCTTCTATTTTCTTCAATATCTTGTGTTGATCTTCAATTTGTGAGAAGTAAAACCAGATCATAAACCAAATCTCAAGATGATGCAAAAGGACCGAAAACCCGAGAAACCCGGCCCGGAAACTTCGGTCCGGGCTCTCCCCGGTCCCGACCACCAGAAAACTTGATTTGAGACCGACCCGGAAACTTCGGGCTCGGTCCCGGTCCCTGTAAATATGGTGCCGGTCTGGGACCGTGCCCAGCCCTACTCTCCATGTCATTTTTGAATCTGCCTTCATGCTCAGCAAATGCCTCATAAAAGCTACCCTTTTAGTTTCGTACATCCGATGGATCTATTTTGTAAAAAACAGGGTAAACCATTTGTTGCTTTGATTCAATGAAGAATCTCACCAATTCATCCAGACACCACCATGATGAAGCATAATTTTTAGAGAAAACCACTACAGAAAATTTTGATTCTTGGATTGCTCTAAGAAGAGCAGATGATATTTCTTCTCCTCTTTTAAGCCCATCGTCCATGAAGGTTTTAATGCCCATGTGAACTAAATTTTTGTGCAAATGGCCTGTAAAACCATTGCGTGTATTACCTCTAAAACTCAGAAAAACATTGTATGCTTATGACTGGGATGTGGAAGAAGAGGAAGATGCTCCAAATTGAGGGAGCATTACTGTAATTTGTTTGAGCGATGGATAACCAAGCAAAGCTGAAGGTTCACCTATCCAACACCTTGATCTACAGCTTTTGCGTTCATATTGGAATAAAAAAATTTTGTAAGATGAAAGCTATTACAAGGAGGAAGAAATTTTTTTGTGGAACTAGGAAAGAATTTTTTTTGGCATGGGAGATCAAATAGTGGGTAGGTATTTATAGGAAATTTTGTACTTTTTTTTTTTGAATTTATTTCTTACCGTTTATTTATGTTTTTTTTCCTGTTATACGAAGTCATCAATTATTTACCGTCAGATTCTATTCATAATCATACCAACGGTCCAAATTCATTGACCGTTGGTTTCAAATTTCAAAACTCTTCAATGAATATATGAGACATCACTCATTACCACAATTCTGTCTCCGCTACGCGACAAAAAACTGGCGCAACATGGGTTAGTCTTTTTCAGCGCTAGCATACAAGAATTCATTGTGCGCGATACTTTTCGTGTCAAGTTTTGTCTCTCTCTTTTTTAGCCCACGCTAGAGGCCCGGGTCGCTCTAGGTCTCGACCTGGGTAGTGGCCTGAGACGCTCATTGTTGGGGTAACAAAAGCTCGGTGGCAAGCTGAAAATCTAAATTTTTTTAGAGTTAATTAGATTGAAGTCCAAAATCTAGACCCCATAATGATTGTAGTCCGCATCAATTTTTTTTGTTAATTGCGGTCCAATGACTCAGCTGCCACCTAAGATTTATTTCATATTTTTTACATGACTAATATGCCTTTATTGAATGTCTTTGAACATAAATGGCAAGAATAATTAATAGGATTAAAATTAGCAATCTGATTAGTAATTTAATATCATATTTGACGTATATCTTTCTTAGATTATTCTGATTGGTCCAGTATAAAATTATGGAATTGATATGAGATTGAATACCATATTTAATGTAAATCATCCCTAAAATTATTCTAATTTAAAAAATGTCTTCAATAAGTTAAGAATCTTTCTGTACATACTAGGGAGGTCTCAACTAAGTTTGGCACTATCGGCTGGGCCCCATCGGTACTCCCATGTACTATGCCATGGGCCGGGTTCACGACCCACCATGGCGGGGCTCATTTGGGATGCCACCCCGGGCACCCAGGGCCCTGGGCAAGGCCAGCACAGCCCAACTATTTACACAACAGGAGGACTGATATGGCATCAGAATAACAACTAGTGTCCCACATCGAAGATGGGGGAGACTTCCTTCACATGCTCGAGTATAAAGGCATTAGCACAACCACCTTTTACGGGTAATAACTCCTTTGTCCACTATTTACTTACTATACATCTATATTAGCTTCTCACTCAGGCATCGGAGAGGTGTAAACCGTCCGGTACGGTTTACCCCTCTAAGCGTGTGTTCTTGGTACAGGATTTAGGAGGTGCATCGGTACCCCAAACGGTATAGCATTCTGTGTGAGGTACCCGGAGAAAGCCACCAGAAACATTGGCGCGCCAGATAGGGGAGTATCATGACTGAGCCGGAAGGAACGGCAGGAGAGGGTAGAAGTGTCGCCCGGGCACTGATATTCTCTCCGGGTACTTCATCAGCAGAAGCGCCAGGTGTTGAAGAAATTCATGGTCTCGGATCCTTGGACCCGCATGTCCCGGACCAAGTGTCTCCGGTATCGGAATTGGAATCCATGCGGGCGGAGATAGCAGCCTTCAGGGAACAATCCAGGATCGATCGGGAACAACAGAGTACCGATAGGGAAACAAACCGCCTTACGCAACAGAAGATGCAGGATCTGGAAGATGAAAACACAGCGCTGGCCCGAGCACTGGACCGGAGGCACCAGCACAACGAGGCGCTCACCCAGGCCCTGGCTAGGGCATCCCAACCAGCAACAGGCGTGAACGCTGCCCAGCGGGTAATCCAAGTACCGGTAGACTTGTTCCCGGAAAGCTTGAGGCATCTACCACCACCACCATTACCACAGCCAGTACCGAATATCCCCCCGGTAACCGACGCAAACACGGCATTACTTGTGCAAATGAGCAACTCTTTGCATGCTCTGCAGGCAAGGGTGCAGGCCACAGAAAACAGGGACACTTGGAGGGCCATGACCACCTACGAGGACCGCCCGGGTCCTTTCACCCAACAGGTTAGAGGAGCCATTCGAGCGGATATGTCGAAGCCACTGAAGATTGACTACACGGGGGTTGGAGACCCCTACCAGCATCTACAGGCCTTCCGCTCGCAAACAAGCGCCAAGGGATACACGGATGAGGTGTGTTGTAATATGTTCCAGGAAACCTTGTCAGGGGAAGCTTTGAGTTGGTTCTACGAACTGCCGGTCGGTTCCGTAGGGAATTTCAAGGAGTTAGCTGACAAGTTTGTAGCTCGATTTATCTTACGCACCGATGGGATGCACACACCAAAGGGCCTGTTAAAGGTCCAGCAGGGAGAGAATGAAACTTTGAAGTCTTTTGTAAATCGGTGGCAGGCGGCTACCGCCAAGTATCGGGACCTTAATAAGGAACTGGCCGAGCTGGCTTTCAGGAGAGGCTTAAGGCGCGGAGAATTTCTCTATGGGATTAACCATAATCCTCCAGCCAACTACGACGAGCTGATGGCCACCGCCATCAGACACGCCCAGGCCGAATTCGAAACCTACGGGGATACCCCCAGACCAGAGCTAAGGGTGCCAACCCCGGCCTCAACTGTCAGGGATGAGCCACGAAAGAGGGAGTGGGCCCATAGTCATGACAGGTCACCCCATACCTCGGGCAAAAGAAGCAAAGAGTCCTCGTCCAGGACTAACAGTTATGGGACCACTCACCATCAGCGGGAGCCAGGGGTACAACAGGCCCCGCGAACACCACCACCCCCCCCGGTATGAGGTGTTCACAATCCTTAACGCTTCATACGAGACTATTTGGAACGAAAGTAAGGATGAGATACCGGGCCCACCCCCAAGGAAGTTCCCGAAGAGTAAACTTACCCAGCAAGATACCGGAAAGTTCTGCACTTATCATGAGGATGCCGGACACAATACCAATCTCTGTGTTGCTTTAAAAAATACTATCGAGTCCCTTATCCAGAGGGGCAAGCTTCAACGGTACCTGCCTGCTAAGGAGATAGGAGTGGTGGACGTGTACGGCCAAATCTTCACGATCCACGGTGGGGGCCCGAAGGAATTACATCCCCAGAGGAAGAGGCGAAATTCTAGTTTCGGTCATCCGGAAGTTTTCAACTTCCACAAGGCCCCGCGGCAAGACGGTGGTACCGGATGGACATCGGTGACATTCCTGCAGGAGGAGGAAGCCGATCTGAAAATGCCCCATGATGATCCCTTCTTAATCACGCTCCAAATGGACCATTATATAATGTCCCGGGTGCTCGTGGACACCGGGGCCTCAGTTAGCGTATTATTTCGCGATGCGTACAAAGCTTTGAACAGAGGGAGAGCCAAGCTGTCGCAGGATAATGAGCCCCTCATTAGCTTTTCAGGGGATATCGTCCAACCACTCGGATCAGATTACCTATCGATCACAGTAGGCGAAGGTCCAAATTGTTCAACCATCAAAACAGAGTTCATCGTGGTGGACTGCGTCTCATCCTATAATGCTATCCTAGGCCGACCGGCACTTTGGCGTCTGAAAACCTTCATTGCAGGTCACATGCTGATGATGAAAGTGCCAACCCCGGTCGGCATTGCTACGATCCGGGGTGACCAGGCCGCAGTGAGGAAATGCTATTCATTGACCGTATCTCGCGGTAGGGGAAAGTCTGAGATGTTGCCCGTGGCTACTAACCCTCTGACGGACAGGTACGAGGATCCCAGGGATGATACTGATTCAGACGAAGAACGGCCCGGTGCCGTAGAGGACAATGAGGAGGTGGTGCTATCAGAGCAGTTCCCGGACAGGACTGTTAAGATAGGTACTAAGCTGTCTCCGGTTATCAGGGAAAGGTTGATCTCGTTCCTCCGCTCAAACTCATCTGCATTCGCCTGGTCATATGAGGACATGCCCGGTATACCAATGGAGATAGCCACGCACAATCTTAGTATTGTCCCTTATTCAGCACCGGTAAGACAAAAGAGGAGGGCCTTCACACACGATAAGTACCGGGCTATCCAGGCTGAAGTAAAGAAGTTGATGGCCATCAACTTTGTCAGGGAAGTCACGTATCCCCGGTGGTTAGCCAACGTGGTCATGGTGCCAAAGAAATCTTCGGGATCATGGCGCATGTGCGTGGACTACACAAACCTCAACCGGGCATGCCCCAAGGATAGCTTCCCGCTCCCGCGAATTGACCAACTAATCGACTCCACTGCTGGGTACCGGTTACTCAGTTTCATGGATGCGTTCAGTGGGTACAACCAAATTCGAATGAACCCGGCAGATGAGGAGCACACTGCCTTTACCACAGACAAGGGTCTCTATTGTTACCAGGTCATGCCTTTCGGATTAAAGAACGCAGGTGCCACTTATCAGCGACTCGTCAACTCTATGTTTGAGGAGGTTATCGGTACTATCATGGAAGTTTACGTGGACGATATGCTGGTAAAAAGTTTAACTCCGGAGGACCACGTAACCAACTTGTCAATCATCTTCACCATCATATTACGCAACGGTATGCGGCTTAACCCGCAGAAGTGCATCTTCGGGGTCGAGGTAGGAAAGTTTCTCGGGTACATCATTAGCCACAGGGGGATCGAGGCCAACCCGGAGAAGGTGCAGGCTATATTAGACATGGTATCCCCAACCTACCGGAACGAGGTCCAATCTCTTACAGGCAAGGTGGCCGCCCTGTCAAGATTCATCTCCAGGCTAACGGACAAGTGTACTCTTTTCTTCAAACTGCTAAAAACCCAGCATGTCGAGGTAATAGCCTGGACAGCTGAGCACGAGACTGCTTTTATTGGCTTGAAGGCGTACTTATCAGCGGTACCTCTACTTTACAAACCTGTTCCGGGAGAAATGCTCTACATATATCTGGCGGCATCTTCAACGGCTGTAAGCTCAGCTCTGATTAGGAAGGATTCCGATTGCGAGTACCCGGTGTACTATGCTGGAAAGGGGTACACTGGTGCAGAATCCAGGTACCCGGACATTGAAAAAATAGCACTGGCCCTCCTGGTATCGGCCCGGAAGCTTAGGCATTACTTCCAAGCACATTCAATCACCGTTTTCACTAATCACCCGCTGAGGCAGGTTTTGCAGAAACCGGAGACATCTGGCAGGTTAATTAAATGGGCCATCGAGCTGGGAGAGTTCGATATCAAGTACCAACCCCGGACAGCTATTAAGGGCCAGGCAGCGGCAGATTTTATTTCTGAGGCGATTCCCTCCCATAACCCTTCTCGGGAATCACCTGAACCACTAGCCCCGGATCCACCTCCACCAAGCACTTGGCGATTATATGTGGATGGCGCATCCAACAAAAAGACAAGCGGAGCCGGTATCCTGCTAATTAGCCCGGACGATCAAGTCTACGAGTACGCCCTCAAATTTGCCTTCAAGGCATCCAACAACACCGCAGAGTATGAGGCACTCATAGCAGGTCTACAGATCGCCCGGGAACTAGGGGTGCAGCACCTTAGTATATTCAGTGATTCACAGTTAGTCGTAAACCAGGTCAGCGGTAACTTCGAGGCAAAGGAGCCCCACATGTCCTCTTACCAGGCTCTGGCTCAGGCAATAGTTCAGAGATTTACCTCCTACGTTTTTACCCAGATACCGAGGGCAGAAAACGACAAGGCAGACGCCCTTGCTAAGCTTGCATCAACTTCTCCAAGTCCTACCTATGGGGCCACTAAGGTCGAAATACTCGAAAGACCTAGCACTTCCAAAGCGGTGTCAGAAATATTCGCGGTGGATCACACAGCTTCGTGGATGGACGCAATTTTGAAATACATGGTCGACGGCCTGGCACCGGATGATAAGATCGAGGCCAGAAGACTACAGTTAAGGTCAGCTCGATACACGATCATGAATGGCAAATTATACTGGAGAGGCCACTGCTTCCCGAATCTGAAGTGTGTAACACCGGAGGAAGGTCACAAAATAATGAAGGACATACATGCTGGTGTATGCGGTAACCATGCCGGAGCCCGATCTCTTGCACACAAGACCCTAAGAGCAGGATATTTCTGGCCAACCATGTCGGCCCTAGCCCAAACAATATCCAGTTCTTGTCACAAGTGCCAAATGTATGCAAATATCCCAAGGGCACCGCCCATTGCCCTCTCCATCCTCCTTGCACCGTGGCCGTTCTGTTAGTGGGGTTTGGACTTGATTGGTAAACTTCCCACAGCAGTGGGACAATTCAAATACGCCATCGTCGCTGTGGACTATCAAACAAAGTGGGTGGAAGCAGAACCTCTTGTCCCCATCACCACGGAAAAGGTAAAAAATTTCCTGTGGAAGAACATCTACTGCAGGTTTGGAGTCCCGGACACCATAATCACGGACAATGGTACCCAGTTTGACAATGATGAGTTGAGGGCTTACACAGAGAACCTGGGCACCAGGATTCTATATGCATCCCCGGCCCAACCCCAGACCAACGGTCAGGTCGAGGCTGTCAACAAGATCATCAATAAGATACTGAAAAAGAAGCTCGACGATGCCAAGGGTCTTTGGGCTGCTAAACTCCCGGAGGTGTTGTGGGCTATCAGGACCACGGCAACAGAGGCCACCGGAGAGACCCCATTCTGCATGGCTTTCGGGACAGAGGCGGTACTCCCTATTGAAACACAGGTCCAGAGTCCCCGGATCGAATACTTCGATGCGGGTACCAACTCGGAAGGCCTACAACTCGATGCCGATTTACTAGAGGAACGAAGGGATGTGGCACACATGCATAACTTGGCTAACAAGAGGAGGATAGCTGGCTACTACGATGCCAAGGTACAATCCCGCACACTGAAGTTGGGGGACTGGGTCATGAAGCAGGTCTACCCAGAGCCCCGGGGACTGGATCCATCCTGGACAGGCCCTTACGAGATCATTGAAGAGGTAGGCCCCGCAACCTTTTTCATCCGGGACATGGACGGAGTCGTATCCCGGCATCCATGGAATACCCAGCGCCTGCGGTACTATTACAAGTAGCTCCGGGAGCATCTTGTCCTAGCTTTTGCTTTTTGACCATACAGCTATGGCAAGCTACCCATCGGGTACTCATTCTGTATTTAACCACCATGTGGTATTTGAATGGAAAAATGAATTGTTCAGACCATTTCTAGCATTTTTTTTTACCTACCCCGGACATGCCCGGACATAGCTATTGTCAGTTACTCTATTCCGGTAATAAGTGATGCAAGTAAATGCTTAAGGTACAAAATCCTAGAAATTTTAATTCCTTTCCAATTCCCATTCAAATTCAAAAAATTTTAATCCACAAAAGCCTGGACTACCAAGCACAGGAATTAGGCCATTGTTCAAGGCAAGGATAACTTCTACTAAAAAAAAAAAAAAACATATACAAAAAAAAGGGAATCCAAGTACTACTGCTCCCCACCGGTACTCTGGGATCCACCGGCACCAGACCTGGCCGCAGCATCCTTGTCTTTCTTCTTCTTCTCAAGAAGGCCCCGCCTGAATTTGGCCTCGTCCAAGTACCCGGCCGCCACCCATTCCTTGAACTTCATGATAACAGCTTTGTCTTGGGCAGCAGCCAGCATGGCAATGAGCTCTTCGGAGGCCTTGTACTCCTCTACAGCCTCGTGCTTCTCCGCGGGAAGACGCTCCTCCAGGTAGTCTGCTTTCTCCTTCCAAGATGTGGCAGACTCCGCAGCCTCTTTTTCGGAGTCCCGGGCACTTTTCACCTCTTCCCGGGCCTCAGAGATTTCAGATTCAAGCTCCGCGATCCGCTGCTTGGCCGCGTCCATCTCGGCAACCAGGGGAGTCAAAGACTCAATCTTCTTCTTCAAGGAGTCCCGCTCCTTCTCCAGCCTGGTCTTCTCGCCATGAAGATACTTCACCTGCCCGGAGAGACTGCTAACCTCCTCCTTCAGTTGAGTATCTTCCTCGCTGGCAACCACCGCGTACACATTGAAGAGTGCCTGCAAGCGCACCGATTAAAATGTATATATAGTAATAAAAGGCTACAAGGGTAAAGCAAACTCGTACCCGCATCATGGATTCCCGGGCAAGACGGCGATTCTCTTTGGGAGTATTGTCTTTGGCCCGCACCCGGTCGAGATCAATGTCCTTCAGGTCACTAAGCATGGCCCGCACGAACTTCTCATCAGCAACCCCGTACTCACTCAGCAGCTGCTTGATGGGCTTCTTGGGGATTACCGGAAGGGCAGGAGACAACAGGGAAAGCGAAGGCGACGACTCAGGTACCGGGTGATCCTTCTTCTGTCTCTTAGCACCGGATCCCTTAACGTCCCGGCCGGTATACGTCACCTCATGCTTCTCGCTTCGGTGCCGATGCTTGTGAGATCTCTTCTTCTCACCTGGAAGCAAGGCCTCATCACTCCCAGTGGAGCGCGAGGAAATAGATACGGAGGCCGGTGCTTTTTCCTTTCCGGTATCAGCAATGGTAATGACGTCAGCAACTGACGGTTGTACGACTTGGGCCGCGGGAGCTTCAGGATCAGGTTCCCCATACCCCGCATCAGTAAGCTCCAGTAGGGTCTCTTCAACGGACCGACCCGTAGTTTTCGAGCCTAGGTCGACTTCAATGTGAAGGGCGTCTTCTCCCTGCCCCATCAGCATATCCATCAGCTGATTATCATCCATTTTGTCCTCCTCTTTTCCTTTCCGGGGTTTCCTCTTCGGTGCTTTCACTGCAATCAGTTCGAAGTTAGTCAAGGAAAAAGGACAGGGTGACATGCAAAACAAAAACAAAAAATCTTTCAGCCTCACCGGGAAGCCATCCTAGTCCTAGCCTATAAAGTATAGAGTGCCGGATGAATCTATAAGAGCTCCTCTCCTTCTCATTCCAAACGGCATATACCCGGGCTATCCTCTTCCTTTCTACCTCAGACAAACTGTAGGCCTGGTCCCCGATGGCTTGGAAGGTACCGGTCAGCTGCCACTTCTTATTTTTAATTTGCCACCGGCCCCCAGCTAGAAATACTTTATTCCTCCACCTTTTGCTCATCGAGGAAGGCATATCGGTAACTAGTAGTTCGTAGTCCCTAGCAGCAAATGTCACCGTACCCGCACAGGACAACTTCCTCGAGTACAGGACCCTGTGCACCGCGCGGAATTCATTTACGGAAGGCCACCCTTGTTGCCACAAATCCTACATGGCCAACATACTATATATTTGGCGAATAGCATTCGGGGTCAACTGCCCCGGTGACAGGTTCAGCATCCGCAGCAGATACTGTAGGCACCGGGGCAGAGGTAGCGATAATCCTTGGTGGAACTGGTTCTCGTGCAGCGCCACCCACCCTGGGGCAGGATTTGCGGCCATCTCTCCATCCTTGAGAGGCCTAAGCTCTACTGTATCCGGTATTCCCCACTTCAGTCGCATGGCGATGATCTCCTTCATCGTCATACTTCTCCCGGGTTCGTCGCATACGGTCCCGTCCGCAAGTGTATACCTAGGCTTCGGTATGCCCTCGGGAATTGCCACCGTGACTACCGGGGCCTCCGCCGACCCTCCCTCGCTCTCACCCTCGTCGGACTCCTCACTGCTCTCCGAGAACACCCCAGTCGAGGATCCGGTATTCTCTGCTAACTGACTTACTTGCGCTAAGTACCGATCGATGTCCACTTCAGCTTGCCTGGCAGAGGACTGGTACGACGATCCCGCATCCCCACCCTTGGTTTCTGATTCCATCCTAACTACGATACCGGGGACTTCAAAACTCGATGTATCTGGAATCAGAAGCACAAGGGTTAGCCTAGCCAGATTTAAGACCATGTTGAAGCGCGGACCACTCCCCACTTCAAACAAAAAAAACCCACAAAAAAAACCCAGGAAAAAACCCAGAAATTCAAGCAAAATCCATAAACACCCAATCGGCCGTAGCAATTTCCACCCACTTTCACATATTGCTTATTCTGAGTAACCCAGAAACGCAAACAAAAAACCCAGAACCGCAAACAAAAAACCCAGAAACGCAAACAAAAAACCCAGGAAAAACAAAAAACATGCCAAACGGAAACACACAAGAAAAACCAAAAACCAAACCACATTCTCTTACCTCTTTTCCTGCAGTCGCTAATCCGGCCAAGGCCTTCTCTGTGATCACACCTCAAGGTTTTCGTCTTCACTCCTCACAGCAACAGAGGCACACAGAGAGCAGGTAAAAAGCAAAACTCGCAAATTCTCAGAATTTTGGAAAAAGTGAGAAGGGCCTCTTAAATTCAATCCCTAACGCATCAGGGCCGTTGAAGACGAAAAGACCTCAACCGCAAGATCACTACACGTGTCCCATGTCTCGAAAACTGTCAGTTGAGGGGACGGGCATTTATTGCACTCAGTCTGCCCCACGTGGCTGACATGCACCGCCTACCCCATTGGGTACCACGAGGCTCACATCCTCTACCCCATCGGGTACCAGAGCCAAGTCCTCTCTCTACCCCATCGGGTATCAGAGGCAAGTCCTCTCTACCCCATCGGGTATCAGAGGCAAGTCCTCTCTCTACCCCATTGGGTACCGGAGGCTCACATCCTCTACCTCATCGGGTATCTGAGCCAAGTCCTCTCTCTACCCCATCGGGTACCGGAGGCTCACATCCTCTACCCCATTGGGTACCGGAGGCTCACTTTCTCTACCCCATCGGGTATCAGAGCCAAGTCCTCTCTACCCCATCGGGTATCAGAGGCAAGTCCTCTCTCTACCCCATCGGGTACCGGAGGCTCACATCCTCTACCCCATTGGGTACCGGAGGCTCACTTCCTATTCCCCATCGGGTATCAGGGTCAAGTCCTCTCTACCCCATTCGGTACCGGAGGCTCAACCCTCACCCTATCGCAGCGTGTAGATTAGTTACCTACAGCGTAACCCGCTCAAGATATCCCTTGAACGGGAACTTGGGGGACTCCCTATAGGCACACTAGTGCCAAACTTCCGAGACAATAATAAGTCCCCACCAAAGAAACATCTTGAACGGGAACTTGGGGGACTTGTACATACTAGGGAGGTCTCAACTAAGTTTGGCACTATCGGCTGGGCCCCATCGGTACTCCCATGTACTATGCCATGGGCCGGGTTCACGACCCACCATGGCGGGGCTCATTTGGGATGCCACCCCGGGCACCCAGGGCCCTGGGCAAGGCCAGCACAGCCCAACTATTTACACAACAGGAGGACTGATATGGCATCAGAATAACAACTAGTGTCCCACATCGAAGATGGGGGAGACTTCCTTCACATGCTCGAGTATAAAGGCATTAGCACAACCACCTTTTACGGGTAATAACTCATTTGTCCACTATTTACTTACTATACATCTATATTAGCTTCTCACTCAGGCATCGGAGAGGTGTAAACCGTCCGGTACGGTTTACCCCTCTAAGCGTGTGTTCTTGGTACAGGATTTAGGAGGTGTATCGGTACCCCAGACGGTATAGCATTCTGTGTGAGGTACCCGGAGAAAGCCACCAGAAACACTTTCTAAAGCAATTTTTTGATAATGTTTTTTTTTTTTTTGAATCAAACCCAAATCGGGTGCCAATTAGATTCATCACATGCCAGAATGGTCATTACATACCCTTCTACTGCCTTCAACTAGATAGATCAAGACCGTGTGGTAGTACCGATGGTGGTACGTAGAAATAGGTCCACTCATTTTACATCAAATCCGTAGAGACCAGCGTAAATCCTCCTTCAGTACTACTCTTTTTTGATCGGGTAGTTAGCTGTTAGTAACTCACACACCCATGCAGTGGTATCCCAGCGCCAGGACACCTGCACCGACATTGCGGCGAAAGCCAGGCAAAGTC
Organism: Rosa rugosa; assembly: GCF_958449725.1. Taxonomy (NCBI): domain Eukaryota; kingdom Viridiplantae; phylum Streptophyta; class Magnoliopsida; order Rosales; family Rosaceae; genus Rosa; species Rosa rugosa. The sequence continues at coordinate 26,532,418 of NC_084822.1, forward strand.
AGACTAATCCACTGCACCGCAGACGCACGAACCCAAAGGATCCCTCAAATCTGCTGGCCACGGGATGGAGCTGAGATTCGAACGCTAGACCTGGGGGTTCCAGACTAGGCCGTTCGACCAACACACCACACCACGTGGTTTCCTTCAGTACTACTCTAGAGGTACTAAAACACCAAAGCTTCTATGGTTATGGCTCTTGTATGTAATGTCAAGTTTTTTATGAACGTGGTTCTCCTTCTTTAACATTAAGTTTTCTATGGTCAAGGTATTTTCTTGTCGGCCCAATATGATTGTGATCTTTTTTATGTAAATCATTCCATGGATGGTAGCTATTCTTCTTCTTCTTAATTTTGTTTGTTTTTTTTACATTTCCTTCTTAACTTACCTTTAACCTAGAAAAGAACTTGTGTGTGTGTGTGTGTGTGTATTGTTGGTTGACAAACCACTATTGTAACCTTATTCTAAGGTAAATATTAACCAATTTTTGTGGTCGATCTATTAAGAGCTCAAAAGTTCAGCATTTTAGTATACCTCATATATAGGTAGTTTTTCTCATCATATGCATCTCCATTATTTACACCTACAATATAAAAGAAAACTAATCTGTAAGTGTATATCTCTTACTTAGGTACGTATATCTTATTTATGGTATACCTACAATAGAGGAAATCCTTAAATTTATATCTCTTACTTAGGTTATACGTATCTTTTAGTTAGAATGTTTTGATGAACTTTTTTTTGTACCTTCTAGTTAGGTTGATTTCCCATCTCTATTTGCTAATTTTATAATACTAATTATATTTTGAATTATTGCAGGTTCATCATGAGTTCAAAATTTAAATTTAAAAATAAATAAATAAATGCTAAAATGCAATTAATTTGTTTCTATATTTAACTCAAGGGGAAAAATAAGCATGAAAATATAATGACAGTAGTTAATGAACTTAGATTGATAATAAAATTACTTATGAACGGCATCCATCATGACGAAATGAAATTGAACTTGTATTTGAAAACCTTATGTTTTTTACAACGTGGGTCACAAATTGAGGCGGAGCTGCTCTTGCGGGTCAATACAGAATACAGAATAGAGCGGCAAAAGCAGGTAAATGATGTAATCTAGAAAAAAAATCCAATAAAATTATAAAGCGAAAAATGAGGAGTTGGACCGAATCTGAGGTGGCTTTAGTGTGGGTCCCCACGTACTCAAGCTCAAGATTTGACTGAAGAAAACGGGGTTGCGCACGGTCACGTGTCCCTTTCCACGTTGTAGCGCCAAGGCGTTTTGACTGCATCCGGGCAGCGGTCAGCACCGTTCGGGCAGCAGCACCCTCTCTCTCTCTCTTTCTCTTTCTTTCTTTCTTTCTTTCTCTTTTGCACTCCTACTCACTCTCACTCTCTGTGTGTGCGCACGCCTCACTCAAAAAAGCGTTGAGCTAGCAACAAAAAAAAAAAAAAAAAAAGAAAGAAAGAAAAAAAGAAGAAGAAAAAGATAACAATCCCACGCGAGAACGCTCAGAACTGAGAGAGAGAGAGAGAGAGAGAAGAAAAGGGCAGGTTTGGCCAAAAGGGAAGGAGCAGAAGCAGAAAGAGAATAAAATGTTCGAAAATCTGTGGTTTTTTTTAAGGGGGTCTTTTGGGTGGTGGTGAGATCAGGCTTTGGTTGAGTTGAGTGGGTGTTTAAATTTTTTTTTTTGTGGGTAATGGTGGGTTTGTTGGGTTGAGACTTGAGAGAGAGAGAGATTGGAGTGCGGGTTTTTTGGGGATGGTGTGTTTGGGGGTGATGTACCATTTGGATCTGAGAGACACGTAAAAAGCGCCTGAGATGGATAGCAGGCTTGCCAGTTCACTTTGTCCCTTGTTGATCCTGGTCGCTCATCCCTTATGGATCATAATGGTGCTTTCAAATATGGAAGGTTACTACCTAGACTCGACTCTGCTGTTTTTTTTAACACTTTACTTTTGTTTTCTGGAAATGGGTTTGCCTCTTGTTTTGGAATTGTTGCATGCTTTGAGTTTGGTTACTTGCTCTGTGCTGGGTATTGAAAGTTATGAACTTTTTGAGTATTAGAGGTTTCTATTGAAATAGAAGCTTGATCTCTAGTGTCATAAGCGAAAGCCTCTATTTTTGTTTTACTTGCAATAACTTAATCGGGTACTTGTGGTTAAGTGACATTATTCTGGTTCGATGAATGCGACTTTATTGTTTGCTGGTTGCATAAAGCTCTTTTATTTTTTGTTTGTAAATTGTAGTGAGTCAATAAGAGTTTGATGGCGATAGCGCTGTCCGCATCTGAAGTTTGATTAATCTCAGCCTTTTTATTTTAATATCATCTCTACCATGATCAAATAAGTCTTGAACCCAAAGAGCTTCATGCCATTTGTTCTGTTTATAACCGTTGTGATGGTCTGCTCTAGTTCAACAGAATTTATATGCAGCTTCAGTTTCTTTTGCATTCTGGTGTTTCTGCATAATGGTTTTGTATCTGTTTCTGGAAAATCTTGATTAGTGTATGTACTCTTCAGTGTGCAAAGGTCTTGGTCTGATAAGCTACCCCTTTTTCTAGTAGGTTTATTGTTCGAAACTAATTATTTTGTGTTGTTTTCTTTTTTCAAACAGGTGATGCCTTGCATAGTCTAAGGGCCAACTTAGAGGACCCGAACAATGTCTTGCAGAGTTGGGATCCAACTCTTGTTAACCCGTGTACATGGTTTCATGTAACATGCAACAATGAGAATAGCGTTATTAGAGTGTATGTTGTCTCACTTTTGACATTTTTTGAAGTACATGCTTGTGTTATACCTGACAAATATGTTTGTGTCACTCTTTTCGGGAAGATATCTTTTCACGTTGCTTTGTTATGTGTAATCTCAGTGATCTTGGAAATGCAGCCTTGTCTGGTCAACTTGTTCCCTCGCTTGGCCTTCTTAAGAATTTACAATATTTGTAAGTTACTCTGTTTCAAACTGTAATGTTTACTTCATTATTTTCCAATCCTGTTGTTAGTCCAGTTGGGATTATTCTGCACAACTTGCTGTTTGGTGCCGTACTTGGTCAATTGATTGGATTAAGTGTGTTTAGCATCTAATCACTAGGCAACATGAAGTCAACATTTACCTAGGCTGTGGACTGAGTAATTGGTACAAGCAGATTGGTGTGGGATGATATTGTTACCATTAGAATGATCTATCATAGAGCTACTTTGCTAGCAGCACTATTACTATGAACGCTAAGGTCGTCGCTTTTCATTTTGTTAGCAAACAATGGTACAGGGAGAATGCCATTGGGAGGATGATGTTTAGATATATCCTGGCATACATTTGTGAAGTCCATGTTTTGTTTTGGGATTTTCAGCTTTTGCCCATTCAGTGAGATATTCACTTTTGGACTTTTTGGGTGAAAACATACACTGATATCATCATTTTGCCTAAATCCGAAGAAAGTGGTTAAATATCAGACTATCTTGGAAATCACTCATGAATATTACCTTGGACTGCTATTTTGCCATTCACATTATCTGCATATTTCCAAAAGGTGTAGTGACTTATAATTTTGATGTTGAACATGTTCATAGTGAAATTGAACCTCAAATGGAAAAGGAAAAAGAGATCTAGTAATTTTTGATATGTTACCCTGAGACATCTTATACCATTTCAAATTTGTCCTGGCCTTTATATTAAATCTTATTGGTATTTTTAATGGCAGGGAGCTCTACAGTAATAACATAACCGGACCAATTCCTAGTGAACTGGGGAATCTAACCAGCTTGGTGAGCTTGGATCTTTATTTGAATAGTTTTACTGGTCAAATCCCAGATACCTTGGGCAAGCTGTCAAAACTGCGATTCCTGTGGGTATTCTTATCTTCACCTTGTTTCCTTAATGCTATGTTGTAGACATAGATGTTGTCTAATAAGTATAATTTATGGTTTGTATATAGCTTACGTCCTAATAAATGGAAACTAGATTGATTTCTTTGCATTAAAAAATTACAGTAATGTGTTAGATGTGTTGATGTCACATCTTATCAGATCAAATGGAAGGAAAAAAAAAAAAGAGTATGCCTTAATACTTGAAAACCAACTGCATAACGAAAGATGTATGAATTTCACTGCTTACTGTCTATGATGGTAATACAATTCAATGCACTTCATTGGTAATAGTGCGATCTTTTGCAAAAAAACGTAGGAGCTTTTACCTTTTTATTACTATTATTTATTATATAAGAATAAAATCAAATTAAAGGTCTTGGTTGGTATCCTTTGGTGAGTGCCTGTCTTATTACTGTTAACCAAATTTTGTGTTGTGTGTTGTCAAACATTAAGTCAGGAAGTTCATCACCAACACACCAACATGAAGATTACACTTTTTAAATAATTTCAAATTTTGTTATTTCCATTCATGATAGAGATGATTGTGTTTCATGGAGAAATATTTATTTATTCATGCCTTCCGTGTAAGGGTAGCCGGCTCAACAACAACAGCTTGGTGGGTGCCATTCCCATGTCATTGACTAATATCTCCTCTCTTCAAGTATTGTAAGTGCTAATGTGATATCTGTATTTTTGTTTCATCTATCGTGTTTAGTAATTGTTCATCGCATGAATCATCTGTTCTAACTTTGCATTTTAAAATTCAGGGATCTATCAAATAACCACCTCTCAGGAGAAGTTCCAGACAATGGCTCCTTCTCTTTATTCACTCCCATAAGGTTTCTTGTTAATGCTTGAACTCTCTTCCTTACCCTCATTCTGATTTTGACGTTATTCTGAATAACTGTTCTTAATCATTTTCAGTTTTGCCAACAACCTGAATCTATGTGGCCCAGTAACAGGACGTCCTTGCCCAGGATCTCCCCCATTTTCACCTCCCCCACCTTTTGTTCCACCACCCCCCATTTCAACACCAGGTGATCTTCCCATTGTTGACTTTTAAAAGTTGAAGGTATTAGATGCATTTAACAACTGAGCCTATCAAGAGGATGTTTCACCAAGGGGAACAGCCTCGTCCTGTGTTTCTACATCTTTATTTAGCTTGGTTATTACTGTCCAATTTATTTTGTTTCTGTTGTCATTGGTAATATATATTTAGTAGTGATTTTATCTATTACTCAGCCAAGATGGCAAGGCTTGTTTCTAAGTACACAATAGCTGGCCTTACGGGAGCTTTTTACATTCTTTAAATGCAAAGGCACCATATTTCATCTATAATGAGCAGATTACTTCATCTTTTAGTGCATTTATTTTGTAGTTCCCGAGTTTGAATAAGCTGCATATCGTTCTGCATCTTAAATTTTATGCAAGTAACCATTCTATTGGGGTATATAAAGCCTTAGGTCAATGGTATCTAATGTTTGTTTGGTTTATTTGGTTGCATTATAGGGGGAAATAGTGCCACTGGGGCTATTGCTGGCGGAGTTGCGGCTGGTGCTGCTTTACTATTTGCTGCCCCTGCAATTGCATTTGCATGGTGGCGCCGCAGAAAACCTCAAGAATTTTTCTTTGATGTACCTGGTTAGTACTTAGTAGTGTACTCAGATTCACATTAATATCATTTAATATTTTTTGGTTACATTGTATCAACGTCTCTTTGCAGCGGAGGAGGATCCTGAAGTACATCTGGGGCAGCTTAAGAGGTTTTCTTTGCGAGAATTACAAGTTGCAACAGATAGTTTCAGCAACAAAAACATTCTGGGGAGAGGTGGATTTGGTAAGGTCTATAAAGGGCGCCTGGCAGATGGTTCTCTGGTTGCTGTGAAAAGACTGAAAGAAGAGCGCACACCTGGTGGCGAGTTGCAGTTTCAAACCGAAGTAGAGATGATCAGCATGGCCGTGCATCGAAATCTTCTTCGGTTACGTGGGTTTTGTATGACACCAACTGAGCGGTTACTTGTTTATCCTTATATGGCTAATGGCAGCGTTGCCTCATGTTTAAGAGGTAGAACGTGATTTCATTATATGACACTTTATTGATACTTTACTTCTTCTGTGAGGGCTGCTTTCTTTGTCTTGTTGGTTTCTGCTTGTTTATTTCTAGCAGTGGTTTTCTAAATGTCATTTCTCCCATCTTTGCAAATCTTTTCAGAAGGATTTGCTTTTCTGTGTTTGTAATTTATGCATACCTTTTTATGCTTTCCTTTAGAACGCCCACCATCCCAACCACCTCTTGATTGGCCAACTCGGAAGCGAATTGCATTGGGATCTGCGAGGGGCCTTTCTTATTTGCACGATCACTGTGACCCAAAGATTATTCACCGTGATGTGAAAGCTGCAAACATTTTGCTGGATGAGGAGTTTGAGGCTGTTGTTGGAGACTTTGGGTTGGCTAAACTTATGGACTATAAAGACACCCACGTAACTACTGCAGTACGTGGAACAATTGGACATATAGCTCCAGAGTACCTCTCCACTGGGAAATCTTCTGAGAAAACTGACGTGTTCGGTTACGGTATCATGCTTTTGGAGCTTATCACTGGTCAGAGGGCCTTCGATCTTGCTCGGCTCGCAAATGATGATGATGTCATGTTGCTTGATTGGGTAAGTATCTGTTCCATTGTTGCCCATGTTCGTCAAGTTGGCACTATACACTTGTATTTCTATGTTATATACCATCAAGTAAAACTTTAGAGACGACCTAGCCTTATTTGATATTCAACCTTACAACGGAGGTCAGGATTATTGAAGTACAGGAATGTTTGACGTTCTTTTCAGGTCACAAGTCAATTTTGCATGTCTATTACCAGTAGAAGTATAGGCTTTGATTGAACACAAATGAAAAGCACTATGGTGAAATATTCTGAACCCCACCCGAATCGGATGTCTCTCTTCTGTTTGCCTGCTTTTACATTTATGTATACATTTGGTTCTTAAACCTAAAACTGGGGAGGGAAAGAGAGAAATTTCTCTTTTAGTCCTACTAATATATTTGGCAGACAATATGAATGTGCTGTACTGCACAGACAACTGTGTAGTAACTGTTGATATGGCTGATGTTTTTATGCTGTTCCAAGTAATGTAGGATGAACCCATCAATCTATTGAGAGCTGCATACTGGATAATTGGATTTTTTAGTTAAATTGATCCATCTATATTTTCATTAATTCAACAAACAATGCTGAAAGGTTACAGACGGTTCTTATTGCTAGCAAGTTTTGAGTTGGAGTTTAAAATCAAGAACTTATAATAGACTTGTATCTGCTTGGTGCTTTGAGATCAGTTGTTTCCTCATTAAATGTTTTTGCTTAAATCCTCTCATTGAAATATCAAGAGAATAGTAATCAACAATCTGGTGTCCAGGGTTTGCCTCGATATTTACTGAATTATGATGTTCTTCAACATCTGATACAGCTCACTGCCTTTTCAGGTAAAAGGACTGCTGAAAGAGAAAAAGCTAGAAATGCTTGTTGATCCTGATCTGCAGAGAAATTATGTAGATGCTGAAGTAGAGCAACTTATTCAAGTTGCACTGCTCTGCACACAAGGCTCGCCAATGGAAAGGCCGAAGATGTCAGAAGTGGTGAGAATGCTTGAAGGTGATGGCTTGGCAGAAAGATGGGATGAGTGGCAAAAGGTCGAAGTGCTCCGCCAGGAAGTGGAATTAGCTCCTCATCCAAATTCCGATTGGATTGTTGACTCAACTGAAAATTTGCATGCGGTTGAGTTATCTGGTCCAAGGTGACCTTGGTATGGCAGAAGTGGAAATGGGAGAGTTATTTTCGACTTGATTTTTTCAACTGTGATGTTTTTTCATCAGATATGATACCATCCTTATTAATGTATCTTGAAAGTCCATTTCTGCATTTATTCGTTATACTTGTGCATATTAAGTTGCAAGTTGTATCATCTGCGGCAGTTTGACAAAGGCGTAATTTTTAATATTTAAGAAGCTGGGGCAGTATATTTGTTTCTGTGCATACCTGTACAAGTGGTTGAATATGAATATCTTGTAGCGGGCTCAACTTCTGCTGTTAGTGCTGATTCTTGTCCAAACAATTTTGAAAGACTTGGATCAATTATTCATGTAGGTAGGCAGTTACTGACAACTGTGAAGGGATCGTTATGGCCAAAGATATAGCCAGTGTCCCAGAAATGACTGTAATTTCCTCTTTTTTTTTTTTTTTTTGATTCTTTTGGCTGAATGCGGTTTGAAGTTTTATTTATTTATTTTTATTTCCATTACATAATAAAAAAAATCAAAGGTTTTTTCCAAAAAGAAAAAAGAACTTAAAACCTAGAATCTCTCAAACAACCTGCATTCAAGCAGTCAAAAAGAAGAGCTTGAGATGCCGTATGCCGTAAGAAGAAGGGAATTATTCTAGGCTTGAGCTGAGGATCGATATCCAGTTTTCGCAATAGCATCTGCCAGGAAGTTGGCTTTGCATTTGATGGAAACAATTTGTAGATAACTTGCCAACTGCTTGATATAATGAACTATTGATTTGATACGCCAAGGAACTTGAGCTTTTCCAGAGAGTAGTCTTAAAATATTTGAGTCACCTTCAATTTCTCTATGAGTATCCATGTGACAAAGCTGCATGCAAACCTGCTCTTCTGCTAGGAGAACATTAGCATAGTTTAATTGTTTACAAGCTGCTAGAATAGGTGAACCTTCTGCATCCCTGAACACAAAACCTCCAGCTGCACTTGAAGAGGATAACAATGAACCATCAAAATTCAGCTTGATGCATCACTCCGATCCTTAGGAGGACTCCAGAATCTCCATTTAATTAAATGGGGAGCAGTTGATTTCCTAAGAGAAGTAGGATTATGATTGATATATAACTTTGATAAGAAGAAGCTGCAGCATACAAAATACGAGTTGGGACAAAATGTTTATTCCTGAAAATAATATATTTCTTGCTTTCCAAATAAAGTAAGCTATATTTAAGGCTGTGCTGAATAGATTAGCATCATGATTAAGAAAAGTAGAGAGAAAATCTAACCAGTCGATTGAGGAACGATGCCAATGATGAGGTTGGAGATTAGAAAAAAGAGAATACCAGATCTCGTTGATAAGATGGCACTTAAAGAATAGGTAGTCTATAAAAAAATCATAGGTTAATCGAACCTAATCCAAATTATTAAGATAAAGAACACGGGCCGTCTGAAAAGGCAAAGCATAAGACCAGCTAGAAGTCTCCAAAGTATGTCCAAGATCTGCAACAAAATTGGCTTCCCTCCAAACATGTTTGAATCAGATTGAGTGAAAGGATAGAGATTGATCTGTCTCGAACTGTCTTTTGATCCTTTAGGGGCAAGAAATCTTTCTAGCTATGCTGTCAATAAGAATTTTTGAATTTCCTTCAACCTAAATATGAGTATGAGCATGGATAAAAGCTGCTGTAAGACCTTCCCTTAAAGCAACACCTCCGCAATGAGAACATCAATAAACCTATATTTTTGGTGGAAGCAATCAGAGGATTTTCTTCATTTCTAATCACAACGTACACCTGCAGCACCTTGATGATTATGCTTCATTGAGCTATCAAAATTCAGCTTCACAAAATTTTGAATCAGGAGGACGCCAGTTGATAAGATGTTTGCGAGCATTTCTTCTTTTGTGAGGAGATGGATTAGCTTGCTGATATTGGAGAGCCTTAGTTGCTGCTGCTTAAACAACTTGAGAAGGACTAGTTATATTAACTTGTCTAAATATATCATTATTTCTAGCATACCAAATCTGGTAGCACAGAATGAAGACCTTAACAAGATTCATCTAAGAATCCGGGTCTTTATGGATTCTAAAAGAATCGAGCCATTTAATATTTAAACTTGTGACCTCCATAGTGTCGGTTATTTTAAATAGGGGTCGTGACCACTTACCCAATTTTAGCCTAAAAATTGCCCACTTACTCCACTAAGAGTTTTTTAACCCCATTTACCTAATTTAATATTTGATGACAGTTTTTCCTTTAACTCAATTAATTAATTACATGTGCATCCCCCTGTCTCTCTCCACTCTCTCCGATCTGCTATTTCTCTCTCGTCCCCCATTCTCTGATCTCTCTCTATCCCCGATCTGCTCTTTCTCTCTCATCCCCATTCTCCGACCGCTCTCTCTATCCCCGATCTGCTCTTTCTCTCTCATCCCCATTCTTTCTCTCTCTCTCTCTCTCTCTCTCTCAAACCCATGGCTTCTCCGAAAAGAGCCCATCATCATCTTCAGAACCAGAGCGTCGGCACTCCAGCTCGGCGTTGGTAGTCCGACCCTCCTCCCCTCGCTTCCCTCCCAGCGGCACCCCCACCTTGGGTGCCCAGTGCCGCATCGGGATCGCGCCAGATCTGAGCAGCAGGTGTCGCGGAGCTGGTTGTTGAGCCGGCCTCACACTCCGGTGGGTGCCCAGAGCATTTTTTTTTTTTTTTTGGGTATACTGTGAGCTTCCGGAATGGGGAAGAGAAAAAAAGAAAAAAAAAGTGAACGTGTACAATTGAACATAAATGTAGTATATTCATTTTGGTTTTGGGAGTTTATGCAATTCACTTGAGAGCAATAATATGATTATTGGAGGGCAATAATAAGATTATTGGAAGACAATAATAAGATTACTGAGGGCCAATAAAATGTTTATTGGGGCAATAATAAGATTATTGGGGGGCAATAATAAAATTATTTATTTGGATAAACCTCTGAAAGCTTTCAAAATTCAAAACATCTTCATTTTTCACTAATTATTGATCCCCAATAAACTTGTTATTGGGGAGCAATAATATGTTTATTGGGGGTAATAATATGATTACTGGGTATTATTGGGGGGTAATAAAATCAGACGCCAGAATCCGGTCATCGGTCCGGTAGCAGGATTCGGGATTCCGGTCATCGGTCGCCGGAGTCCCCGGCCGGCCACTGGTCACTTGAGTCCGGCAAGGTCTCCGATTCCTTCTCTCACTAAGTGACAAAGAAGGAGAGGGCAAAATTGTCTCAAAAATAAATAAAAAAGAATAAAAAATACTTAATTGGGTATTAGAGAAATAATCTCTTAGAGTGTTTGGGTAAGTGGGCGATTTTTAAGCTAAAATTGGGTAAATGATCATTTCCCCTTTTAAATAACCAACATGTCAAACCTCACCGGAAAGATTATATCATGGTCCCTAATAACCTGTAATAAAGACTTTGTCATGAAGAACTGAGCCATCTATCTTAATTTTGATAAAAAGAGAATCTGATATTTCTAAGAGATTAATCCTAACTAACTAGGCCATTGAAATATAAATTATAAGACCGAATGAAAAATAAACTAAGACAAAAGAAAAGCCGTTAAGACCCAATAGTTAAAAGATGACAAATTCAGCAACAAAAACCAACTAGTATGAAGCTAGCCATTACAGTGGTGGAGCCACCATTTGATCTTAGATGGGGCCTTTGGAAATAGAAAAAAAAAAAGTAAAAAAAAAAAAGATTTAAATAAGGTTAATTTAAGATGAAAAATATTTTTAAAATTTATAGTTTTTAGGATTTAGACTATATTTAAAAATTATAAGTGTAACACGTGTTAATGACTTAATGTTAAAAGAAAAGAAAAAAAAAAGAATAATAGTATTATAGCTGTAAGCCACATGAAAATATCTTTTTTCTTTTCAAAATTTTTCATGTATAGCTCTGCAAGCCATATTTAAACCTTGAGCTAGCTTTAAAACAGAAGTTGATTCGCCACTACGCCAAAGTTTGCAACTTGTAAGGAGAAACTAAAACCAATTTAAATGTTTTATTCTTGCTGAAATTTTAAAAATATTAAACTTAGGTGAGAACCCCAGAACTACTTGATCACAAGGTGGGTTCGCCTTGTGTCCTCAACAGCCACCAGCAAGAGAGAGTTACCACCAGCGACAATGCGAGTCATTGCAACCTGAGTAATTTATGAAGAAATTGATGAATTAGCTTACTAATGGCTTTGGTTGATCATATTGGAGAGTACAAGGGCACAAGCAATCATATTAGAAGTTTGGAGATACAAATGGTTTTAGGTGTAAAGTTCAGGGTGGTAAAATGATTTTAGCTCTTCCGATTAATACGCAATGAAACACGTTAAGGTGCACCCACAACAAATTTCAAGCTACGGAGTCTACCAAACAGATAGGACAACGGATCTAATTCTATAGGACAATGTATAAGATTCCTAGGGTCCTCTTTGTAATTTTATGTTCTTTCAAAAAATCTCTTTGTAAAGTTCAGGATGGTAAAATGATTTTAGCTCTAATTGAAACATATATAGAGCTTTAATTCTATGTTATGGTTTGTCTTGTTTCATGTGATTGTGGGTTCGTTTAGCCCATTGTTGTTCATTGAGTTGTGGCTGCAATTTAGTAGTGGTGGTGCTGATATGCATTGTCTCGATTACCAGACACCCATGTGCCATTTTCAATTTTTTTTTTTAAAACAAAATGTCTGACTCTTCTTTGGGCATATAATCGAAATTCACACAGAAAACACAAACTTGTTTACGCAATGAAAACCTCAATTTAAGGTTAAAAACACTGCGGGGCTCTAACTCTTTAGAACCCATTAGCGATGAAGAACAAGTTTCGTTACAAACACAAATAGCGCTACACTCGGCTATAATGACTAGACTAACTAGGTGAGGTGTTTGTCTTGAATCTTCTCTACCTTCTTCACTTGAAGGATCTTCAACAATCTCTCTTCTTGCACCAATGACTTCTCTACTGATCTCGAGAGAACCATGCAAATGAATGAATGAATGATGAAACACTTTGACATGGAACAAGTGTTTCAAGGACGCATATGAGACTCTTTCTAAGCACACAAGATGCACACAAATCTTGCGTAAAAAGACCCACTACTGAACGCACAATATTCTGAATATATGGAGGAAAACAATCATGCTCAATCAATGTGTCTAACCCTAATTGACTCCTATTAGGAAAGGTCTTTTGCAAAAAAGATTGTCAATTAAAATAGACTGATCCTAAATCAATTAGAACTTAAATGGTACAAAATAAACAGGTGGAAAATATCTTTACAAGATAATGTTTAAAAAGCAGAAAGATACTTTCCGAAAATGAACTTCCTAAAACCTAGGACTGACTCGGGGATTGCAACATGTGTTGCAATCCCAGTGCATATGCAGAACCATGAGATGCATTTACCTGAAGCTTCTCTGAGATCAGTATTGATGTCCTTTTTTCAGCTTCTAAGGATGAGGTTAGGTAAAGTACATCACTTGCTTTTGTATGGGAATGCCAACACTCAATACGTACAAACTCTTGTATTTACAATTTCTATACTTTTGTTTTATGTACGTACTTATGGCCCCATAGACATATTATTCTAGCACGGTAGCACGGCCCTTGTTATTCTATTAATACTAAAATACCAGAGAAGAAAGCATTGAGATATTTAGGATGATGCGTATTTTTATAAATTTCAAGAGAAAAATTCGAAAGAACCAGTGAGTATTATAATGAGAATTTTTTTGGTTATGCTCTATTTAGAAATAATGAGTTAAGTCATTTGGAAGACCAAATTACAATAACTCATGTTCTTCGCAACGGTGTTGCGTTCGATCTTCTATCGGTTCTCGGGTTGTAGCATAGTTTGTGGGCTCTTTTGTTGGCCTTTGTTTATGTTTTTCCTTGGTTGGCCCAGTTTGGGTCTTTGTAATTTGTTTCTGTTTAATATAAGTTTCTCTTTTTTGCCAAAAAAAGAAGAAGACCAAAAACGTATGTGTTGACCATTGAAAACTATCCATTTCATACCATCATGAAAATAATTCTGAAGGGAAGCTGAAAAAGACTTCTTTGCAATTTCACCCACCAATTATGAGGGTACGTATTTTAGATTAAACCAATTATGAGGGTTAGTTAAATTTTTATAGCTTATTAAATCAAACTGTTAGATGAATACTTAGCCACTTTCTCTTCAGGGCTGTAAGCAGCAAACCAAGCAATAAGAGTGACTTCATATCCTTGCCCCCAAAAAAGAAAACTGTCTACATAAGACATGATTTGACATAATTACATAATTAGCTTTACTTAATTAGAGTTAGTCTACACTTCTGCACAAAGTAGAAGCTATATAAACTATATGTTTAAGTAAATCCAGAATGTGTGTCTGGCCCAAACTCTAGGTTACTTGACCTAGTTGTAATAGGGTTTTGAATTACAGATATTCTAGGAGATATTCATAGATATCTGATTAATTATACGATTATCTTTCCTTGTACAACTCTGATTCTATGTCTTGTAATCCTCTATATAAAGAGGCTCCTATTATCAATAAAAGTACGACTCAATTCTCTCCAAATTTCAGTTTTCCTTAAACACGTTATCAGCACGACGCCCTAACCCTAAAACCTAATGGCCAAAACCCTAAATCCGAATACAAAATCTTAAAACCCTTTTGGCCCCCGCCGAACACCTTGAAGCTCTCGATCTCAGGAGCCCAGAACAGCCGGTGGCGTCACCGAAACCGGCCGGAAAAGCACCGAACCGGCCTAGAGAAAAGAAAAAGTATTCCTGCCCGGTTGACCACCTTTCAGACCGCCATCTATCGTAACATTTGGCCATCATCTACATCCTGACCCCAGAATTCGTGAACCGGTGTCATACCTCCCAGAACCGGCCGGAAAGCTGCCGGACCGGCCTGCTGAATTATTGCACCACCCTGAGCCGGCAGACTCCCAAATATTATCTAGCCGAGCCCAGCGCAAGAAGCAGCCCAAGAAAAAAAGAGGAGGCCCAACTCACTGACGCGGCCCAAGTCAGAGAAAAAAAAAAGGGAACGGGGAAGGCCTGCGGCCCACACCTCGCCTGCGGCCCAATAAAACAAGATGTGACGCGGCCTGGCCCACTTGTCTTCAGTCAACTCCACAACCCAAGCTTCTTCAGTCAAGGCCCATAAGAAGAATCGACAAGCTCCTTAGTAGCCCTGGGATGAGAGGAAAAAAGAAAAAAAGAAAAAAAAGAGGGTCTGGGCCGAAGCAAAACAAAAGAAAAAAAAAAGGGGAAAGGAAGGGCAGCCTACAGTCAAACAATTCCGGCCAACCACCGCCAAGCTCTGGCCACCTTCGGCGACCAAATTCCTGTGACGATTTTCGGCCACCTCCAGTGACCAAATTCCGGCGACTTTTTCCGGCAAATTTTTGACATTTTTTTAGGTATGTTTTAAAGGTTCTTTTAGTTCCCGTTTTTGAAGTTTTTTTTATTGTTTTTCTCTTCTTTTTCTCGGGGACTTGCAACCTCCCTTCTTCTACCCCCCTTTCTTCTTCATAGGGGAGACCAAAAGCCGAACTGTAGGGGTTCGCGCTCACTCCAAGCTTGGAGCTTGTGGAGTCTTCCAAACTTAGAGTTTGTTGAGAAGTTATGATCGACTACAAACACATCATTGTTTCGATCTAATCCAATACCTCTTGGAATCGAATCTCTTCGAAGCGACTACGCTCAGAAATTTTATATATTTTCGTAGTAGCTTTTTCCACTCCGAAACTAACCCTTTTTCTTGTTTTCTTTCAGGATGAGTAACATGAACAAACTGGACTTCACTCCATTAGGAACAACTGGCTCTGGATATCACAAGTGGGTTCGTGATGTCCGCCAGCATCTCAAGGCAGATGGAATCCTGGATAATTTCTCGAGCCTAGCTAGGACGTGCTAACTGTTGAGCA
This sequence comes from Rosa rugosa, assembly GCF_958449725.1. Lineage (NCBI taxonomy): Eukaryota > Viridiplantae > Streptophyta > Magnoliopsida > Rosales > Rosaceae > Rosa > Rosa rugosa. The sequence goes on from NC_084822.1 coordinate 26,548,034, forward strand.
AGCTCAAGCTTTGGAAGCAAATAGAGCAGCCTGGTAGGCAAATAAGGCGAAAGTTATCATCCTAATGACTCGTCATATGGATGATTCGCTCCAGTACGAGTATATGAATGAAGAAGATCCCAGAAGGCTGTGGATCTCACTCGAAGAAAGATTTGCCAACGTCCGTGTGACTCCCTGCTTCCTGACCTAGAAGTGAGATGACATAGCCTCCGCTTCTATGATTTCAAGTCAGTTCTTGACTATAACTCAAAAGCACTTCGCATTAAATCCCTAATGAAATTTTGTGGTAAAGAGATCACATATGCGATGTTGATTGAGAAGACTCTATCTACCTTCCCCGTCTCTGCATTGATGGTTGTTAAGAACTATCGAATCGATGTTACTGCAAGACAGATCACAAGGTTTCTTGAGCTCATTGGAGCTATGAATGTCGCTGAAAAGCATGACAACATCCTTGTGAAGAACTATAATTCGAGATCCTTGGAAACAGAGCATATTCCGGAGTCCAATTATAGTCACGCCCCTAAGATTTGGCACCAAGAGCGAAACCCTAATCTTAAGGATACTTCTGGACGTTCTGGTCTATATAATCGCTATACTAAAGAAGGTAACCGCTAAAATAGGCGAACACAGAACCTAAGAGGTCAATGTGGAAAGAGAGAGGGAGGAAACACCTCTGGCCATGTTGGTGGCACCACCAACACTAAGTGCCGTCCTTATGAAGCTTTTAAAGCGCCTCAATCAATGGAGTCTGAGCACAGAGATGTATGTTCCCGATGTGGAGTGTCCGGTCATTGGGCACACATTTGTAGAGCTCGTGGAAATATTGTCACCGCCTACAAAGCATATTGTGAAGCAAGAGAAGCTCACTATGTGGAACAAGAAGATCAGGAAGATGATCTAGAGTGAAGGGTTGAAGACTTCAAGTTTGGCTGGGATCAATAGATCGCCAATTCTATTTAAGTCTTTATTTTTCCAAGAGATGTAATAGGCAATTGCCATATATTTTATACTAAATGCCTTTGGTTTAGTTTCTCTTCAAAGTAGGCTCATCCAAAGTAAGTATCATGTCTAGGAAGGTTTTAAGATAAGTGGTACTTAAGCGAGCATAGCTCCACTGACATCTCTCTACTCACCTGGTTATATTTATTTTGGAGTTACCGAAAGAAGTCAAAAGACTATCTATGTTTTGCATTAGCTAGCATTTGGATTAGATTCTCTTAATGGTTAAGAAACAGCAATGTACTCCATTGGCTTATGAATAAAATTTCGAGTTCTTTTCATTATGACTCCATTTTGATTCTGTGCATATTACTTTGTGACTACGATGGTTGGGCCATCAGTATTAATTCAAGGACATGAAACAGCCCAAGTTTCCCTTGCCAAATGGCACCTTGATTACTATCATAGAAACTGTCTACGCTCCTAGGGCAAATCGTACCTATGAATAGCCAACGGATTCCATGTAGAAACGCACGTAGAGAACGAAAATGAGTTCCTTTGCAATACCTCTAATGATTGCATCTTAGAGAAGTTTATGTGTCTCTCTAGTGGACTCTAAATCCAATAAAGTTATGAGAAAAGATCTCTTGGATTTAGACATATATTGGCTTTGTCACGACAGGATAAGTCATCCTGGTCATGATATGATGATCTGTCTACTAAAGACTTCACACGGACATCCATTCTCTCGAGCGAAACAAAGCATGAATCAAAAGTTGATTCCTGGACTAAGTGTGACCGCCGCCGCTGCATCTGGCACCGCCGCCGTCCACCACCAGCCTAGGGTTGGCACAGTCTCTATCCATGACACCATGGATGGCGTCCATCATGGTGATGGCGCCCTAGGTGATGCTGCAATCATCAACTTTGCTTCAAATAGCGTTTCAGACGCTTAGGCCCAACCAAAATCCTCATTGGTTGCTTCTAAAGCCTCTCGCTCATTTTATGAAGCATGTTCCTTAGGGAAGTTAGAACCGAGATCGTCTTATGCAAAGGATATGAAAATACTCATTCTGTTCTTACATAGAGTCCGTGGGGATTCTGTGGACTAGTTCAACCAACTTGCGGACGTTTAAATATCTCATGATGTTGGTTGACAAGAAAACACGCTGGTCACATGTTGTGCCATTGTTCACTTGTAATGCTGCTTATGCTACACTCCTAGCACATATTATATGACAACGGGCTTACTCTCCGGATCATCCTATTCAGTCAATTGGATTTGACAATGCCAGAGAGTTTACATCGAAGACTTTCGATGGTTATTGCAATGGGACTGATGTTGGACATAATATTCCCATGAACACACTCAAATGGTCTCACGGAAACGACTACGATGGTAGCCCGGATATTGGTAATGTTCACCAATCTCCTTATATCCACTTGAGGTGATGCAATATCGCATGCAGCTATGCTAATTCGTCTCCAACCCACCGCCACTCAATCTATCTCTGCATTACAGCTAGTGACTGGGTACAAGTATTTCGTACTTATGCACATTTGAGTAAGCCATTTATGTGCCTATTGCGCCGCCACAGCGCGCTATGATGGGTCCTTATAGTCGAATGGGCAATTAAGTTGGATTTGAGACTCCAACAATCATCCGCCACTTAATACCCTTGCAAGGCGATCTCCTTTCCACTAGATTTGCGGATTGTCACTTTAAAGAGATAGTCTTCTCGTCGTTAGGGGGAGATAAGAACACGGATTTTCAACAGGAACGACAGAAATTGTCGTGGTCTGTCCCCAGTGTGTCTCATCTCGATCCCCACTAAAGTGACGAGATCACACATATCTGCTACAAACATGCCTGCAAAGATGGACATCCCTACGAGAGGAGGTAGCGCCACCCTACACAGAGGTAGGCATGGCGCCAACGCCATAGAGCGTGGCACTCTGGCGTTACAGGCCATGACCCTAGCTAGGATGCATGGGAGGCTCGTAGGTTCAAAGGATACTTTGGCACAACCCAATCCTTAGATCATTGACACTCAAAATCTGTCTCATGAGAATCTTTCGGATTATGGTTATCGTTGGGGGACGCCTCAACGTCAGAACCTATTCCTCAGAATATAGAGCTCTTTTAAAAATTATACTAGTGTACATGACAAGTCAATACACGTTCACATTTAAAAAATCAATACACGTTCATCTACTTATAACACCAAACATCACATCAACAATTTCAAACATCAATCACTCAACAATAATCCATATCCTTTTTATAATAATCGTCACACAGATTACCACACTGGTTCCGCCACACAGGTCCTATTACACCACACTATATATGTAGTCACACTCTCAAACACAACTTTCACCATTCTCAAAAAAATAACGAAAAACAATTCAAAACCATCACCAAAATTGTACATACATCATTTAAAACTCAAAATTGGCAACACCGTCTTTTCTTCCCAACTTCATTTATTTTCCTCCAACTCACATTGCACAACAATAGAAACCATCAAGCAAAACAATGTTTTTCACTTCACCAAACAATTCCAGCTATATTTGGACTTGATACACATTTACGCAAGCGTACGTATCATTGTCAAGATAGGGAAATATTATGCCCAAAGTTTATCATACAACGGGGATTAGTGGCTAACCCACAATCCTTGGGTAATCGGAAATAAAGACACTTAGCAAACAAAAGAAAAAGAAAAAGAAAATAAATAAAAATGCTACTCTAAGGCACCAAGCCTTAGCAATGCTCGGCTTTGGTTTGCACCAAAGCCTAATCAAAACTAAGACCTAGTGATGACTATTTACAATGAAGTAGAAAGTGTCACCGAAAATGTAATTTGCATTTCTAAAACTAAAGTGCAAGAATTTAAATGGAGACTCTAATTTACAACTAAATTAAATAAAGGAAAGAAAAGTAAGAAATTGAGATGGATATGGGATTGGTAGTTAGGAATGAATCCTAACCCTAATTCAATGCTCTAGATGCTAATTTAATTGATATGCAATTTACTAAAGATGGTAGAAGCCCTACCCAAGGCTTTTCAAGGCTCAAGGGCCAAAATTCCCTTTCATGGTATTCCTACTCCGGTTCAAGGGCCGTAGGAACTCACTTGACATGAATTAGAGCCGGTTCAAAGGTCACTAATTCACATCAAGAGGCCTAGAGTTCGAGGAATTAGGCAACTAAGCTCACCATAAGTGCGATCAAGCTAATCATGTAGTGAACCATGCTTGTACTTCCTACGAATATTAAATCGGGGTTCTAGCTCTAAAACACAGACCCAAGAATTGACAATTCCTAAGCATGCATTCTAATCAATTATCATAAAACACAAGCACCCAATAATTAACAAATTCCATATATAAATTAAATTAAGCATCAATTACATCAAATTTGGGCTAGGGCACACAACCCTAACCCCTAATAAGAGAATTACTCACAACCCATAATTAAATTAACATCAACAAACATCAATTAAAAGGAACAAGTGAAAAGAAGTGAGAAGTAACAAGAACAAGTCACAATTGCTATGAAGCAATTATGACAAGCCTTGATTTATAGCTCCCCACTTTTACCCAATCTTCAAATCTTGATGATGATAAAGTCCTTTGATGCTTGGAAGCTTTGGGTGAGTAATTCTCAAGTACCCAAAAGAAAATTAAGAGAATGGAAAATAGAAGGGGAGGAGAGAAAAAGGGCAGCAGCCTTTGGGCTGCCCCCAATATTGGTGTGCGGCGGTCTGAGAAGGAAAAGAAAGGGAATGGGTCTGTGAATTTTTTTTTTCAAGTACTGAGAGAGGAGAGAATAGAGATAAGGTCGTGGTTCTGTGGGGAAAGAGAGTGAGTGGAATAGTGGATGAGTGGCTGACGATGGGCTAGATGAAGATATTGCTTTGCCAAGTGTCACCGTGTGGTTGGCTTTAGAGCGAGAAAACTGAGCTAATACGCTAGAAGGGAAAGAAGGAAGCACACCTGATGCTTGAATTGCTTAATCAACCAAAATGGATAATTAAGCTAGTGCCTATCATCCACGTGACCACGTGCCACCATGCATAACAAATGTCTAAATAATTAAACATTTGTTTAATTAAGTAAACATTGTTTAATTAATCCCTCATATTATTATTCTATTTTTTCTTTCTTTCTTTTGCTTCGGTCTTGAGGCACCTCCGCACAAATTATCTGAATGGAAAATGAAATTAATTCCCATTCCATACCATGATTTCCTGCCATCCAAACGGGGCCTTAGGGTGATTGGTTTCCACCTCTTCGCTCGAGTTGATCATGTTTGACCACTGTTGACTTTTCGTCATTTTGTCGGAAAATTCCAATTTGCTTCAATTTCGCACCATTTTCTCTTATTTCCGCAATTCCGCTTATTTTCTACAAAATAAATAAAAATAAATTAATTATATATTAATTGACTTGAGGATTAACTTAATTCTAGTATTTTAGATATAATTACACGTATAAAAAATACGTGTAATCATATTTCACAATCTACTCAAACCGAAAATCATTTGTAACAAATCATTGTTTTTACTTACCCATGAATCGTTGACGATTTAGTTCATATAATTTAAAACAAATATTGATTTTGCAACAGATGTGATTTTACAGCTAACAATTTATTCTACTACTATCACTCAACTAATTTATCACTCAAAACAATGTGAGATTTACTCACCTCCATATCATGCTGCGTCTTCACACAAAAACCAAGACAAGCACAAAATCATCCAAACTCCGCTCACGCAATTCCGTCAATCACCCACATGTTCGTATTGACAAAAGGAGACTAATGGAGCAAGGAACTGCCCCTGGAATGGCCGGACGAGCCGCCACATGCCGCCACAGGCGGCTGCACGTGAAGTCCACATGTTGCCGGGCCGACTTCAAAACAAGTCAGTGGCTGAGGGAAGAAGAGGAGGAAGATCTGAGTCGGTTGTCGTTGGATGCCGGACGGTTGAGTTACGGTCGGGTCGGGTCGCCAAATTTGCCCGCGGGACTGGCTTGGCTGAGAGAGAGAAATCTTCCGGAAAAATCCGGAAATTTTCCTAAAAAGGAAATTATGAAATATTTTCTGAAAAATCCTATTTATACTAAAATTTTCAAAAATGAAAATAACTTCCGTTGCGCATAACTTCTTCATACGATCTCCAATTTCCGCGTTCCACATGTCCACGAACTTGTATCGACACGCTCTATGACTTTTGTGTAGGAAATGTTTAGAGAAACCCAACGAATAAAAGTCAACCCTTTGATCTCTCGAAAATAAAACATTTCGAGTAATTATTCGTCCGAAACACTTTCACTTCACCACGAAACAACTATTCACACAACAACCCACATAATAAATTTCGGAAAGCACTCCAAAATAATAACTAAATTCCGGGGTATTACATTCCGTACACACAAACCCTAAATACTCTTATTCTCAAACTGAACCCTAAATACTCTTATTCTCAAATTGACTTGACCGTCGAAGCTCCCTTGGCCAGTATCACACCTGTCCTCTCTCACCCAAGGGTTTTGATTGTATTTTCTCTTATGTGCAAGTGATTGAGTCAACAAGCTTGACGAAATTGTGCTGCAACAGGCTAGGCCCAAGATTGTTAGGGTTTATAACTAGGCTTGCATTAAAAAAACTTTAGTACCTAGTGGAGCCTACTAACTTTAACCCTAGAGGATAGGAGTTGGCTCTTTTCAAATTCTAGTCTAGGCATTCTAACAAGTCTAGGTCTATTAGGATTACTTCTATGAGCAGCTTCTTAAGAAGTACCTATATTTTTTTGTATCACAATTGTGTAGTCGGTGAGTTATTAATTTTTTCTATGAATCTAAGGCTCGCTTTAAAGCGAGCTTAGTATAATTTGTCTTAAAATATGATCCACCCAACTTCCTAAAGTGCATGTCCTACTTTTCTATGCATTAATTGCTTTGATCAATATAATTCGTTGTAAAAGTTGTTCCTTTCATAATATGAAGAAGGTTCAAAAAAGTTGTACGATAACCGTAAGTCTTATATGGCGATAGGAAGGAGTACCAGTTTGAGACATTAGGGATAGAAGAACATTACATACGTTTCTTTTCTAAATTTTAAATCATTTCAGGACTGAATAAATGTTCTTTATTCGTTTTTGATTTCCATAAATTTATATTTCTGAACAACTTGTAGATAATTCCCCCCCCCCCCCCCCCCTCTTTTTTTTAATCAAGCTCATGGGGCGAAATAATATATTAATTACAAGCTAGAATATATGTCATTACATACCATTCCGCTGCTATTTATAGACGGACAAGAAGATAGTGGTAGTGCCCACAGTGATACATAGAAATAGACCTGCTCATTATACAATCAAATACCTAGAGGTAGCGGGGATCCTCCATTGATATTATGCCGGAGGCGCTAGATATCTAAGTTCCTAATACAAGGAAAGTTATTGTAATTAGACAAAAAAACTAAAAACATAGGACCAAGGGCCAAAGCCTAGTCCAAATTTAAAGACCAGCAGCTCAAAGAACAGAAGCCCAAACTCAAGGCCCAGCAGGATTGCTGGCCCAGAAGGTAATGTCAAACCCGCCCGGAAGCCGTATTGCTGCTCTGATGCAGCTCCACCCGACTTCGCCGCCACAAAGCCGCAGGACCATGCCACCTTGACCCATGCCATGACAAAGCCACACCGCTCGATCCAGCACCCACAACCCATGCCGCCATCTTCAGCACCTTCCGACGCCGTCGACGAGGCCTACCAAACCTGTGCAACACAGCTACTGTGCTGCAGCGACGTCCACATGAATCTGCTACCAACACGACCCTGCAAACCTCGAGTCAAAGCACCTATCCATGGGATCCCCGGACAATACTATCAATCATCCCGTCTGGCAGCAGCCTGCTAACGTCGGCGAGGTTGGAAGCCAACCTGAACGTCAGGGCATTGCCGGACGAGAAAACGATCTTGCAGTTGAAGGTCGACTTTATAATTTTCTAGAGAGAGAGATCTCTGTTTTTTGATAATTTACCAATTTAAATCTGAAATCCCAATATAAATTTAGTTATCGTCACAACAACCAAATAAATATATACCCAAAATAGATTAAAAATAAATACAAAATATTAAAATGTCACAACAACCTTCAACGTAGTATTTCAAATATAATAATCTTTTTGGCTTGTTAAATTATACAGTACATTTATTGCCAATTGTTTGCGCACAAAGCATGTTGAACAAAGCACAAGATTCTTTTGAACGTTCATACCAGGGCACATTTAATAAAAAGAAGACCATCACAGGGCACATTTAATAAAAGAAGTGGACGTCTGAGGAGGCAAGTCAATGGCCTTCGCTTTCAGCATACCATCAATTTCTTTCACAAACCTATCCATAGCCGGAGCTGGTAAACAAACCGGCACCACAATTCCATCTTCGCTATTATTGTCCCGGAACGGTATGTAAAAGCTGGCCACCCCAGGTATAGCACCCACCCCACCTTTTGCTGGACCACCATAAGCTGCCTTGCCCCAGCCAAAGTCCACATCTCCGAACCCGGCACGAGTCACATCTGAGACGAGGTATGTACCAACCACGGTGAAATGAGGCCGGCCCCTGTTGACCATGAGATCTGCCAGCGAGCGCATGTACTCCTGGGTCACATCAGCCTTCGCGGACTTCACCAACTCCAGTGCAAAGCCGAGAGGGTTCTGGCAAAGCTTGGCCGCAGATGTGAGTGCCACAGGAAATGCAAAGGCATTGCCATAAAAACCAGTCGGTAATGGAGGGTTTACTATTTTGGAACGTGCATTAACAATGCAGAGCACACGGACCTCCTGTTCTGGGTCTTTAGGCTGAAGGGCTATAGTACGGCACCGCCAGAGAGCCGCCGTGAGGATCTCAAATGTAGAACACTTGCGGAGGTGGTCCGGGAGGAATCTACGAATGGCGGATATCTCAGTTGGCCTGAAGAAAAATGACCGGTGAGCCATGTCATCGAGTGGGATAAGAGTGCCATGGATATCTGGCACATCATCGTACTCGTGATGGGTGCATGTCACGCGTGGTGGATCACGAGCTTTGAATGCCTCCCTTCCCCAAACTGGTAAGATGGAGGGGACACGCGCGCCACGCGCTACCTCTCCCACGGCCGTCATGAATTGCACGAGCCCGGCTGCGTCGCTCATGGTGTGGTTAAGACGCAAGGCAAAGATGAAACCGCCGCACTTGAGGCGAGTCACCTGTCAAGTTGATTACCACCAATTAAAGTGGGATAATATTATCGAAATATTAATATACTTATTGCTCTGCATGCTAAAGTCTTGGAATCTTTGACCTGCATAGTTATGTAGTCATGTTCGGGAGTGTATTTCATGCACCGTCAGTGCATGGGTACTTGAAATATGAATGGATGTAATTTTTTTGATATTAAAATATATAAAGGAGTGAATTAGATGAGTGACTGTTATTTTTTTAGAGATTAAAATAACTGACAGTCAGTGCATACAATCCTCTCCAGCCATGTTCGTGGTAAATTTTAGGTGTTTTTATTGATATAAAAATATTAGGTATCCTTGTCTTGCATGTTAGCCTCCTATATTTAATAGGGTGGAAATAGACACACGATTTTCTTTTTTTTGGCGGTACAGCTTTGTTTTTCATTTCTTTCTTTTCTGGTACAAAGCATGTTAGTTGGTTTTTTTTTTTGGGAAGATGAGCATGTTACTTGTTTAGCGGCAGTAAAATATAGTCCAGCAGTACAGAGAAGTTAATTTATTGCAGAAGAACTTGAAACTAATTAACTGCATGTTTAACACGAGAAATTTAGAAGTTAATTAACTGCATGTAACAATCATGCTTAGAATTGAGGACCTTGGATTAAACATGTTAGTTAAACTAATTTACGGAAATCAAGTAAATAGTTATACTACGTACGAGTATGATGGATGATTAATGGTTTACCTGAATCAGCAAGAGTGGGCAATTAAGAACCCCATCGGATCCAGGAACATTATAGAGAAGCTCCTCCAAGCAAGGGAAGGGAGGTTGAAGAGCATCACCAAATTGGCGGAGCGTAATATCAGCATCGGCCTCAATGAAGAGAATACCCTCGCCGGTACAGTCCACCATAAGCTTACGGCCAGGCCCCTCTCTAAGCCTACCAGCAAAAGGGTAGTAAAACACTAGTGTTTGTGATATCGCCTCTCGAATCACTTTCACGCAGTCCTTTCCTTTCATAGAGGGATCATAACGGTAAAACTGTATGACGGGAATCTGAAATCGAAGACCTTCTTGATCATCGATATCAGAAAGATGTTTCAGCTCTCGCGGTGTGGGTTTAGCAGGTGAAACCAGCTCCGGCTGCCGTCTTTGCACTTTGAACACTAGGGAGGTAGGAGGGGATGCCATGTTCTCTCACCTTGAGTTTTTTCTTTTTCTGTTATTAGAGAGATAACTAGTCAGCTTGTGGCTAATATTATTGAACTTCGTTATTGTTGCAACAGCTTTGGGAAGCTTTATTTATAATCATTGAGGGGAGAGATTATTTATAATCATTGAGGGGAGACAATGGGTGGCCTTGGTGCCTGGCCTTGCTGTTTCTTCACTTTTTCTTTTTTGCATTTACATGTTCAATTTCTCAAGGTGTGGGTGGGTGGGTGGGTGGCTATGAAGTTGCACTGTGTTTTCGTGGCTTCTATGTTTGGAATGACTTGCATAATGTAATGGGAATGGATCGACATCAATCAAAAGAAAAGTAACTAAAGAAAGACCTGATAGAGTGGACTATACTTTGATAATGGAGGTCTTCGTTAAACAATGTTCCAACTAACTTAATTATAGGCTAAAATATGATAAAAACTGCATGGTGATGCTGATGTATTTTTGATATGAGAGCTGTACCTACGGAGAATACACAACGTACTGCCTGATTTTCCCGGGCATGTATCATGGGTCTAGGCCGGAGCTGGACCTAATAACAGGTCGGACTGTAGTTAGTTTGGGTCTTGTTTTAACCAGTTTGGGGTACAACCGGCCAGTAAATAAATTCAACCAGTGATGGATATGGAAGGTTGTACATTTGTGTTTTGTACATGGTAAGATAGTCAGGCTGTACAACAAATCTATAAACCCTAGCTATTAGCAGGAGGCGTGCACTTGCCTTCTGATGTCCAAGTAAATAGAAGGTGTTCGAATTTATGGGATGTTGTACATACCAGAATCTCGTTACTGAGTGAGAAAATATGACCTTACTTTCTGACCCATTTTCACACACTCAAATTGACTTTCAATGAAAGGGTACAGACTTTGAATAAAAGTGGTACGTTATCGTAAAATATCGAGTCCAAAAAGACCAATTTTGATGACTAAATTAAAACCTTGATCACGAAATGTTGTTTGATCTACACTGACCTCACTTTCTGGTTTGATCATTTGTTTGCCTTTTTTATGTGGCTTGACCAGTCCGATTCACTTTAACTCTTGATAAGATTGTGCTTGGACATTAGTAGGGTTGTTGCCACCCACTTTCTCCTCGATAAGGAGTAATTTACTATATACTAAATGTGAGTGCACTGTTCCTGACTGTTCATAAGGGACGGAAAGGACGGTTCTGTCCTTACTTTATCTTTTTTTACGCCTCTGTCATTCACTCTCTCTTTCACCTAAAGCGAATTGTTTCTCCTTTCTCTCGCTCTCCTACTCCCCTCGCTTTGAACCGTACGGATCTTTCAAATTTCAATTGGTTTTTGAAGAAAGCCCAGAAGCTTCAACTTGAAGGCACCAATCAAAGAACACAAGTTTGCAATTGGGAGAGAGAGTTGTGCTTAGAAGACGAAGGAATTGGGAGAGAGAGAGAGAGAGTTCAGAGTTTCTGCCATTGGTTGTTGACCGAAGCTAGAATGACAGACTGATCGGTGTTCGGTGTTTGCTTGCTTTTGGCCAGGCAAGTTACTGAAGGTAGTGTTTCTTCCTCTTCCTCTGAGCTTTCTCTAATCGGATTATTGCTTGGGTTCTGCCTATTTCTGTGTTTGCCCGATTTCTGGTTCTCCAGTAAATTATGTTGCTGATTCTCGGCTGAAATAGGTTTTGTTTATGCAATTTCATGAATTTGAGGGAATCAGCATACTTTGATTTTTCTTTTCAATTCATTTACGTTGTTGCTTTTATGTTATTATTATTATTATTATTTTTTTTTTGAATTGTAAATTTTGTTGCATATTTCAAGATGTTGTCTTTACAAACATCTTGAGATCATGATAATGGTTTGTGTAGAGTCAGTCTGTTATTTGTCAATTACAGAGAGAGCCATAGCAAAAGATACTGAATTTTGAAATTTGTGGTTGCAAACAAGCTATTATAAGTTGCAGTACAATCTTGAGTCTTTTGGTAATGAAGATAGCCTAAATATGTAGGAGAGACACTGACATTTTTAATTATAGGATAAACTTATCGAGATAGACTTGCTTACATGGGCAGAGTCAGAGTTTTGGGCTACTAGGATGTCTGGCAGTGGCAGAGAGATTGGCATAGGGCTAATAGCTTAGCTATTGGTTATGCCCTCTCCGGATTTTGCATATGCTGTACATATGGACCTGCAGCAATTACTATTTTAAAATTTGAATGAGTAACAGCATGGCATTTTTATTAGCGAATTAAATCATTTAGCTTTTATCCTAATTTGACACTCTTATTTATGCTTTTGAGTTTTGTTGGTTAAATTTCTGAATTGGTTGGTTCTGCAATCGGTGTTCTATGTTTGAGTTAATTCCGAATGGATGCACTTCTTTTCCGTCCCTAGCCTGGCCACTATGGTTCTAAGTAGTAACATATATGCATGATTTGTTAGCAAAGAGTTGACAGATGAAATTTTGGACTCCTCACTTTGTTTGCTGGAACAATGTTATCCTTTTTGCTCCTTGCTCATTGATTATATTTCATTAGCTTTTCTCACTGATTATAACTGGTCCTATAACTGATATGTCAATGCTTTTCTCACTGCTTATAATTGACACCAAGTCTCTTCAACTTAATTTAAAATCATGTTGAATTGGAATCTTTTTGAGCAAAGTCTAACACTTGCTTTGCTGGTATCTTCTATTATGTGCAGGAGGAATGTGTTAAATGGTTACAACATGGAGAAGACTGTAAAAGTAGTTGGGCTCCCTCCCTCTATGAACTAGAGAACTTCATTTGATTACTATTAGTTGTTAGTTCAGTTAGAAAGCAATTGATAATTGTTATATAACTTGAACGACGTGATATACCCGCAGCAAAGCGCGGGATCGTTAAAATCATTCATTAAAATCACTTGCCGAACTAAAGATTCTTTTTGCCAAAAAAGAACTAAAGATTTTTACTCCAGTGGGGACAGCTATGATCATGGCGCGAAACGTACGGAGGAAAAGTCAGGAACTTGTTAGGACTCAAGGTTTTAAATATCGGTGTCTTCATATTTATCAGAATTTTGAAAAATTGAGATATCAAAAATATCCCCGATATATCAGAGATATAGGAGAAAATATATCGTTTTTGAAATAGTCAATTTATTATAATTATATATAAATACATATGAATGTCAACGTCATCTACATCTAAAAAGAAACTCTAAGTGGTTGAAAAGCCGCTCGTTGGTCTACGAAAATGTAATAATCAGACCAAGACATATGACCCATATAGTACGAATTGTAGTGATGAACATGATAGTTATAGATCTCTTTAGAGCTGCCGACTGTTTCCCCTATAAGGGGATAATAAGGATGAATCCAACTGGATGACTGATCATATACTTCTCCATAAGCGTCATCGTCAAATTGATTGTTGCCTTCATGAGATTCATTTGAGATCTCACTGTGCTCTGTGCCTAAACTGATAGAGTCAAAACTTAAGGCAATTGAAGAAACATCAAATGTGGTACTTTGATCATCAGTTGCACCTCTAGTCCTCCTCACATATAAGGTCTTCTCTTGAGCAGCATGACCAGCTGTTATCACTCCGTGGTCTTCATCTTGGGTGGTATGATCAAAATTACCTTCACAGGTAAATTGGTTTAATCCTCCACCCACAAAAGATTGTCCATATTCATATCTTTCACCTCCACCACCTGTTTCGTTTCCACCATCATCAAAACTATCTGGAGTTGCTGTACCACCCCACGCATCATCTATATCTGAATTATCTCCTGGATTTTTAACAACTTCTTCAGATAAGACCCCTCTACGTTGATTCCAGCATTAGTTGCAGTTTCTACAACTTGTGGAAGAGGTCTTCCAGCTTCATCATCGAGGTGTTCAGGCATAATCCAATCATGAAGTGAATCAATGCCATTATCAAGCGGCTCACTTACAACATGAAGTAGATCTATATGGTTGTTTTCATTGACCACATTATTCATTTCCTATCTGTCTAGCAGCCGCAGCTTCATGTTGTAGTAGCAGTATACAAGCTTTTCCAACTTCTGATATGCCAAATGGTTCCTTTGCTTGGTATGAATAATAGTAAATGTACTCCAATTTCTCTCACACGCAAAAGAAGAAGCTGTTTGTGCTAAAATACGCATTGCAATTCTCTGTATGTTTGGTGCAGAACATCCACATTGTGACCACCAATCAGCCATAAATGAACTACAATGAGTTATTTCTATAGTAGATCAACATTTTTTATTAATGAAATTATATATGTGTGTGTGTGTGTATTAATGTATACATATACCACAAACCTGTTTTTCTAGTTTCTCGTGTTTTTCTTGCTATGGTTGAGCCAAATGATTCCTTTGCATCTCTAAAGCATACAATCTGCATTAACCATTTGGAAATTGGTCATTTATAATCCCAAACTTTTTTAAGGTTGTCATCAATAAGAAGTTACCTCATCCACAAACGTATCCACAACTTCTCCATTTATGTTAAATTGTTCGACAATTGTTGTCAGAGAGCTTGTGAAACATGTGTTATGACCAACATCAGGTCGGTAATGAAAATTTGGGTTTAAGAAATGTGCTACAAATAAGCAACCAACAAGTTATATAGTATAAATCTAACTAAATAATTATCAAGTTATTTAACATTACTTGAGGTGAAATTGTGTTGGTTGTGGTTTTGTGTAATTGAATGCTGAGTTGAGAGTTATAGCATGTGAGTTTTAGTCACGAGTTGGCTTACTTAAGCCTAAAATTGAAAGATGTGGAATCGTTGATGTTGTGATGTATGCTTATTGATTTTTTAGGTTGAGATAACTTAAGCATGTGTTTCTGTTATGTTTGTTTTGAATTTACTCATACGAGCTTCATAAGCTTACCGAGTTTGTTTGTTGCAACCCGGTGCACTATTCGATTGTGTAGGGGTTTATCCTGTAGGTCAGGGTACATGGTTGGTGGCTGAGGCTTCCTTGTTGTTGTTGCAGTAAGGTTGGGAATCTGATTGTTTTGTTTCGCACTTGTTAGACTTCCACTGTGTAGTGAGTGCAGTAGTGTGTTTACTTATTAAATTGTTATTTCAACTTAATTTGTAAACTTTGTGTAATGTAATATGTGACTGTAAAGAATAAGTCTCTATTGATACTGTGGGTTCAGAGCATCTTTGTTTACTTGTTTTAAAAGAAAAACAAATTCCAAGTATTTAGTGTTGATGTCTGAACCATCATGCCTAGAGTATTTGTGATTGTTAATTTGTTTATTATTTGTGCTTGAAAATCGGGGCGTGACACAGAGAATGATTAAGAGTAATTTCACAAGTTTTGCACCATTTTTGAGATGCTCGTCTCAGTTAGCATTTAAAGTATTTTTTTTTTTTAACTTTTAATGCATGCTTGGTTTTTTTATATGAAATTGAAATTGTGAAAGCATTAAATATTTTGTTTTACCTGAATTACAATTACTTATTTTTCGTTCACTCACTCTAATAGTTTGCAAATGCTTTTCCCTGAGCTTTTCAGTTTTACGTGCCCAGTCTGTAGATAGGTTGAGGTCGAGCGTGGGTAGGAGTCGAGGTAGTTTTTGTCTTCGTTGTAGGTAACTATTTAATCTACTTGTGTCACATTTCACTTCATTGCGTAGTTTAATCTCATGACCAACTTTCAGTTGTATTAATGATAATTTGAGACTCGAGATATGAGTTTAAGTTTTCTTATATATCATGTGAGAGTTGAATTATTTGAGGAGAGCATGTAGGCTCTTGAAGTTTGGGTTGCCTTTGTGGGTATTAGAAGTGTTCAATCATTTTGTTTATAGGTTTGATGTTTTGGGTAGTCTACTTTTAGGGAAAGTTCAACCAAATTTATGATAAAATTTCTTCTAAGGTGAGCCCCGCAAGACCATTTCGGATTTCAGAGTAAAATTCGAGGTATGTCCTGTCACCAAAGCCGGCCTTAAGGGGTGCAACCTGAGGCGACCACCTCAGGCTACAGAGGAGCTAGCAAACTCTTTATATATCTAATAAGTAAGTTATTAAAAAAATTTATATGTCGTTTTAATCAATTATAAATTTATATATTCAATGGGACCTATAGTTAAAAAAATTATTATCTTATGCATTTAGTGAGAATATTTATTTAGTGAGAATATGCATTTAGTGAGAATATTTATTTAGTACATTGGCCCAAGTCGAGACCAGAAGATTTATTATTTAAGCATGATTATTAATTTATCGAAATTTTAGTGTAATGCTAGCGACTTATTTTTTCTTTTTCTTTTTGCACGCTTACTATGATTTTTTATTTATTATACTCAACCTTCAACTACGGTGTTGTATAATTACCTGCAAGAAAAATTATTCTGATCTTTGGCTCAAGTGTTTGCATTGTTATTGAGCTTGCACGTATTTGGTTTTAAATTTGGGATCCCCATGGTTTTTGCATTAAAACATGAATCCAAGTCATTTGTCGTTGTGGATTCAGGTCTCATATTTCTTTTGGGATCAATACCCACAAAGTACTGTAGGGCTTATTGGTCTAAGGATGTTAGCGAGTGTTCTAATGAATTTTGCAAGAAAAATTTATTGCCAGCGTCTTATTAGTTTACTCTCCCAAGCTTCCATCAATTGGCAGGATACTATTACTTTTAGCGGTATCTCTTTTGACAGCCCCACAAGGGCGAATCACTGTTGTAATGTTGTCTTTGCTTATTGAATACAATGTCTGACAATCTTCCTAGAAAAAAAAAAAAAAAAAAGCAAAATGCACGCTTTTTTTTTATTTTTTAGTTTTTGAAATTCTTAAAAAAAAAAAGATTTAAGTTACCAAAACTAAAAACTAAAAAATAAAATATAGAGTGTGAACTGTAAACACTCCTCATTTTATATATTCAAAGCAAGCCATCTTTGAGAAAAGTAAATGAATTCCAAAAATCTCTAAATATGCATTGATCAGAAAAATATTTCTATATCCCAATACACCCCAAGCTAGATAGATGCCAAAAAACACAAACCAGGAAACACAATATGTGCCCCGGCCACACACCTTCGTACTGTAGATATTTTGGCCAAAATCTTAGATATGAGTAGTAAGATTGACAAAATTGTTATATGAACGACAGTTTGCTAATTAAAGGACAATAAATAGGAGAAGACTAATGTATTCATACCAACCGACCGTTTTTTTTTTTTATAACAAACGACCGTTGGCATATTGATGTATTCCTTCTTCAAAAGCAGTAGGTAGCATATATGCTGGAAGACTATAATCCACATGCATTAAGTTATAGCTCTTGAGTCAGAGATGTACGTGGATATCTCTTATTCCTATAATACCCTATATTATACAGTGGTGAACGTACGGAGGTTTGTCGTCCAACAACCATCGCTACTGTTTTCTAGCCAATCAATATTCGCCAAGTTGTAGGGTTGAAGCTATATGTTACCTCGAGTTAAATGGATAACATTGTAGATTTGTAGGCATTTTCTATGTAATTTTACTAAGAGGTTTTCTATTACACACTACATAAAAAATAGCTAGCTTTAATAACATTTGAAAAACATCCTCAATGACCTATTAGGACACTTAGAAAAAACATCCTCTATCAGGAAGTCGTTGTAAATCATCTATTTTAACGTTATTGGAAAAACGTCATTTGATGTCTATTAATTAGAACGCTTGAAAACGCCCTAATATGTAAACATAACTGTCCTCTAATGTCTATTAGGAAGAAATAAACGCAACCTCATAACTAAAAAAAAGGTCTTCTTATGTTTATTAGGATGCAAAGAAAAACAGTTCTCAAATCACATAATGCAGAGAAAATATCCTCAACTCTAACAAAATCGTCCTTTTTTTTTCAAAAAAAAAAAAAAAAACCCTTACCCCATTCCACCATTAGATATGTGAGTGAGAATCGAACCCACGACCTTTACAATGTTGGAATTATAATTTACCAACAGGTCACAACTCTAACAAAAACGTCCTTAAAAGTTCAACAAGAGACAAAAAAAACATTATAATCCACCTTTACTTAATTTATTAACCAAAATCATATATTTGTCTCTAAAATATTGTAGAAATCGATATAAAATACAAGATTTATTGTTAAAAAATTACAATTACAAAGTTTTTTTTTTTTGATACGATTACATTACAATTACAAAGTTCCTGACGTGTTTCTATACTGCCAATGTTAATTACCATCGAAGTTTCCAGCAACAATATCAGTGTTGGATGCTCAGATGTTTAATTACATTGTACATGAGCAATTAGCTTTCGATGCTTAGTTTTCCACCTTTGGGGATGATATTGTAGTCATACGCTCAAAACCATTTGGGATGTAGTTGATATATTCAATCACTGGTCAGTAGTCGACTCGGTCGTTTACGTGTGTGGTGAAGTTGACCTAAACAAAAAACGAGGGGGAAATTAAGTATTGAATTATGAATAGGCAGCGGCAAGAGGGAAATGCGAGGGTTGGGGAAGGGAATGAGAAGAATTGAAGGATCAAGCGGAAGAGAGATTTAAGATCAGTACACAGAAGCATCAGAAGAAGAGGAGATGAGTGAGAAGATAGGAGCTGTTGATTCCAGTCATGGTGATGGTTACAAGCCCAAACCCTGCAGCAATTTCTTTGAAGCAGCAATTAAGGCTCTTCTCAAGTGTTTGGGTGCACCCTCTAAAACTTTGTATGTATGCAACTCCTGACATTTTAATTTTGATTATTTACACCCTCACTTTATTAATTGTTGCCGATTTACCTCTACCGTTAATTTTTAGACATTTCATCCAATTTCTCTGTTAACTTAGTTAGCATGTGAGGAGTATTTTCGTCTTTTCAATTGTCTATCGAAAAAAAATTAAACAAACCAACAATTAATGTCAGATTTTAGGAGAGAGGTATATGGGGAGAGACGAAATCTGTTACCAACTGTCACGCCCCTGATTTTTAACAAAATAAAAATCGATATATATATAATCCCATAATTATACATGCGTGAACGTTCAGTCATCAATACAAATACCTGGAACATCTTTCCCTTAAAACAAGTATATACTGATGCCCTGAAACAATCCAAATTAATATACACTCGCCCACAGAGTTATATATTACACAAGTTTACGAATTAAGTTGTCATCACAAAATAAAACGTAAATGCTCCTCAGAGCTTACTACATAGCGGAAGTCATACACTGGCAAAGCCAACAAAATTTGCTTCCTACCCGTTCTGCTGCCAACAAGCTACCTCAGCTTCAGCCACGATTTTCCTGACCTGCAGGATTAACCCCTACACCGTTTGAATGGTGCACCGGGGTTGCCAAACAACAAACCCGGTAAGCTTCTGCAAGCCCGTATGAGTAACTCATGAACATCAATCAACAACTCACATCAATCTACTTAAGGAACTCATGCAACCATGATTCCTTCTAACATTCCATATCCTTTCCACAGAAAGGACAACATGAGTCACCGCTGTGACAATGTTCTATTTGCTAACTTAACCATCAAGTAGCAATTTATGTCTCATCTAGACAATTAAAGAAGAATACCATCAGAACTCTCCTTTAAACTACATACCTATGAGTCTCCAGCAACCTCGACCGTCACTCCCATAAGCTATCATGACAGACAGACTAGAGCTCTATTGAAATCGTAATCACTCGTCCTACCAAGGACGTGATTACCAACTTCCTGCCTTGGTCACCATCTGCGACCTGTCACCATCTGTGACATATGATTTCAGACCCCGTCTGATCATGAAATCAAACATCAAGGTCGCCATCTGCAACCTGTCACCATCTGTGACCTATGACCTTCAGACCCGTCCGGTCTCAAAGTCGAACGTTAAGTAAGTCACACCTGACCTAAAACGTTACTAACATCTAATCTCGGCTTTCCTTATCCCTGCTCACCATCTGTGACTCTTGGTACAAAGACCAATACATTTAAATGAGTCACGCTTGACTCAAAAATGTAACATCAAACATCAATACATTTCAACAATAGAAAACATCTTTTTCCACAATATTGTTTCCATGAAAAGTCATATTCAACAATAATATAAGCATCATCATGCATATTATTCATCAAATACCATCCACAAGAATATATATATTTCACGTAAATATATATATATATGTAGTCATTCGCTCAGGAATGCCTACTAATACCAACTATAGTTTGCAGTTAAATAATTAACGCCAAAACAATAATGGTACTTCTGTTCATAAAGATCCTTGTGAGATTTACTCACCTTAAATTCCCGCTGCGTCTTCAACCAAGAACAAAACGGTCAATCCGCCAATTAACCGTCCAAATACTTCGTCAAGTACCTAATCACAACGGTATCCACTTAGTAACGATTCACATTTGATTTAAATCCGAAACCCCTGTTTTGGACTAAAATCCCCAAAGTGGCGCCAATCGAGGCAAAACCACATCCGAGACCTCCCAAGGTCACCGAAACACTTCCATGATCAATGTGTCCAAACCACAAGTCGATCGGATACTCAAATCCTCACGGATCGAATAAATTCATCGATATGAAACGATAAAAATCATAACAAATTCATTCGAACTCCAAAATTTGCATATTATATATCGAAACGCTCGTACCAACGAGTAGAAGACATATAATACCAGAAACTGTCTCATACATGGCCGGAACACCGCCGGAACGTCGCCACAGACGGAGGTACCCGCCGCCGGCCAAAACTCAATATTTCACAAAACTCCCAACATCAAAAAGCTTCATCTAAGCATGCTTGTGCCATCTCATAACTAGCTCGAAGTCAGAAAACAACCATAAGGGATCGAAAACTACCTCACAAGCCGTGAACAGTAATCCCAACTGAGTTGATCGAGTTTTCACATAAATCCTTCCAAACAACCACCAAAGATCGCACAAGGAGGCTGCTGCGAACTCCCCAAGATTGGCCTGAAGCCTCACCGACGTCGGAGCTGCGTTTTCCGGTCGGGTTGAAAAACCACGAACTGCACCGCCTTGCTGCGCTTCCTCCACCGAAGATCGTCGCTCGAGGTCACCACAGAGACGACCGGAGCAAGAAGGCGAGTCGTTCTGTGCAGGTTTCGCCGGTAGAGGTCGCCGGAGAATGGAGTTCCGGCCGGGTCGGAACACCGGGTTCGGGTCGGGTCAGCAGGATATTTTCGTTTCTGAAGAGGCCGACCGAGAGAGAAGAGAGAGAGGAGAGGGCTTCCGGAAAAGGAAATGGAATTTATGAAAATAATTTATGATTTTCCTCTATTTATACTAAAATGGAAACTTCTTCCGCTAGCCATAACTTTCTCATACAAACTCCGATTCCCCCGTTCCGCATGTCCACGAACTCGTATCGACGCGCTCTACAACTTTCGTGAAGGAAGTTTCCCGAGAATCCCAACGTACAAAAAGTCAACCTTCACACGACCCCCTAAACTGTGAAATTCAAATAATTATACGGACGAAAACCATTCCACTTCACATACAATCTACGAATAAAGCACAATAACAATTATTCGTACAACTGGTCCATTATTAATTACCAAAATTAAATAACAGAAATCCAGGTCATCACATTCTACCCTCCTTAAAGGAATTTCGTCCCGAAATTCACGCTTGCTCATCAACAAACAACTGTGGGTACTTCGCTCTCATATCCGACTCCAACTCCCAAGAAGCATCACCCTCGTCATGGTGACTCCACAATACCTTGACCAAGTCAACTTCCTTCCTTCGAAGTTGCTTTGTTGACCTATCCAGAATACGAACAGGTTCAACAACAAAGGTCGTATCCGCATGCACCTCAATCGGGCCATAATCGATCACATGTGACACATCCTGGACATACTTCCTCAACATAGACACATGGAACACATTATGCACACCAGACATACTAGGAGGTAAGGCAAGCCTATAAGCCAAATCTCCTACCCTTTCCAGAATTTCAAAAGGTCCCACAAACCTTGGTGATAACTTCCCCTTCTTGCCAAATCTCACCACACCCTTCATGGGTGAGACCTTCAAGAACACATGATCACCCTCATTAAATTCAACATGTCTCCTTTTCAAATCTGCATAACTCTTCTGTCTACTCTGTGCTGTTCGAATCCTGTCCCTGATAACTGAAATCTTTTCAGTGGTCTCCTGCACAATCTCAGGACCCAATAACACTTTATCTCCCGCTTTTGCCCAGCAGATCGGAGATCTACATGGCCTACCATACAGGGCCTCATATGGTGCCAATACTGGAGTGATAATTGTTGTTGTAGGAGAATTCAATCAACGGCAGATGATCCTCCCAACTTCCCTTGAAGTCCAACACACAGGCTCTCAACATATCCTCCAACACCTGATTCACTCGCTCAGTCTGCCCATCAGTCTGAGGGTGAAATGCCGTACTCATATCTAAATCAGTTCCCATGGCCTTTTGGAAACCGCTCCAAAATTTTGAAGTAAACCGAGCATCACGATCAGAAACAATCGACACAGGCACTCCATGAAGTTTCACGATCACCTCGATGTAAAGCTTGCATAACTTGTCAACCGAATACGTCATTGACACAGGTAGGAAATGCGCCAAGCTAGAGGGTTTCAAGAAACCACTCATAATACAAATACAAGCACAATATACACTGCGAAAAGCAACCCAAAACTCTAACCAAAAAAGTAAAAACCTAAAGGAACTGCAAGAAAGAAAAGCATAAATTTAAAACTCCTACACCAACGTAACCCTAAATCAGAGCAACCAACATGACAAGCATTAACACAACGCCACCACCGCCACTACACGATCCCTAGGTTTGAACCCTAGGTTTCGCCCGTCGAGGTCGCTCCGCCAAACTCGGAGGCCTCCTATTATTATCTAAAAACTATTATTGGTTTCTTATCTTGAGTTAATATGTGCCCAAATTATGTTGGACAGTAAATATTATCCTCCATTGACGAGAGAAATGAACCCAGAAAGTCCACAAGCCTTCAAGTGCGATGGAAATATAATGCATATTAGATCAGAAACACAATTTCTCAAACTATTGTTCACCTGCAACCAAGTGAGAGTAGCGGGTAAGATCTAATTCGATTTCTACTCAACCACAAGAATGGTTGAGACTAATTATGGAGTCAGAGATATGAGCAAACAACACCTGGTCTATAAAATGGATTATTTGTTCCAATCCTTTTCCAGATTTTAACTTAAACAACTAAGCAAACATCACACCCACATACATAATGCTGGCTTTGCCAAATTGATTGGCTCCAACAAGTGAAGAAGTCCCACATCGAAGAGAACTTAAACGTCGAGAAGAGAAGAGAGCAGAGAGGATTAAAAAAACAGTAAAAATAGACCACTGCCATTAGGTCTTCTGTACTCATATCCTTGTACTTTTGGTCAGGGCAAATCTCTCTCGCCAGATCCAGATGCCAGAATGCTCTTGTATTGATTGCACCCTTGCATCATTGGGTTCATCGATCAGTGGCATGTCTCTATTTAGATCCCTCTCTCCTAAAATCTGACATTGATTGTTGGTTTGATTATTTTTTTTTGTTTTCGATAGACAATTGGAAAGACGAAAATACTCCTCACATGCTAACCAAGCTAACAGAGAAATTAGATGAAAAGTCCAAAAATTAACGGTAAGGGGTAAATCGGCCATAATTGAAAAAGTGGGGGTGTAAATAATCAAAATTAAAATGTCAGGGGGTAAATCGACAATTATGAAATAAATCAGGGGGTAATTTGACTATTTTGCCAATAGTTTTTGACTTTTCGTGGACAAATAGTAAGCCTACTTTTAGACCCAGAGGATAATAGGTCCACTTTAAACTTAATCTTAGGCCTTCTCCAATCCAGGGGCCATGGTCCTCATTTTGCCACAAAATGTCAATTTGCCAACTCTAATCTGTGGGTCAGGGTATACTAAAAACAATATTCAAGGTCTAAAGAGCCAAGGTGCGTGCTGCATATAAATTTAGGGCAGTTAATGGATTGTGTCGGGTCAAAGTATTTATCATGTCACAAGAGACAAACTAAAATACAACTCATTTAATAATCGTGTCAAAAATTTAAACTCAAACCCAACCTATTTTTTAAACGGGTTACCCGTTTCCAACCCGCTTAACCCATTTAATAAATAGATCATGTCATATTAGACAAAATGATCCATTTAAGGGTTAACAATATGACCCATTTAACTAAAAAATGCATAAATTGATTAAATTCATTAAAAACTCAACAAGACGAAGAATATGAATAATTATATAATTCATAAATAATTAAATCCAATAATTATAAAGCAATATATTTTAAATTGTCTAATCATATGATCAAATACTCCCAACGTCCAAAATTTTAAGAAGTATAGCATAATCAGTTATACGGGTTCACTTCGTGTTGACAGGTTGACCTGTGGCCGATTCATTTATTAAATGGATCATGGCGGGTTGACCCACGGCTGACCCGCTTTTTAATCGTGCGGGTTCAACTCATTTTATTTTTACGAATTTCGAATCGTGTTATCGGGTCGTGTCGAAATTAACAGTCCTAATATAAACAGATAAACTCAACTCCAAGGGGGTGGACCGCCCGGTCCACTGAATAATAGATGAGATGAAATAGGAGTATATGCACAACGTGGTATGTTGCTTAAAGTTTGGTTGTTGGCCACTTGTTGCTTGGTGGTTGGCTTTCTTATGGGAACATTTTTTAGGATCCAAATGTCTTTTTTATTTATATTTTCAATGCCTCTACATTCAAATTTCAAGATTAAAAAATAAATTAAAAAATCTCACATTTTCTCCTATAGATAATTATCACTTCACCTCTTAATTAACAAAGAGTGAGTGATGTGATTACAAAGGATAAAAAAGTTTAAGGTGCACATTCAAAGGTACAAACTACATAGAATCTTGGGTGATACAAGAACTTTTCTCATTCAATCTGAGTTGATGTTTAACACTGACTTTGCATCCTATACTATAGTCATAGGTACATACTACATAAAGTCTTGGGTGACGCAAGAGCTTTTCTTATCAAACCAGAGTTGATGGTGGACCATGCACCTTAATTAAACGTTATAGTCAAAGGTACATACTACAAAATTAGAGTCTCTGATGAAACCAAAAAAAAAGAAAAGGAAAGATACCATCTTTTCTAATGAGAGGAATAATATATCCTATGTTCTGAATATAAATCCAACCAATAAACCAAAATGTTGGAGAGGCTGAGAGACAGTGGCAGAGCCACCAAGAAGCTAACAAGTGTTATGGCACCGTTTAATAATTCTGCTCTCCTCTATACATACAAGTATGATTATGAATAACTTATTTGCAACGTAAATAGTAAGCTTTATGGCACCCCCAAAAGAATGTTAGTATTAAGGAAAATTCTATAATACATACCCGTATCTCATACACACATTTATAAATGTGACAACAAATTTATTGTCAGAGTAGTAATGTTGAGTCATATTTTATGTAATCTTAGTTCTAATAATGATAATTACACTACCTACGACCTTGTTACAAGTTTTTGAATAAATTTGTTGTCAATGTTGTAATTTTTGTTTAATTATATGTAAATAGTGTAAATGAATATGGTAATTTTGTTCTCAATATTGTAATTTTAATTCAAATAATTATAATTTTTGTTTTTTTTTTTTTGAATTAGTAAAGAACTATTATTAAGAAAGACCTCAATGGAGGTACTGATAATCGTGATTGAGAACATCACGAATACAAGCAGGTGCTAGACCTATCCATACACAACTGTTACCAGTTTCAAAACCAATGCCAGCAAGCCTATGTGCCACCATATTGGAGGATCGTGGCTGATATTCAAGACGGATGCTTGGGATTTTCTGCATGGCACATCGTATGTCAGCAATTAATCCTCCATTAGCTAATAGTGTGTAATCATAACATAGAGCCTCGGCAATGGCCATTGTGCTATCACTTTCCACCACCACCTGTTGCACTTGGAGGGAGACCAGTAAATCAAGACCAGCCCGAATGGCCATGAGCTCACATTGCTTCAGAGACGCAGCATGTTCAACTGGACTAGCAAAGGCTGCTACAAATCTTCCTGAGGCATCACGTAAGACTCCTCCAACACCTCCCTTAGTTGTTGATGATAAGAACGCAGCATCCACGTTCAATTTAAGAGCACCATGCTCATCAGGTTTCCACTTAGGACGTAAATGCACCTTAGGTTTTTTCACACCTCCTCGAGCCTTCTGAAACTCAGCAAGCCAGGAGAAGCTGCTTAACAGCATATCTTGGGCTGTTTGTTGTATACCAGACCACAACATGTTGTTTCTGTTTTTCCACATAGCCCAAATCATCATCATTAAACGTGCAAAGCTGTCCGAACTCAGAGTGACAGCCCTTTCCAACATCCATTCCTTGAAGTTAAGGGATAGTAAGATAGTATCCTGTAGATTAAAAGGAGGATTCGAGAGTATGGTGGACGCAACCTGGCATTTGCAGAACAAATGAACTACATCCTCTATGCGATGGTTACACAGGAGGCAGTTGGGATCTCCATCATACCCTTTAGTAAGCAGTCTTTCTCGAGTGGGAAGCAAATTATTACAAGCACGCCACACACAAATACTCACCTTGCCAGGTACTTTGGCTTGCCATAACGTCTTCCAGAGGTCCTTGTATGGATCACCATGTGATGTGGAGGTAAGAGTGTTCTGCATAACTTCCATTTTGGCAATCCAATACGCAGACTTGATGGAATAATGACCTTTCTTTTCCGGGCTCCAGATTAGGCGATCCGAACTATGGTTTCGACCAAGAGGAATACAGAGAATGCGTGAAGCAATATCCTGAGGGAATAAGCTTTGAATTTGATCCTCTTTCCATTGCCGAGTTGTATGATCAATGAGGTTAGCTACTGTGTTAAGCGAGGTGTGTGGAGGTCGAGTAGGTTGATAAGTAGCTTGCACTGGAAGCCATCTATCACTCCAAATATCAACCTGTTGGCCATCTCCAATTTTCCATTATGTACCTGCTCTCAGAACAGCCCTGCCTTGTAGTATACTTCTCCAAGAGAAGGAAGGAGAGTCTCCAACTGTAGCCTCCCAAAAGG